>NC_067246.2:23097524-23400554 GCF_019359855.2 Lolium perenne | reverse complement strand
TTGCACGATAATCCTGCAGGATGTCAACAATAGGTCGGGCGAGTTCGTCTACGGCTATGGTCTACCACCTAATGACGAGATAGACCTCCGCTTGGAGATGTCGCGTGATGAGAGGCCGTTCAACTCGCTTGAGGGCTGCCGTCCATTCCCCCCTAGGCGTACAACCTGATCTTACGACGGGAACACTTGCTAAAGCTTGAACGATATGTCCTTGAACTTCCGTACTGTAATAATTGTTATATATTCCCATAGAATCGACTAGTTGCTTTTATTTAGTTGTATGAATGTGCATGTGAACATGTGTCTGTAGTTTCATTTACTTTGCTATATATTTCAAGATTATGGCGTACATAGCTTAATAATTATTTGCATTTACTCGACCACTACTTGCCTCGTATTTGGAGTTCGCCGATGATTAGAATGTTCGGTCAATCGTACACTCGGGTGGAGCCAGTGAGCCTTGGTGCGACGGCCACAAGTATCAATCTATTGTGCATCCTACCTAGCCTCACCGACTCCATCCCTGGATGTTAATATTTGTTTCGACCGACAAAGTATGAGGCACGCTATTTAATTCGTACTACTTGTCTTCTATTTGAGTTCGCACTTCTTAATTGCATTGGCCGATGATTAAAATGTTCGGTCACTTGTACACTCGGGGTGGGGCCGGTGAGGCTTGGTGTGAAGGCCACAAATATCAATCTATTGTGCATCCTACCTAGCCTCACCGACACCATCCCCGTATGTTATTATTTATTTCGACCAACAAAGTATGAGGCACATGCTATTTAGTTCATACTACTTGTCTCTTATTTGAGTTGGCACTTGTTCATTGCATTGGTACTAACGTTTTACTTGTCTTGTGAATGGAGATGCCGACGACATATGTCGTGTACAAGGAGGGTTCTGGAGTCTACGACGATCGGGAGGACTGTCGGAGACAGGTGCACCGTTTCAGCGGCAACAGCTACAAGGGATACCCCACTAGGGTGGAGGCGGAAGGAAGATACGCCCGTTATCTAGCGGGAGAGATGAGGGACATGAGGAGGAACCGGATGAAGACCATGGCCTTCGTGATGATGGTCATGACCATGTTGGTCATGTTCTATGTGATTCTAGTTTAGGTTAGGACCTACATTGTGAGGTGTATGACGATACTTGTGACGACTATGTACCAAGACTTCTAACTTTGTGAAACTTCGCCGTTCGGTGTTGCATATGCACATGTGTTGTATGAAATCAACACATTCCGAAACGAGACTTGCGTATTTGTGTACTGATACCGAAATGAAACTTGGCTCTCTATGTGCTTCTCATATTGCATGTAATACTGTATAAATATGAACTGCGTTGTAAATATATACTGCTGTCAAAATTGTATTGTAATATGCTGGAAAAAAGTGGAAAAAAGAATTTTCGAATTAATTGCCGGCGCACCTAAATAACACATTGCCGGCGCACGTGGCATGCGCCAGTGCTGGAAGCACTACGGCCGGCGCACCTGATAGTGCGCCGGTGAAATAGATCTTTGCCGGCGAAGCAGGGTGGTGCGCCGGCAGTAGCTGAGATATCGCCGGCGCACAACCTGGTGCGCCGGCAGTGTCCGTTTATCACCGGCGCGTTCGCACCGGCGGGCTTGTGGTGCGCCGGCAATGGGGGTTTTAGGTGCGCCGGCAATGGCCCTTTCCCTAGTAGTGTTGAATCATTGCCTTTGCTGGATTTGGGCAGTCCGGTGATAAAGTCCATTTCTATGGAGTCCCACTTCCATTCTGGAATCTGCAGTGGTTGTAGCAGTCCGGCGGGTCGTTGATGCTCCGCTTTGACTCTTTGACAGATGTCACACTTGGCGATGTAGCTGCCGATTTCTCTATTCATTCCATGCCACCAGAATTGCTCCTTCAGGTCTTGGTACATCTTGGTACCTCCGAGGTGGATTGAGTAAAGAGTGTCATGGGCTTCTTGCAGGATGACTTGCTTCAGGTCTGAGTCCGATGGTACGCAGAGGCGTTCTTTGTACCAAAGAACTCCGGCTTCATCTACGGTGAATCCAGGGGCTTTTCCTGCGGCTATTTGTTTCTTGATTCCGTCGATGCTAGCGTTGTCCTTCTGGGCTTCCTTGATCTGGCTAACCAAGGTGGGTTGCAGTTCTATGCTGGCTAGGAATCCTTCACTAACAAGTTCAAGTCTGAACTGTTCAAACTCTTGATGCAAGATGGGCTGTTCAGTTGCGAGCATGGAGTTCAAATGACATGGCAGTCTACTCAAGGCATCCGCTACCACATTGGCATTGCCGGGGTGGTAGTGAATCTCCATGTCGTAATCTTTGATCAATTCGATCCATCGGCGTTGTCTCATGTTCAGCTCCTTCTGGGTGAAGATGTATTTCAGGCTCTTGTGATCGGAATAGATCTCGCATCGATTACCCATGAGGTAATGACGCCAAACTTTCAAGGCTAGGACCACGGCTGCAAGCTCGAGGTCATGGGTTGGGTAGTTCTTTTCATGTTGCTTTAGCTGTCTTGAAAGGTAGGATACAACCTTGCCTTCTTGCATGAGCACACATCCAAGACCAGTCTTGGAGGCGTCGCAATATACGTCAAAGGGCTTGGCGATATCTGGCATGATCAGAATTGGGGCTGTGGTCAGTCTACTCTTGAGCTGTTGAAAGCTCTCTTCACACTTATCGGTCCACTCGAACTTTCTGTCCTTCTTCAACAGTTGGGTCATTGGTCGAGCGATGCTCGAAAAGCCTTCTACAAATCTGCGGTAATATCCGGCTAATCCAAGAAAAGCGCGGACCTCGGTTTGGGTGGTTGGGGCTTGCCATTCTATAACAGTTTTGATCTTGGCAGGATCTACGGCAATTCCTCCTTCAGACAAGATATGTCCCAGGAATCCAACTTCTTCCAACCAAAACTCACACTTGCTGAACTTGGCATACAACTGGTGATGCCTAAGGGTCTCTAGGACAGTCTCCAAATGTTGTTCATGTTCCTCTTCGGACTTGGAGTACACAAGGATGTCATCGATGAAGACAACGACAAACTTGTCCAAGAAGTTCATGAAGATCTTATTCATGAGATTCATGAAATAAGCAGGGGCATTGGTCAGTCCAAACGACATGACGTTATACTCATACAACCCATATCTGGTGGTGAAGGCAGTTTTTGGAATGTCGGTGGCTCGGATTTTCAGCTGATGATATCCAGTTCTAAGATCTATCTTGGAGAAAACTCTGGCTCCGGTGAGCTGATCAAACAAGTCTCCTATCTTGGGTAGGGGGTATTTGTTTTTGATGGTGACATCGTTAAGCTTATGATAGTCCGTACATAAACGATTTGCACAATCCTTCTTGTCCGCAAACAAAACTGGTGATCTCCAGGGGGATGCACTTGGTCTAATCAGACCCTTGGCTAACATATCATCTATCTGTTTCTTTAGCTCCACAAGCTCTGTTGCGTTCATGCTGTAGGCTCTTTGGGCTATAGGTCCAGTTCCGGGGATTAACTCGATGATAAACTCGATATCCCTATCCGGGGGCATACCAGGTAGATCATCCGGAAACACATCAGGGTAGCGACAAACGACCCTGATTTGATCCAGAGTTGGCTCGGATACACTTTGGTTGCAGGTGAATTTTCTGGGTAGTTTTTCAGAGATATGTTCAACTACAATACCGGTGCTGCTGGTCATGGTTATGGCTTTCTTGGCACAGTCTATCAATCCATTGTGTTTTGACATCCAGTCCATTCCTAGCACGACTTCCAAACCTTTGGTTCCTAGAATGATTAGATTGGCATAGAAATCTACATCATGGATTTTGATAGGTTCATTTTTACAAAATTTTCTGGCTTTGGTGGTTGATCCGGGAATTTGAACTATCATAACATGCTTCAAACTGAGGGGTTGAATTTTACTTGTTGATGCAAAGTATTCCGTGACAAAAGAATGAGATGCTCATGAATCAAACAACACTGTGGTAGGGATGTGGTTGACAGAAAACATACCCAGTACAACATCTGGTGCTTCCTGGGCTTCTTCGGCGTTCATGTGGTAGAGGCGGCCGTTGCGGTTATTGGGGTTGTTGGGGGCGAACTTCTTGCCAGTGGAGACACGGCGTTGCTGCTGAGCAGGTGCTGCGGTGTTGCCGGCGAGCTTGGCAAGTCGCTTGGGACACTCGTTGGAGTAGTGCCCCACTACACCACACTCATAACAAGTGATGGTGGCCTTGTCCTTGGTCGCAACGGGGACGGTGTTGCTTCCGGTTCTGGGAGCGGTGTTGGTGTTGTTGTTGTTGTTGTTGTTGGGGGCTCTGGGCGGAGCGCGGTTGTAGTAGTTGTTGTTGTTGTTGTAGTTGTTGTTGTTGTTGTAGCCTCCTGGCTTGGAGTTTCCTC
Organism: Lolium perenne; assembly: GCF_019359855.2. NCBI lineage: Eukaryota > Viridiplantae > Streptophyta > Magnoliopsida > Poales > Poaceae > Lolium > Lolium perenne. The sequence continues at coordinate 23,396,160 of NC_067246.2, read as the reverse complement.
CACTCCGGTTCTGATAACCGGGGCGCGAGTTCTGCATCGGGGGTTTGTTGTTGTTTCTTGGAGTGAAACCTCCACTTGAGCTGGGGCGATACTTCTGAGTATGGCTAGACCCACTTTGATTCGCCATGCGGCGCTTGCGGTTCTCATTGGCTTGGTTCAGCTTGCCCTCCATCTGGATGGCGGAGTCAACAAGGGCTTCAAGGTCGGCAAAGGGGATGTTGACGAGGACAGTCTGCATCTCATCATGCAGTCCGTTCAGGAATCTCTCCTTCCTCTTCTCAATGGTGTCGGTATCATCAGGGGCGTACCTCGACAGTGTAAGAAACTTGTCGCGGTATTCTACCACCGTCATGCGACCTTGTTTTAGTTCACGGAACTCATCCCTCATCTTTTTGATAAGACCCGGGGGTACATGGTACTTGCTGAACTTGAGCTTGAAATCCTCCCAAGTCATGAACTGACCTCCGTTCATGGCACGGGTGCTTGTCCACCAAGCGCGGGCTGGTCCAGCGAGATAGTGGGTGGCAAACAAGACCTTCTTGTTGGCTTCCACTCCGGCTACTTCCAGGTTGTTCTCCATAGTCTGGAGCCAGTCGTCAGCATCGAGGGGTTCCTCGGTCTTGCTAAACACCGGAGGGTTGGTGTTCTGGAAGTTCTTGAGCTTGGATCCGGGGTGGTCATGATTTCCATGGCCTTGGTTGGCAATGTTCTGCAAGGCTCTAAGGTTGGCTTGGCGTTCGGCTCTTTCTGTCTCCCTGTCGGCAAGCAGGGTTTGCAGCAGTTGCATCATTGCGTCGTTGGTGCGATTGGGAGGGGCCATCTGAAGATATAGAAGATCATGAGATAAGAGGGAACATTCTATGGTTTATTTTGGGTAAGTTTAAAAACATTTGAAACTTGTAATCTTTTCATGACAAACATAACATTCATTCATTCATTCAACACATAGTACAAGCTAACACACTCATACTCCAATGGTTTTAAGAACCATTCTCATGCTACGGTACAAAGGACGGGATACAACTCACACCTACATAAGTGAACTAGTGCAACTACTCCTCATCCTCGACATCGATCGGGACGTAGTCGTCGGGTCCTGCCTCCAGGAACTCGTAGTCCTCCTCCTCAGTGAACTCGTCCTCCTCAAAGTCGTCGTCGTCGCTCAGGAAGGCTCCTCCTCCCTGAAGGTCGATACCTCTGTCATCATCCTCCATCTCTCTGAGCTGATCCTCCCAGGCCTTGACAGTGGCCTCAAGTGACGCGATCTTGGCGCGAAGGCGCACAATCGTGGCATCCTTCTTGGCACGCTGTTGGCGAAGGCTCTTGCGGTCGTTGTTGAGTAGCTTGATCGCCTCACCCTCCTCGATGATGTGAGCATGGGTCTGGTTCGCGTAAGAGCGAGTGGCGTCGAGGTCCTTCTGAGTCTGGTAGAGCATGAAGTCCAGGTGCTCAGCATGGTGCCTCAACTCTGGGTGCGGCTGCAGCTCCATGGGCACTCCCATGGCATCACGCCTCACAAGATGCGCGAAGCGAGAGGCGAGGATGCACACCACGTTCTGTCCACAGAGGCGTGCAAGTGCCTCCTGAAGGCCACGTGCGAGTTCGTCGAGCCAGTTGCTCTCGCGGAAGGAGAAGAGGATCCTCTCCGAGGTGGGAGGCTCCATCTTGCCCCTCAAGTCGGCAGTGATCACCCACTGCAACTCTCCTCCGGGCGTGTCGTCCACCTGAATCCCGTGGAACTCGGGGTGTGGGCGCCCAAGGAAGTCAGAGACGGCGGTGAGGTCGTGCTCGAAGATCAAGCTCCCTCCGTTCCCAAGCTGGTAAAACTTGGTGTTGATGGGTTCATTTGGCTCCATCTGAAAGAGAATTGGATGAGTAAGTTAGAGAGTGCAAGGTGTGGCAAAATTTTAAGTAGATTCAAATAAGATAGAACATGATTCATCAATTTTTTTTGGCAAAGTCTCAAAGACAAGAGTGTAAGTAAATTTTCACAAATATTTCTTCATTTGATTTTCAAAGTTAAGTTTTTCAGAACGCCCATTCTAAACTAATGTCTTCTAAGGTCAAACAATGGCTCTGATACCAACTTGTCAACACCCGGATTTTTAAGTCCGAATGCCTATTATGTCATACATCGCAATCCTAGGAATATTGTTGTTGCGAGGCATAATAGTTAAGTATCACAGTCATCATTCATTACAAACCATAATGTCTTATAATTGGAATCACATCATCCATACTACACTAATAGTTGATCTATTGATCAACGAACAAACACAAGTTCATAGCGGAAGCGTAAGATACAAGGACTCTCTAGTCCACAGGCCAACGCTTGACGTCGGAAGACTCCTAGTTGTCGTAGGCGTCCTGCTGTTCATCTCCTTGTTCATCTTCATACTCTGGCCATTTGAATAGCCAGGGACAAAGCCGTGAGTACTTCAAGTACTCGCAAACTAATACTAATGTAAGTGCTAGACATTCTAGTAAGGTTTGCTAAGCTCTAGTTTATTTGCATAAAGCCAATTTTAATTCACAAGTATTTGAGAAAAGCTTATTCAAGTGCTAACTAACTCAAGTGGGAACATTAGTGTCATTCCCACCATTCAAGTGGTGATTTCAATTCAATTCACCACTTCACAATTCATTTCACCAACATTTCAAATATTTGACATTGGAAACTGTATGGCCTTTCCAACTGTCCGTAACCGTGGACGCGGCTATTCGAATAGATTTACACTCTGCAGAGGTTGCACACTTGGGCCACAACATTTGATTTCATCCGTCGGGATTACCCCAAATCATCGTAACACAGTACGCGGATCATCAACCAGAACCTTTCACTTACAAATCCTAGTATGAGCACCTCTCCCCATGAGCTTGGCCTCCCAGTGAAGACCAACTGTCAACCTGGGAACTGCACAGGGCTTGGCCGTACAATTCACCTCAATTCACATCTTTCTCAACAACGGAGGCAGCCTCAAGCATAACCCCTATGATGTGTGTTCAGAGGGAACCCATACTAAGATACATAAACTTCCAGTTAAGCCCTACCCATAATCAGGTATTGTGGGGGTACTCAATATTGGAAAGGTATCGCATTCAAACCAATATCATTTTTATCAAAAATCACCATCTTCTCTTGGTCATATTCACCTTCAAAAATCATTCAATGGAATGCTTCATCATTCCAAGGTTTCAAATTCAGTTCAAGTCACATTGTTCCCATCTAGAGTAGTCAAGTTTTAATTCCTTAGCACTAGCTCTAAATCATGAGGGGTGCTATCTTGCTTTGCTTGATTGAGACTAACTTCACTACTCTAGTAAACCTCTTTACTTTGACCAAAGTTAACTATAAAAGTAACCTCTTGAGAAAACAAGTAAAAACTTGTAATGTATAAACTTGGGGTAGGCTTATGTAAGAAAATGTAAGATTCATGGTGCCTTGCCCCAAGGGGCTTTGCACTTTGCAAGAATATTAGCTTGCCTTGGTAGTTCTCAAAATTCTCCTCCTCCTCCTCCTGGCAGCAACCTTCTTCTTCCGTGTACTCTCCGGTGCTAGCGTCTAAATTTGAATACGAGTATAATTACTCACTAATTCAATGGCTATTCCATACATCACATATAATCACACAAACTATTATATGCACACAAATAATCTAATTAGGGTGCATGGGTTGTGTTGCTTGAGGAGAATTTACTTCTTTTTATTTAATATGTAAATGATAGTTTCCATAGGGTTCTTGAGAAATAATTTCCTCTCATTGAAATCTTCTTAAGATTTAATTTCTCAAACAATCATATATGAACTTATATTGACCTAAGTCAAACATTCATCATTATCATTTGAGAAAATGATTTAAATGAGGTAGACCACCTCATACCATTTAATAATGCTACATATGATTTAAATCTCCAAGCAATTCATATAAGTGAGTTTGGCCAGGGGTCCAAACATCACATGAATTCATTTGAGACAAGTTTTAAATGAAGTATAATACTTCATATGATTTACTTAATAGTTTTGGACAATATCAACTACATAAACTAGCCATATTGTCCATTAATTAAACTAGGGCATGATCATGCAAGGTGACCACACCATTTTCTTGCATAAACAATTAGTGTAAGTCAAATGTGAGCTATTAGAGTTTTAATTAACTTAATATCTATTTTGGTTGATTTTTAATAATTATTTGAATAGGGAAAAGTCCCTATCTTCTTCTTTTTATCAGATTAATTCTACAACTAATCTTGACATGGGACCAGTGGCATTTTGTAGATATTTTTACTAGCTTTCCAATAATATAAAATTCATTGAATTTGGTTAAGCCAATTTGAATCTATGGATTTTCAAAGTTTGGGCAGTATTGAAATTATTTGGATTTGATTAAATGAAATTTGAATTACAGGGCCGGCGGGAAAACGAAACTGGGCCAATTCGGAATAAAATGGCCCAGTCCAGCCCAGTCACGGTCCACAGATGCGCGGCGTGCTGAAAGGGTGGGTCCCGCATGTCAGCGACTCATCGCTACCGAATCGGTATGTTTTAAACAGAGGCATTGGATTAGAAGCTCATCCAACGGTCGAGGTTCATCGTCTTCTCCGACGAGAACCCGACGTGCTGGCGGCGAGGGTAGGGGGTCGGAGAGCTCACCGTGGCTCCAGCTAGGGTGGGCAGTGTGCTCGGGGATGATGTCGACGACGGCGAAGCTCCTGGTACCGTCGGCTTGTCCTGGGGTGGCTCCAATCGACGGCGAGCTTCGGCGGCGGTCACGGGCAGTGAGGCTTCGATTGGGTGGTGTCAGTGGGTAATGTTGATGGTGGAGTGGCTCTGGTGGTCGAGTGAGAAGAGGGGAAGGCGATGGTGTGCTTAGATCGACGATGGGAGGTCTCCTTTTATAGGCGAGGGGGTGGCCGTGGTTGCTGCGGCGAACTCGACCATGGCGCGGCTTCTCCGACGGTCTATCGAGCTAGGCGTGGGCGGCACTGCTCAGTGCATCATGGTGGTCCTCTGGGTGGCGACAGCTTGGTCGGGCAGGGCGTGGTTTGGTCGCATTGCTTCCGCGTCGGGCGCGTCTGCGGCGGATCAGGGTCTCCTTCTCCGGTGGCGGCATGCATGGGTTGGTGTTGCGCGCGTGTCTGGCGGCGTCGCGGTGTCACGCAGGTGCTCAACTCTCTCACAGGGGGTCCAGGAAAGGCGTAGGGTGGCGAGGCGGCGCGTGTCCAGCGGCGTCTGCGGGCGTGCACATGTGCGACGTCCTCGGCATGGCGTCGCCGTGCTGGGCGCGCGCGTTCTGGCGGCTGTCGAGCTCCTCCTCGACCAGGGCTTGCTCTAGGAGATCCAGTAGGGTGTGGTGGCAAGCATTGGCACGGTGGCCAGGGTTGGGGAAGGAAGGTGAGAGGGGTTGGGTGGACATGGTGTCCATGGCCGGCATGGCCATGTCCATGCCATGCCTAGCTCCTCCTTAGGGTTTCTATTTGTCATTAAGGGTGAGAGGGGGCAGGGGAACCATTTAGAGTAGTGTGGTGTAGATTAGGTTTGTGTAGAGCACTATTTTAAATAGTGTCAAATAGTTACATAGATGCTATTTGTGAATTTTATCCAATTTTGATTCAATTCAAATGGTTGCAAGTTTTGAATTGTGAGTATTTCATTTAGTTAGAAATGACCAGAGGTGATGGAGTGTGGTGGTGGAATTGTTAAATTCAAAGTTTTGCAAATTTGGCTAAGTGTGAGATTGTTCCACATATTAAAATGATGCAACTTTGGTTGAGCATAGCTAATGATCAAGAAAGAATTTGGCATGGTGATCTTTACAAAAAGTGTTCACCTTGATGGGATGTGGTGCAAAGAGTTAGCAAGGCTTAGTTTGAAAATTTTGAATTACAGAGGCTCAAAGTAGTGATCAGACTATAATTGGCAGATTTGACCATTATCATATGTGAGCCCATTTTGTATTTGAAATTCATTTGATTTGTGATTCTTTGATTCCAAAAGTTGTAATAAGTGTTGAGTAACATTATTCAACTAATGGTGAAGACCAAATAGGTCTAGGGTAAAAATTTATAAAAATGCCATAGGGCATATGTGAGGGTTTTAGGGTTTTTCCTTTATTTGATTTTCTTCCTCTTTTTGATTTATTTGGTTGGTGATCTTCATATGATCACATTAGGGTTTTAGGGTTTAGCTTATACACATAATAGCACTCATCATGGCATATCAATCAAATGCACAAGTCCTATGCATGGCACTATATGCAATTTAATATGTTTTTGTTGGTTTGAAATTTTGCTCTCTGGAATTCTTCTAACTTTCTTTTATTGAAATTTGGGATGTTACATGCGCTGGCCAATACAGGACGTGCCCATGTCACCCAGTGACGCTAGAGCGTGCACGGCCGTGTCCACGGGCACGCCAGAGCACATCGTCGCCCCGTCGCCTCCATCCTCGCCTTGACCTCAGCTTCTACCCACGCACTCACCAGGACACCAGATACCTCCCAGACATGGTCGTTTGGCCCAGAGCGTCCTGTAGCCGTCGTCATCGTCGACGACCTCCGCCGGACCCGTGACAGACACCGACGTCGCCCGAGCCATCCCGTCCACCTCCTGCTGCGCAATGGCGCACACAAGGACCGCCAGGCCACGCTGCACCGTCCTAGCTCCTCGCCCACGCCTCTCCGTCGCCGTAGCACCGTCGACATCGACGATCTGCCCGTGTCGCGCTGCCCCTCTAGCTTGCTATAAAAGGAGAACTCCCCTGCTCGATTTCTTCACACCATTCTCTTCCCCTCCTCTCACTGAGCCTCCTCGAGCACTACCCCTTCCAATTTCATCACCACCGTCCCAATTGCTGGCCGGAGAACCGCCGGAGCCGTCGTAGAAGGAGCCGACGATTGGAGCCACCCCAGGAGCTGCTGCCGGTACCAGGAGCCTCGCTGTCGTCAACAACGCCGATCTACCTCATCGCCGATGCTCGCCGGACCTTCGGTGAGCCTCTGACCCCCTAGGTTCGCCGCCAGTAGGGTTTGTGCTCGCCGTCGACGACGACGAGCCTCAGCCGTTAGATCGTGTTCTAATCCTACGTCCCTACTCGCGCGTACTGTTTCGGTGTTTTAATAGACACTGACAAGCGAGACCCGCTGTTAGGTCGCCGCGTGTGCGAGAAACGCCATTGGGACGGCCTGTTTCTCTTTTTCTCTGGCCCGTTAGCATTTCCCGCCTAGCCCACGAATTCAAATTCGATTTAATTCTTTTAACCTAAATTCAAATAATGATGCCCTATTCAAAATTAAATAGAAAAATATCTACTGAGCTAAAATTTATGAAATAAATATTTCTGGAAAGCTTAGGGAATTATATAGCCAAATAAATTGGTTTCAACATCATAAGAATTGTAGAACCCTTGTAATAAATATAACAAGGCAGTACCTTTTCAAATTTCAAACATTTATTAGAAATCAACCATAATTCTTTTTGAGTTGATTCCACCTCTCAAAATACACATTTCAAATACTCTATTTGAATATGTAAAAATATTGAATTTTAGTTGTAGTAGACATGGGCTAGATCTAAATAATGGCTATGTGGCTATTTTCTAGCTCATTTAAATTATGCAAAATATTAATAAAACCTTATGAGGTGTTGCATCTCATTTAAATCACTTTCCCAAGTATTATAATATGAGGTGATGACTTTAGTTTACATGGCCTCATATTTTATTATTTGAGGAGATTAAATCTTGGTAATTTTCAATGAGAGGAAATTACTTTTCAAAGAAAAGAAATGGAAACCCTAGTATTATTTCTTGTGATGATAATAGATCATCTTGTGTGGGCCATTATGGCTAAATAGTCTCCTTAAGTATTGTTTGGTGATTGTATACCTCGTATTCATTTATAGACGCTAGTACCGAAGGCTACGAGGAGGAGGAGGTCTTCTACGAAGAAGAGGAGGAAACCTTTGATCACTGTACCAATCAAGGCAAGCTATTACCAATGCAAGCTCTACTAATGCAAAGTGCAAGATACCCTTGCAATACTCTTTTGTTTAAAGATTTGTACAAGCCCAAGTTTTTATCTTGCAATCTTTTACTTTGTTTACCAAGGCTTTTTATTATAGTTGATATCGGTCTCACTACAAGAAAAGTTGCCATGGCCGACGAAGTTGAAGTCGCGCCGTGGTTGCTGGTGTACCATGGCCGACGATTTTGGGTCTGTCCGTTGTGCATGTCAAAACGTATTTTTTCTCGTTTTTGAGGCCACCTAGCCCGACGAAACTGGCCAAAACGTTGCTTATGGTGGCCCGGGACGTGGTGCATCTCGAATTCTCGGCTTCGCCGGCCGAGTCAACGCAAATCCACACCGCCGAGGGATGTAGGGCCCAGATGGCAGCCTGTCTGGCATTGTTTTTTTTTCTCAATCGCGCCATCTCGTTCAACGTTCTCCGATCGAGCCGTTTACGATGCAGGATCATGGGTCCCGCATGTCATCCTCTATGAACCAAAATTCTTTCTATTCTTGGATTTTTTTTGACCCCCTGATTTCTGGCTACTTCCTTTTTCTTTTGATCCCTTGCCGCCTTGGAAACGTTGAGACCGCTGCTGTTAATTGGGACCCGCATGTCATCCTCTATGTAAAATCAACTTTCTTTTCTTGGAGTTTTTTTTGGCACCTCAAATTTGGTCACTTTCCTTTTTCTTTCGATCCCCTGCCGCCTCTCAAACGGTGATACCGCTGCTGCTAAATGGGACCCGCATGTCATCCTCTATGTACTATAAAACTTTCTTTTCTTGGATTTTTTTGGCACCTCATATTTGGTCACTTGCCTTTATCTTTCGATCCCCTGCCGCCTCTCAAACGGTGATACCGCTGCTGCTAAATGGGACCCGCATGTCATCCTCTATGTACTATAAAACTTTCTTTTCTTGGATTTTTTTGGCACCTCATATTTGGTCACTTACGTTTTTCTTTCGATCCCCTGCCGCCTCTCAAACGGTGAGACCGCTGCTGCTAAATGGGACCCGCATGTTATCCTCTATGTACTATAAAACTTTCTTTTCTTGGATTTTTTTTGGCACCTGATATTTTGTCACTTGCCTTTTTCTTTCGATCTCATGCCGCCTTTGAAACGTTGACTAAGCTGCTGGCTCATGGGTCCCGCATGTCATCCTCTACGACAATAAAAGTTTTCTTTCTTGGAGTTATTTTTGACCCGTAATTTCTGGCTATTTGCCTTTTTCTTTTGATCTCCTGCCCCCTCTGCAACGATGAGGAAGCTGTTGGCAGGTCGGTCCCACATGTCATCCTCTATGAACAATAAAAGTTTAATTTGATGGATTTATTTTGAACCCCTAATCAATTTCTGGATATTTCCTTTTTTTCTTTTGATCCCCTGCCGCCTTGAAATCGCTGAGGATGCTGCTGCCTCATGGGTCCCGCATGTCATCCTCTCAGAACGGTAAATGTTTTCTTTTCTTGGATTTTGTTGACCAAACGATTTTTGGCTTATTTTTTCTTTCGATCTCCTGCAGCCTTTAAAACGTTGAGGACGCTGCTGGCTCACGGGTCCCATATGTCAGCCTCTATGAACAATAAACGCTGAGGATGTTGCTGCCTCATGGGTCCCGCATGTCATCCTCTTAGAACGAAAATGTTTCTTTTCTTGGATTTTTTACCAACAGATTTTTGGTTTATTTTTTCTTTCCATCCCCTGCCGCCTTTAAAACGTTGACGACGCTGCTGGCTCATGGGTCCCCGATGTCAGCCTCCCCGTACAACAAACATGTGATATCTTGATTATTTTGCAGACAATAAACAGTGTATTGCGCTCGAGCTATTTCAAACGGATAAAATAAATCTTTATTTTTACATAAACAAACTTATATGTTGAATCTCCTTGTTTTTTTTGTTTTTGCGAAGCATAGGACTTTCCTGTTTTTTTTAGAAAATTCCGAACTTTCCTGTTTTGGAGTGGGCTGAAATTGTACGAGTCAAAAGGCCAAGCAGGATAGTTCGAAGGCCAAGATGTCCAGATGCAGCCCCATTGAAATCTTTCTTCTTGGATTTTTTTTCACCCCCTGATTTCTGGCTTCTTCATTTTTCTTTCGATCCCCTGCCGCCTCTCAAACGGTGATACCGCTGCTGCTAAATGGGACCCGCATGTCATCCTCTATGTACTATAAAACTTTCTTTTCTTGGATTTTTTTTGGCACCTCATATTTGGTCACTTACCTTTTTCTTTCGATCCCCTGCCGCCTCTCAAACGGTGATACCGCTGCTGCAAAATGGGACCCGCATGTCATCCTCTATGTACTATAAAACTTTCTTTTCTTGGATTTTTTTTGGCTCCTGATATTTGGTCACTTGCCTTTTTCTTTCGATCCCGTGCAGCCTCTCAAACGGTGATACCGCATTGCTAAATGGGACCCGCATGTCATCCTCTATGTACACTCAAGTTTCTTTTCTTGAATTATTTTTGGCTCCTGATATTTGGTCACTTGCCTTTTTCTTTCGATCTCATGCCACATTTGAAACGTTGAGGAACCTGCTGGCTCATGGGACCAGCATGTCATCCTCTATGTGCTATAAAAGTTTATTTTCTTGGGTTTTTTTTTCACCCCCTGATTTTTGGCTATTTCCTTTTTCTTTTGATCCCCTGCTGCCTTGAAAACGTTGAGTAAGCTGCTGACTCATGGGACCCGCATGTCATCCTCTATGTACAATCAACTTTCTTTTTCTTTTGATCTTAAGCCGCATTTGAAACGTTGAGACCGCTGCTGCTAATTGGGACCCGCATGTCATCCTCTATGTACAATAAAGTTTTTTTCTTGGATTATCTTTGGCTCCTGATATTTTGTCACTTGCCTTTTTATTTCGATCTCATGCCGCCTTTGAAACGTTGAGTAAGCTGCTGGCTCATGGGTCCCGCATGTCATCCTCTACGAACAATAAAAGTTTCCTTTCTTAGAGTTATTTTTGACCCCTAATTTCTGGCCATTTGCCAATTTCTTTTGATCTCCTGCCCCCTTTGAAATGATGACGACGCAGCTGGCAGGTCGGTCCCACATGTCATCCTCTGTGAACAATAAAAGTTTCCTTTGATGGATTTATTTTGAACCCCTAATTAATTTCGGGGTATTTCCTTTTTTCCTTTGATCCCCTGGCGCCTTGAAATCGCTGAGGATGCTGCTGCCTCATGGGGCCCGCAGGTCATCCTCTCAGAACGGTAAATGTTTCTTTTCTTGGATTTTGTTGACCAAACGATTTTTGTCTTATTTTTTCTTTCGATCTCCTGCAGCCTTTAAAACGTTGAGGACGCTGCTGGCTCACGGGTCCCATATGTCAGCCTCTATGAACAATAAACACTGAGGATGCTGCTGCCTCATGGGTCCCGCATGTCATCCTCTTAGAACGAAAATGTTTCTTTTCTTGGATTTTTTTACCAACAGATTTTTGGTTTATTTTTTCTTTCCATCCCCTGCCGCCTTTAAAACGTTGACGACGCTGCTGGCTCATGGGTCCCCGATGTCAGCCTCCCCGTACAACAAACATGTGATATCTTGATTATTTTGGAGACAATAAACAGTGTATTGCGCTCTGAGCTATTTCAAACGGATAAAATAAATCTTTATTTTTACATAAACAAACTTATATGTTGAATCTCCTTGTTTTTTTTGTTTTTGCGAAGCATAGGACTTTCCTGTTTTTTTTTGAAAATTCCGAACTTTCCTGTTTTGGAGTGGGCTAAAATTGTACGAGTCAAAAGGCCAAGCAGGATAGTTCGAAGGCCAAGATGTCCAGATGCAGCCCAATTGAAATCTTTCTTCTTGGATTTTTTTTCACCCCCTGATTTCTGGCTTCTTCATTTTTCTTTCGATCCCCTGCCGCCTCTCAAACGGTGATACCGCTGCTGCTAAATGGGACCCGCATGTCATCCTCTATGTACAATAAAACTTTCTTTTCTTGGATTTTTTTGGCACCTCATATTTGGTCACTTACCTTTTTCTTTCGATCCCCTGCCGCTTCTCAAACGGTGATACCGCTGCTGCAAAATGGGACCCGCATGTCATCCTCTATGTACACTCAAGTTTCTTTTCTTGAATTATTTTTGGCTCCTGATATTTGGTCACTTGCCTTTTTCTTTCGATCGCATGCCACGTTTGAAACGTTGAGGAACCTGCTGGCTCATGGGACCAGCGTGTCATCCTCTATGTGCTATAAAAGTTTATTTTCTTGGGTTTTTTTTCACCCTCTGATTTTTGGCTATTTCCTTTTCCTTTTGATCCCCTGCCGCCTTGGAAACGTTGAGTAAGCTGCTGACTCATGGGACCCGCATGTCATCCTCTATGTACAATCAACTTTCTTTTCTTTTGATCTCAAGCCGCATTTGAAACGTTGAGACCGCTGCTGCTAATTGGGTCCCGCATGTCATCCTCTATGTACAATAAAGTTTCTTTTCTTGGATTATCTTTGGCTCCTGATATTTTGCCACTTGCCTTTTTCTTTCGATCTCATGCCGCCTTTGAAATGTTGAGTAAGCTGCTGGCTCATGGGTCCCGCATGTCATCCTCTACGAACAATAAAAGTTTCCTTTCTTGGAGTCATTTTTGACCCGTAATTTCTTGCTATTTGCCTTTTTTCTTTTGATCTCCTGCCCCCTTTGAAACGATGAGGACGCTGTTGGCAGGTCGGTCCCACATGTCATCCTCTGTGAACAATAAAAGTTTCCTTTGATGGATTTATTTTGAACCCCTAATTAATTTCTGGATATTTCCTTTTTTTTCCTTTGATCCCCTGCCGCCTTGGAATCGTTGAGGATGCTGCTGCCTCATGGGTCCCGCATGTCATCCTCTCAGAAGGGTAAATGTTTCTTTTATTAGATTTTGTTTACCAAATGATTTTTGGCTTATATTTTATTTCGATCTCCTGCCGCCTTTAAAACATTGAGGACGCTGCTGGCTCACGGGTCCCACATGTCAGCCTCTATGAACAATAAACGGCCCGAGGATCTTTTTTGCCTCATGGGTCCCGCATGTCATCCTCTTTGAACGAAATGTTTCTTTTCTTGGATTTTTTACCAACATATTTTTGGTTTATTTTTTCTTTCCATCCCCCGCCGCCTTTAAAACGTTGACGACAGCTGCTGGCTCATGGGTCCCCGATGTCGATCTCCCGTACAAGAAACATGTGATATCTTGATTATTTTGCAGACAATAAACAGTGTATTGCGCTCTGAGCTATTTCAAACGGATAAATTAAATCTTTATTTTTACATAAACAAACTTATATGTTGAATCTCCTTGTTTTTTTGTTTTTGCGAAGCATAGGTCTTTCCTGTTTTTTTTAGAAAATTCCGAACTTTCCTGTTTTGGAGTGGGCTGAAATTGTACGAGTCAAAAGGCCGAGCAGGATAGTTCGAAGGCCCAGATGTCCAGATGCAGCCCAATTGAGATCTTTCTTCTTCGATTTTTTTCACCCCCAGATTTCTGGCTACTTCATTTTTCTTTTGGTCCTGTGCCGCCTTGGAAACGTTGAGACCGCTGCTGCAAAATGGGACCCGCATGTCATCCTCTATGTACAATAAAATTTCTTTTCTTGGATTATTTTTGGCTCCTGATATTTGGTCACTTGCCTTTTTCTTTCGATCCCGTGCAGCCTCTCAAACGGTGATACCGCTGCTGCTAAATGGGGCCCGCATGTCATCCTCTATGTACAATCAAGTTCCTTTTCTTGAATTATTTTTGGCTCCTGATATTTGGTCACTTGCATTTTTCTTTCGATCTCATGCCACGTTGAGGACCCTGCAGGCTCATGGGACCCGCATGTCATCCTCTATGTACTATAAAACTTTCTTTTCTTGGATTCTTTTTGGCACCTCATATTTGGTCACTTGTCTTTTTCTTTCGATCCCCTGCCGCTTCTCAAACGGTGATACCGCTGCTGCTAATTGGGACCCGCATGTCATCCTCTATGTACAATCAAGTTTCTTTTCTTGAATTATTTTTGGCTCCTGGTATTTGGTCACTTGCCTTTTTCTTTCGATCTCATGCGACGTTGAGGACCCTGCTGGCTCATGGGACTCGCATGTCATCCTCTATATGCTATAAAAGTTTATTTTCTTGGGTTTTTTTCGCCCTCTGATTTTTGGCTATTTCCTTTTCCTTTTGATCCCCTGCCGCCTTGGAAACGTTGAGTAATCTGCTGACTCATGGGACCCGCATGTCATCCTCTATGTACAATCAACTTTCTTTTCTTGAATTATTTTTGGATCCTGATATTTGGTCACTTGCCTTTTTCTTTCGATCTCATGCCACGTTTGAAACGTTGAGTAAGTTGCGGACTCATCGGACCCGCATGCCATCCTAATTTCCGGAGTTTTTTTACCCCCTAATTTTTGGATACTCTTTTTCTTTTGATCTCAAGCCGCATTTGAAACGTTGACACCGCTGCTGCAAAATGGGACCCGCATGTCATCTTTTATGTACAATAAAGTTTCTTTTCTTGGATTATTTTTGGCTCCTGATATTTGGTCTCTTGTCTTTTTCTTTCAATCTCATTCCGCCTTTGAAACGCTGAGGAAGCTGCTAGCGCATGGGTCCCGCATGTCATCCTCTATGAACAATAAAAGTTTCCTTTCTTGGAGTTATTTTTGACCGCTAATTTCTGGCTACTTCCTTTTTGTTTTGATCCCCTGCCGCCTTGGAAACGTTGAGTAAGCTACTGACATAAGGGGCCCGCATGTCATCCTCTATGTACAATCAACTTGCAAGATCTTGGAGCGAAAGAGCTTGTATAAGTGGGACCCATATGCCATCCTCTATGTACAATAAAAGTTTCTTTTCTTGGATTATTTTTTGCTCCTGATATTTGGTCACTTTCCTTTTTCTTTCGATCTCATGCCGCCTCTGAAAAGTTGAGTAAGGTGCTGGCTCATGGGACCCGCATGTCATCCTCTATGTACAATAAAGTTTCTTTTCTTAAATTTTTTTTACCCCCTGATTTTTGGTCACTTGCCTTTTTCTTTCGATCATATGCCGCCTTTGAAATTGAGGTCGCAGGTGGCTCAAGGGTCCCACATGTCAGCATCTATGAACAATAAACCATTCCTTTGTTGGATTTATTTTTTACCCCTAATTTCTGGCTATTTGCCTTTTTCTTTTGATCCCCTGCCCCCTTTGAAACGCTGCTGGCAGGTCGGTCCCACATGTCATCCTCTATGAAGAATAAAAGTTTCCTTTTTGGATTTATTTTTGACCCCTAATTTCTGGCTATTAGCCTTTTTCTTCTGATCCCTGCCGACTTCGAAATGATGAGGATGCTGCTGGCAGATCGGTCCCACATGTCAGCCTCTATGAACTATAAATGTTTCCTTTCTAGGATTTATTTTTTACCCCTATTTTCGGGCTACTTGCCTTTTTCTTTGAAACGTTGAGGACGCTACTGTCTCATGGGTCCCACATGGCATCCTCTCTGAACGATAAACCTTCATTTCTTGTTAACGACAGGTTTATCAGTATTATTTTTGCAGACTAATACAAGCTCTTTCGATCCAAGATCTTGCAAGTTGATAGATTAAATCATGGAATTATCAAGATATGTTTTAAATTTCAAATCCACTTTATGAATTTGTAAAAATACCGTTATCCATGTGGTTATGGAGCGATCAAGGATTTTCATATTGTGCATGAGCAGTTTCAAAAATTGGAACCCAATAATTCAAAATAAATAAAAACAACTTTTATGTAGAATCTCCGTGTTTTTTTTTGCCAATCATAGGATCTGTGTTTCATTAGAAAAGGGCCGAAATTGCATGAGCAGAAAGGCCCATTTGTGGTTATTGGGCTTCGACAGCCAGAGCAAGTAGACCGATAACAATTACCATGTAGATGTTCGTTGGCAACCCAAAAGTGAAATATTGGGCCCAACAGGGGAAGGTTGAACAATACTTTTTCTATTGGGAAGGTGCTACATGGGGTTATCCTGACAAAAAAAATGGAACATGGGTTACTGAAGGTTGCCCATTTGTGCCCAATATGTTTGTCAGCAGGAGCTTTACCTTCCGCCGCCGCCGCCATGGTCGAGGTAGCGGCACGGCGGCGTCTCGAGCTCGGGGTAGCGCAGCGTCCGCGCGCGCCCCAAATTAAGGTACCTATTAAGCGGAGATACATACCGGCGACGAGCACATCGGCCTCGCGACGGCACCTACGATAGGCTCGGCTGGCCTTGGGGCATTTACCCCTAACCTCTTCCATGCTCAAGTTTTAGAAATGTTTCTGGCTCTGTTCAACACTGGATCAAATTTGTCAACATGACCATTTTTATGGAGTAGCAACGAGTTGAATCTCTCAAAACTCTTTAAGTTCTGCAATATAACGACTAATTGGGACTACCTTATACAAAATGATTACATATCCTTATTTTGGAAGCAAGCAATCACACATTTATAGTTTGCTAGTCAGCTGCACGTAACGTAAAAAATCGGCAATTATAATGAATAAACCTGTAATCTTCACTTAAAATGCATTAAGGAGCATCAAATTTGACAAATCAAACCATGTCTTACTGAAAATTGACATGTCTTTCTCATGTAGAAATTAAAATTATCCATGCATGTGCGTTTATACAGGTTAAGTTTTGCACGTATTATTTTTTGTACTAACTTTTCTGACTACCTTCAAAGCTCCAATCCTTCTTCATCATCTTTGTTGTACCGCACTGATGCAAGTGAATGCGAGCTGCTCGCCAGACGCGACTTCATGTCCGATATGTGTACATGTACTATGCCTTCTCCATCTAGTGCTAGTTACGCCTTTGTGCTAATTAATTCTATCCCAGTGCCTACATCCAACACAAACCTCTGTCATTGCAGCTGTGACTCACCTCGACCATTGGAGCCCAATCACAAGAGCGAGCTCGATCAGTCGTCTCAACCAGAGAGGCATGTGTCTCATGGTTAGCTATCTACAACTTGCTGTCTTACTAAAACCGTGCCTATCATAGAGATCACCTCGCTGGTGTAGCAATGGCTGCAAGTAGCTGCTACGGGGATAAGGAAGAAAAGATTTAAATAATGGGGTGGGGCCAACAAGCAGGAAAGCTATCTATAGCTTTATGGATGTTTCTGGAATTGGGTAGAAAATAGTAGATGACACTGTAGTAGCGAATCCCAGAGACCAAGGCCGTTGGATGATGTCTAATGAACGGAAGAACTGTGTTCAAGAAAAAAACGGCAGAACAAAATAGGCGAAATTAGCTTGAATTTTGATAATAAATCTTGGGCATTTTCCCTCGAACATGATGTACTACTACTACTGTACTCAACTTTGGGTAGTCTCTGGACTAGTCTCCCCCGTCCACCAATTATTATTATTATATTATATATACTACTGCGGAAAGTTGAGGGGAGTCCCTAGTCCCGAGCACTTCGCCCACTTCCCCTGGCCTCATCCCAGAGATCTCACACCAACCACCTCACCGTCGACTAGCCGTCAGTCTACACCCCTCCGAAGAATCCCCAATGGCGGCGACGCCCCTACTAGAGCGCTCCTTGATGTCTACGGGTGCTTCTATTCTTGTAGACAGTGTTGGGCCTCCAAGAGCAGAGGTTTGTAGAACAGCAGCAAGTTTCCCTTAAGTGGATCACCCAAGGTTTATCGAACTCAGGGAGGAAGAGGTCAAAGATATCCCTCTCAAGCAACCCTGCAATCACAAAGCAAGAAGTCTCTTGTGTCCCCAACACACCTAATAGGTGCACTAGTTCGGCGAAGAGATAGTGAAATACAGGTGGTATGAATAAGTATGAGCAGTAGCAACAGCACCAGAAAAGTGCTTTGCTGTCCAGGACTAGCGTGTAGTTGATGGTGGTAATATTGCAGGAAGTAGAGATGCAAGAAACAAAGAAACAAGCAAAGGATAACAGTATTTAGGAAACAAGGCCTAGGGATCATACTTTCACTAGTGGACACTCTCAACATTGATCACATAATAGAATAAATAGATAGATGCTAGACTCTACACTCTCTTGTTGGATGATGAACACCACTAACTGTGTAGGATTACACGAACCCTCAATGCCGGAGTTAACAAGCTCCACAATATTCGATGTTCATATTTAAATAACCTTAGAGTGCATGACAGATCAACACAACCAAACCAAGTACTAACATAGCATGCACACTGTCACCTTCACGCTACGAAAGGAGGCATAGATCACATCAATACTATCATAGCAATAGTTAACTTCATAATCTACAAGAGATCACAATCATAGCCTACGCCAAGTACTACACGATGCACACACTGTCACCATTACACCGTGCAGGAGGAATAGACTACTTTAATAACATCACTAGAGTAGCACACAGATAAATTGTGATACAAAACACATTGCAATCATAAAGAGATATAAATAAGCACTTCACTATGCCATTCATAACAGTGAATAAGTATTCTGTGAAATATAGCCTAAGAGACCCACACGGTGCACACACTGTCACCTTTACACACGTGGGACAAGGAGTCTCCGGAGATCACATAAGTAAAATCCACTTGACTAGCATAATGACATCTAGATTACAAGCATCATCATATGAATCTCAATCATGTAAGGCAGCTCATGAGATTATTGTATTGAAGTACATAGGAGAGAGATTAACCACATAGCTACCGGTACAGCCCCGAGCCTCGATGGAGAACTACTCCCTCCTCATGGGAGACAGCAGCGGTGATGAAGATGGCGGTGGAGATGGCAGCGGTGTCGATGGAGAAGCCTTCCGGGGGCACTTCCCCGTCCCGGCGGCGTGCCGGAACAGAGACTCCTATCCCCCAGATCTTGGCTTCGCGATGGCGGCGGCTCTGGATGGTTTCTCGTACCGTGGCTTTTCCGTATCGAGGTTTTAGGTCGAGGGGGCTTAAATAGGCGAAGAGGCGGCGTCGGAGGGTCAACGAGGCGACGTCACCACAGGGGGGCGCGGGCCACCCCTGGGCCGCGCCGGCCTACCTCCTGGGCCCACCAGGGCTCCCCTCTGGCGACTCTCGGGTGTTCTGGAAGCTTCGTGGAAAAATAGGATGCTGGGCGTTGATTTCGTCCGATTCCGAGAATATTTCCTTACTAGGATTTCTGAAACCAAAAACAGCAGAAAACAGCAACTGGCCCTTCGGCATCTCGTCAATAGATTAGTTCTGGAAAACGCATAAAAACGATATAAAGTGTGCATAAAACATGTAGATATCATCAATAATGTGGCATGGAACATAAAAAATTATCGATACGTCAGAGACGTATCACTCCTCACGCGAGCGCATCATCGAGTCTGGCCCACATGTCTTCCGTGCCTGCCGTGTGTCGGCAAGCACGACCGACTTCTCTGTCGGCGAGCCGCCGGCCGTGGGCGAGGGCGAGGCGTCCCCGTACACTATGATAGTGCACATCTTCTTCTCGAGGACGTACGAGCTCAGGAGGATGGCCGGCCCCCTCCCTGCCCCACTGGATGAGGACGATATCGCCACTACACCCTGCGAAGCGGTGGTGCTGGATCTTGGCTTGCCTCCGAGGGAGCTGCGTAGTGGGGGCTATGTCGTGCGAACTATGCGCGAGATTCTTGCCCGTGTATGGCTGCTCAAGAACCTGAACCTCACGGAGGAGGAATGGGACATCATCATGCCTTACGATGTTATGCACCTGATGTGGCAGCAGGCGTGTCGTCGGGTCGGTGGCCTCCACTTCGACCTCACCCTTAGGGTGGACCACCGGCTCATCGTCAACTTGCCGGCACTGCAAGACAGTTGGGTCCTAGTTGCGCCGGAGGACGGCCACTGCAGCATATGCATGCAGGGGCTGTCGCGGCGCACAACGGTGCGTCTCCGGGGATGCAAACACCCGTTCCATAGGAAGTGCATCTTCTCCTGGTTTGTAACGAACGCCAGCTGCCCTATCTGCCACGATAAAGTGCTGACCCATCTTATTTTCGATTTGTAGCATAGTATGAATAAAAACCCTGTATGATAGGGATGCCATGCCAACTTGAATCCTATGTCAAGAGAAATTCTATTTGATTGTGGTTATAAGATATTTTGCATTAGTTTGATCTATTATCATTCTATTTTCCTATGGGATATGACCCTACGAATCAAACAGCCTGGGATTACTTCCACACAATTAAGTTTGACCAACTTTTAGTAGGACAACAAACATAAATAATTAGTCATCATGGGATTACAATCCAATAGATAATTGTCTTCAGGACTCATACATTTTCCAAATAGAAAAATCAAAACAAATCATGGTTCTTCATCTCACAGCATGATACAGAGACAAGAGTCTAATCATCATCATCATCATCATCATCACCTCCGTCTTCATTCTGATATTCGTGCATGGTCTCATCCTGCTCGTCGTGTCCATTCTCCTCCTGAGATTCACCAGGTAGCTTCAGTTTATCCATCTCTTTGTCGACTATTCTAACCTCAACAGTGAAATCTACTTCTCCATCATGTGCAGGGATACCTGTATCCAACGAGGTTTCATCAATGTCAGCAACTTTAGTTTGCCTAGAACCAGCGAAATCATCTTGCTGGGCACCAATTATTGGATCCGTATTCTCATCCAAATCATATATGTTCCTTGCCACAAACTTTTGCACATACTGCCATCCTTTTCTAGATCTGTCTTCCAAGAAAAGTACCTTGGCCGCTTGAGGTACCAAAATATAAGGATCATCCTTGTACCACCTGAGCGATAGTATTGACCGATATGAAATACCCATCATTTACGGCACCTTTGCCCTTGTCTGGATCTTGGTTGTACCAGTAACACTTAAATAGAACCACAGATCGGACAGTAACCTTATCACTATAGAACAACTGAATAACCTCTTCTATGTGACCATAATGGTCAAATGACTCTGATCTCTTCTTTCTGGTTGTCAAGTGATCTCCACTGGTTGTGATGCCACTATTTCATGTCTTCAAATGTTGTTCACGCTCATAGGAGCTGTAATGGACAATATTGGCATTGCAAGCTGCAGCTACCAACACCCTCTTATCTGGACCACGTGATAGGACAAGGAGATCAGCACTAACAGCGCCTGGATTCTCCGCATGGAGTTTCGAGATCTACGATTACAAAATAGACAAGAGGTCATCTCATGTGAAAACACATAGACAAGTCAGAGTGCAATTGGACATCTTACATGTTTCTCAAACCAGTCCTGAAACCCACTCCCACGTGCCGATAGCTTTCCATTCGTTTCCATGTACAACCTGCAAAACATAGCCAAGTCAGATGAATATATTTCATTTTGATACAAGTTCATAGTATATGCGAGGAACTGAGGATTTCGTGTGCATAGTACTCACTTAACATATTCATCAGCCTCTGCAGCATTATTCAGCACATACCAAGACAGTTGTTCAAATTCAGACTGCTCTAATGTTTTGTCGGTCCTCTTTCCTATTAGCTCAACACCATGATTAAAAACAGATCCTCCAACTTCCAAAATTCTGCGACCCCGGTTGAATCTGGTCTCAATATCAGGAATATATCTTGATGCAAATGTATATGCTTCAGTAGCAATATACGCCACTGCAATGCAAGCCTCCGGTCTAGCTTTGTTCCTAACTGTATTCTTGAAAGTGCACAGTCGACGTTCTATAGGGTACATCCATCCATATTGTACCGGACCTCTTAAAAGTGCCTCATCAGGTAGATGAACAGCCAAATGCACCATCACATCAAAGAACGCTGGAGGATATATCAGCTCCAGCTTGCACAGGATTACTGCTATGTCCACCTTAAGACGTTTTACAACAGCTCTGCTTAGAGTTTTACTACATATTTCCCTAAAGAACCTTCCCAACTCTGCAATCACGTTGTACATATTTGGCTTCACTAAATCTTTAATGCCAATAGCTAAAAGCCTTTGCAGCAGGATGTGACAATCGTGAGTTTTCAACCCTTGGAGCTTGTTTCCTTCAGCATTGAGACAATTTGCAATGTTGGAAGCAAATCCGAACGGGAACATCACACCTCGGAGGTACTCACAAAATAATCTCCTTTTAGGCATCGGCAATGTGAATTCCGCGCCTCGAAACTTATAATGTTTTTCCTTGCCTTTGTTCACTTTGTCATTACGATCCGATTGCAAGTGCTGTTAACATTCAATGTTGCACAATCAATCCTAGCATTTGAGCTATCTTTTGTCTTGGATGGAATGTTGAGTAATGTGCCGACAATGCTGTCACATATATTTTTCTCCATGTGCATGATATCAATATTATGCCGAAGCTTCTTACCAGCCCAATACGGCAAGTCCCAAAGAGTGGCCACTGCGCTTATAAAATATTCTCGGTCTATCATTTTCCATTTCCTTCCTCTTGGTACATGCTGCTATTTCACCTCCCATCTTCCTTTTGGTAGCTGCTAGACTCAGTTCATCTCCTCTCTTCTTCCTTTTTCTACCTCGCTACTATCGCTGCTTGCATCTTACGTATTCTTCTCTGCTGTACTTGTGGCGGCTGGTGGTTTTCCTGGTTTAACATTTCTGACCGCTTCTAGGTGCGCCTCCAACTCGTGACTCGTAAAGTGCTGCGGTTTAGTCTTTGCACAGCCCGATCACCAATAAATTGCAATTTTTTATTATTTTTTCGAAACTGTGACCTATTGGAAGGAAACGGCGATGGCCCATATAGCATATCTTGTTTATTATCCTCACTTTGCCAGCTGATCTGTATCCACAGTGAACACATGCATTATAACCTGATGTTACTCGCCTAACATAGTGCCCAAAGCTGGATAATCATGGGTGCAATACGATGACAAAGACGTAATAGAAAATTTTGTTCTTTAGGTTGACACACATCCCGTGTAGGGACACCCTTCCATAATGTTTGCAAGTCTCTAATAAGAGGCTGCATGAACACATCAAAATCCTTCCCGGGAGATTTGGGACTGGGATGAGTAAGGCCATCATACGATTCGGCGATCGGTGCATGTCCAGGGAGCCTGGTTGTATGGTGTAACTAGTACTGCCACATGCTATACGAGTTGCTCATGTTGCCAAATGGGTTGAATCCATCTCGTAGCAAGGCCAAGTCTCGGGTTCCTTGGATCTGCAAAGAAATCTGGATGATCCAGTCGAATTGCTTCCATTCATCGCCATCGGCGGGATGCCTCGATAAATCGAGTCGGGTGTGAGAATCTCTTTGTGCCATCTTGTTTCCCGAGATGTTTGTTCTGAAGCAAACAACCTCTGCAATCTTTGTACAAGTGGAAAGTATCTCAGAACCTTCCAAGGAATCTTTTTCTTACCACCAGCTCCATCATGTTTCCATCTTGATTCCTTACATACTGGACATTCATCGAGGTCATTATACTCCATCCAAAACGATTGCACGATTATTTTTGCAAAAATCAATCTTCTCATATCCAAGTCCCAGTACCTTGATGTACTGCTTCACCTCATAAAAGGATTTTGGTAGTCCAGCCCCAGGGAGTGCATCGCTGTATGTCTTCGCAACTGCATTGAAGGCTTTATTGGTTATCCCCTGGTATGACTTGTCATGAAGTAATTTCACAATTAATTTGAATCTTGACACAACAGAACCAGGGGCCACTAAGCGCTTAGCATCTTCTATCAGGTCATGGAAAAGAGGCTTTTTGTGATAACCATGGGGCTGTTGGCTTGCATATGGATACAGATCCCGTAACAAATTAGCAGTAGCCTCATCCTAGATGAGATCTTCAGGCTGATAACCATCAGAATAAAGAGGATCAATAATCTCAGGCTGATCATAGTGTTCACCATGGTTAATCCACCTGATATATGTCTGGTCCATCCCATAAACGAATAAATGATCTGAGACTACATGTTGAGGCTTGGACCCAATATTCAAACATACGCGGCATGGACAAATCACTTCCTTTGTTGTGTCGCCGTCAGTAAAATCACTAACTTGCTTCATGAAGTCTTCAATACCACTCAAATATGTTGGTGTGTTTAATGAGTGAAATAATATCCAAGTTCTGTCCATCTGTTGAGGGAATAGATGGTCAAAGAAGCGATAAGCTATTTCAACAAACAGGTCACCTACGAATGTAAGCAAACATACCTGAGCAAACAGGTCGAATATAAAACTATAAATGCTACATTATTTGAGCCGATTTCAGCAAACGAACTGAGTGCAAAACTACGGCTACCTAGCGAACAGATTTTATTTTAGGCTGACCAGTGGGTTTCCCCACTTTGTATTTTTTTTCTTTTTATTAATAAAAAGAGGGAAATATGTACAAAAATTGCTGGAGAGCAGCAACTAAAAGGATCATAGATCCCAAACAGGAAAATATATATAAAATGTTCTACCCATGTTATGATTTCCTCTTTGCCTTATGAACAAGGAGAGCAATTTCATCCTTGAATCTCTTGTGCCATCTATAAATGCTTGGGGGGGGGAACAGATATATCGAAATCAATACAATACCAACAAATTCTTTCTTCTTTTTTGCCGTAATTCCGCCGATCTATTAGCAGTGCAAAGAAGTCAAAAGTAATAAGATTACAAACAGGTCCATAGACCAACAAGGCCGTACCTGAGAATATGGAGGGCCTGAGCAAAACAAGAAATAGAGGACCTCAACATGATCATTGGCAACTAAAATGATTTTATATATACTACTCACTCCATTTCAATAAACAATGCACCCTTGTTTTTCGTTTTTTATCTTCGAAAAAATATTAATCTATATCTCTCTATTTAAAAATGATGTTTCAATTTTATGTAGATATACATGTATTTAGATGAGTTTAGTTTGCAGATACATGCAAGTTTTGATGAAGTTGAAACATATTTTTCAGGATGAAGTATATAAAAAACTGATATAAAACTGGTATCATTAGAAAGTATTTTCCATCACGGTTCTAACAATGCTGCTTATGTATTATATGATCGTGATATTGTTGTCCTATTTATTTGGTCAAGGTTCACATTGAAATGTGGT
This sequence comes from Lolium perenne, assembly GCF_019359855.2. Classification (NCBI taxonomy): domain Eukaryota; kingdom Viridiplantae; phylum Streptophyta; class Magnoliopsida; order Poales; family Poaceae; genus Lolium; species Lolium perenne. Next base: position 23,371,167 of record NC_067246.2, on the reverse strand, counting down.
AAAATAAATTAAAAGAAGTGCATCGTGTGAAAAAGCAATCTAAGAATTCAAAAGTGCTAATTGTTAGTCGAAACATGACATCTTTCAAAAATGAATCTTCAATTAGTACTTCATAAAAATCACTGAGACAAAATAATAATATTCATTGGAAGACTAACTGAATTAGCTGCACTCGCGATGAAAGAGAAAGAGAAGATACGGGTAAGAGCAAGTACAATAAGGTACAGTCTTTTGTTTGTTTGTTTGGGTTGGTCATCAAGCTTATCGCTCGATACAATAAGTTACAGTCAGCGGGAGTGGTGTTTTGGAACATGGGTGCATAGTGGGTGGTATCATGGAGTACTATAATAGGTATGATATATCTATACTCCTATATAGTGTAGCAATTTTGATAGTTTGAATCCAAGCATCATAATGCAATCTCTACTGTTGATTGTGCACCATCGGACGGTCTAAAACATTGGGATTCGCAGCTACAGTAGCACCCATCATTCTCTACGTCATTCTGGAAACATCTATATATTTTTTCTAGCCAATTCACGCTCCCTCCATACGCAACGTTGCTGGTCACGGCCCGACAACAAAACTCACGGACGCCTATGCTCTCCATAGATCAGTCAGAGTTGAATGCGATGCATGCGAATGGTAGTCACGCTCAAACTTCAGTCAGAACCGAAAGTGTGGCGAGTAGGTCGGTAGCACTGCACGGACATGCAGTTGCATAAGTGCTGGTACGTTCCCTATAGGTGGCACTGGGCATGGATGGGAGGATAAATTATTGAAGATCTGAATTTTGACAGCTAAAAAGAAATAAGTACAAAACCTAAGACGTGCAAAATTCAATAGTATATTCAAGAGCACATACATGGCAGAAAATTGCAATTCTGCATGAGAAATACAATTCAATGTTAGTAATACATAGTTTTCCCACATTTTACGCTATGCAAGCTATTTTGAGTTGAAATTGTAACGACTGATTTTTAACGTGCAAAGCACATGAAGCTGACTAGTTTATTATAGTGGAGTATTGAAAATGGCATAGAAGGGGATATTGCGAATTGAGAGTGGCATAAACACAACTTCAGTTTTTGTAATGGCATAAACACAACTTGTGAATTGAGGAGTGGCATAGAACCAATTAACCGTTGTTTCAATAACAGCCATCAAAAGCCGATCGAACGCACGAGGATGGATCCAAAATTTACCCATTTTTAGTTTCACAGGAAAATTTTAAACTTAAAATTCGTACTGCCTAGAAGTATTTGAAACAAAAATCCAGTAAATATTATATGTTGGGTTATGCATTCTGGGGGAGTTTCATCAGATTCAGCCATATTGTTTATCAATAAACCTCATTTTATGTTTTACAACCAACTTTAAACTTAAAATTCAAACTGTCCAGAAAAAAGAACAACATTCCAGTAAATCTTATACTATATTTCTTCTGCATTCTGGGAAAGATTGGTCGGATTCAAAAAAATAGTTTGGGAATAAACATTGTTTTAGTCTGGACACGACTTATTGTAGAGTGATTTTTGGTTGGATACATTCATGTGCGTTCGATTGGCTTTGGATGGTTATAATTGAACCAAAGTCAACGCTGGACTTCGACCCGAACGTCCACCGGAGCTGCGTCAAAAGTCCAGCCATGACTTTGTCTCAATAACAGCCATCAAAAGCCGATCGAACGCACAGGAATGGATCCAACCAAAAATCACTCAACCGCTGGAATTTTGACCTGAAAGTCACTGAAGTTGTGTCCATACTTGCCCAACAGGTTGCGTATGAATGTAAACCAACATATCTGAGCAAACAGGTCGAATATAAAACTATATAACTAAATGCCACGTTATTCTTTATCGAAAAAAATGCCACGTTATTTGAGCCGATTTCAGCAAACCAACCGAGGTCTATTTTTTTTAGGCTGGACAGTGGTTTCCTCGCTGTGTATTTTTCACTGTAATAAAAAAGAGGGAAAAGGTTACTGGAGAGCAGCAACTAAAAGGATCATAGATCCCAAACAGCAAAATCTAGCTAAAAAGTTCTACCCATGATGATAAGCCATGATATGATTTCCTCTTTGCCTTACAAACAAGGAGAGCCATTTCATCCTTGAATCTCTTGCGTCTTCTGTAAATGCTTGGGGGCGAACAGATCAATCGAAAGCAATATAATACCAACAAATTTTTTCTTCTTTTTGGCCGTAAATCCACCGATGTATTAGCAGTGCAAAGAACCCAGAAGTAATAAGATTACAAACAGGTCCATAGAGGACTGGCACCAAACAACGACTACAGACATTGGGCAATGGTGAGCGATAAAGGTAATGCATTTAATGAATTCGAGCAAACAGGTAAAGCGGAAAACAATGTCTGCCTATGTTTATGTTATCTTTTTTTGAGATCCCGGTGGGGTTAAGAAAAAGGCTAGACTATTATAGATCGCGTTTCTTTTGGCAGAGTGATGGTCATAAGCGTAAGTATAGGTTATCGAGGTGGGATATCTTGTGTCGCCCTAAAGACCAGGGAGGGTTGGGAATTGAAGTATTGGAACTAAAGAATAAGAGTCTAATTAGTAAGTGGTTGTTTGAACTTTTGAATGGAGACGGGGTGTGGCAGAAATTGCTTCGTAACAAATATATTCAATCTAAAACATTATCTCAAGTAAAAGCAAAGCCACTTGATTCTCCTTTTTGGAAAGGTTTGATGAAAGTGAAAGATGATTTTCTTAAGCGTGGATCTTTCAAAATTGGCGATGGAAAGAATACTTGTTTCTGGGAAGATAAGTGCTTGGGGAACGCACCTTTGTCACATCAATACCCATCTCTTTTTAACATTGCTGAAAGAAAACATGTCTCAGTTGCGCATGTTTTAGAGAATAACCCTCTTCAGATTTCATTTAGAAGGATTCTAACACCCAACAAGTGGGTTCTCTGGTTAGAATTAGTGGAACGTCTTATGCAAGTTCGGTTGTCTAATGAAAATGATTCCTTTGTTTGGGCTCTAAATAGTTCATGCAATTTTACTGTAAAGTCATACTATCTTGATTTGTTACAAGATAAAAGGAACTTCTTAAGGAAATATATTTGGAAAATGAAGGTACCGCTGAAGATTAAGATCTTTATGTGGTTTCTCTATCGGAGAGTTATTTTAACCAAAGATAACCTTGCAAAAAGAAATTGGCAAGGATGCAAGAAATGTGTTTTCTGTGATAAGGATGAATCTATTCAACATTTGTTTATTGACTGCCCTCTAGCTAAGGTTGTTTGGCGCATAGTATATATGACTTTCGGTTTATCCCCACCTGTGAATATCACTCATCTTTTTGGTACTTGGCTTAGTGGTATTGCAAAGAAAGATGTACTGCAGATTCGTGTGGGTGTATGCGCTTTGATTTGGGCTATATGGAATGTGCGTAATGAAGTGGTTTTTAACAAGCCGAAACCTCAACCTTTCTTGCAGGTAATTCCTTTGGCTATTCATTGGATCCGTACGTGGTCTTATCTCCAACCAGAGGATCATCGGGCTGCCATGGAGTCTGGGTGCAACCGACTGGAGATGGTCGCACGGGATTTTTACAACCAGTATGGCTGGCGACATCAACTTAGATTAAATCTTTGATGTTTTCTTGGAGACAACTTCTTTGTTTATTTAGATGGTTGATTTTAGTCTCGACTTTAGTCGATGAGTGGGATGTAATAAACTGTAAACGCTGGAGTCTCTTTTAATAAGGTAATAAAGCAGCCATATGCATCATTTTGATGCCGAGGCTGGGGTATTATCCCCATTTCGAGAAAAAAGAAAAAAAAACACATCGAGAGGAAAACAATATCAACCGATCGATTCGAACGAACTAACGAACTTATAAGGGCTGGGTGACGGCGACTGACTTCGATTGAGCTATAATGAATCGTACTTGCCCAGGCCTGAAGATAGCATGCATACCGTGAGGATCTACCAGCTGACCGCGCCTGCCAGTGCGGCTGGAGAAGAACGGCGCCACCAGCAGTCGCCGGCTGACGCGGCTGATAGACATCGTGGGGAAGTTTTGGTGCGTGGCCTGGTTCACCGAGGGTGTGTCTAGAGAAGAACAGGGCGCCGAAGGAGGTGTCTAGAGAAGAACAAGGTGGGCTGGGTGCTGGGTTAAAGGCGAGCGTTCGAAATATTGGGCGCGTGTTCGAAAGTTTAGGTGCGCGAGGGAGGTGTCTGCTGGTGAAAATTTCCCCGTCCTCTACTTCTTCTTTTTTTTTGTTTTGAGAACACAGTACAACGCAGACGCTCACAAACACGCACGTACAAACACCCCTATGAACGCACGCACGCACACCCTACCCCTATGAGCACCTCCGAGGGGCTGAGCCGGCATATCTTGAGGTTGACGAAGTCACCACTGGCGCCTCCTCTTCTTTTTTGGGCTAATCTATTTATCTATAATATCTATCTATACCTCTATCTATCTACATGTTTTTTAATTTTTTTCTATTCTATACATGAGTTTTTGAATTTGAATTTTTTCACTCTGTCAGCCTTCCCGGCCAATGCTCATTTGTAGCTTAAAGGTGCTATCTACCGCTCATCATACAAGGACTCATCAGATCTAACGGCTGTGAATGCACGGATTCGTCACCCATGCTTCCCCTTGGACTGGCGATGCTGAAAGAAAGCCTGAAACACTGGAACCTCTAGATACTTCGGGGTACCTCACTGCTCCACATTATTAAACAGGCATTTTCCGACATGGGAAGTCAAAAGTTGGGGGCTCCATCCAGTACATATGAATGCTCGGTAGCTGCATGGTCTAGAAGCAGACTAGAGTAAATCATCAATTCATCAAATCAATTGGTGTATATTTTTTTTAGGAGCTAAGACGCCGGCATGAACCATTTTCAAGCGTTTAAATTCCTCCTACCTGAAAAATGATTCTTTAGTTTGACATCAACAAGAGAACTCTTTTAGAAAGAGTGAGAGAAAGGGAGATATGATTGCATACACTATTCTTAGAAGGGAAATCATGTACTTGTTCATGGAGAGATACAAGTATATCGACTATCTACACTACAATTTTGAAATAAAAGAAACAAAATTGCAAATGTCTATTCTAACTAGATATGTTGATATTTCTAAATAGTACCAAAGCAATACTTATTCTAAGCTGGGCACTCAACTTCTGAAATGCGCGAGTATTCGTCGGTCGATTTTTTTTTTCGTTTTTATTATTATTACTAGGCAGCACATGTGTTTGCCCGTCGAGTGAAACTCTTTCATTTCATTTTTCTTTTCCGCATGGTTGGGAGTCGGAGGAAGAGGGATCACACGGGAGGAGACGAAGGGAGAGCAGTCACGGGGCCCCAATTATTTATGGTGTCTACATTTTTTCGGGTGATCTTGTTGTTGTGCGAGGGTTGTCGGTGCGTTAGGTGCCCCAATTATCCAATTGTTGGATAATTGGAGAGATGGAGAGAGAGAGAGATTCTTGATGCCTCTCTCTTGACAAAGAAGATGGCTGGGAGTTTGCCTACCTAGCGTATGTGACTTGTGCTCAGTGAAGTGTGGGACCTCACGCATGGGAACCACACGTAAGTGACAGACTTGTTGCTCTAATAACTCGGGTGATTATTATATTGTATTAGTACATAGTTTCCTATGGATCCTTCTTAGTCACTCCAAAATGAAGCTTTTGGGAGGTTTTTGAAATTTCCATGTTTGAAACCAAAACGACTTCTCTTCATGCATGCTTGACTTCATAAGATAGAGTTTAGCTAGGGGTATGGGGTAGATACATGATTTTCCTGGTTTGAATATGTCTAGACCTTGTTTATCAACTTAATTGAATGCTTACTATATGACATAAGAAGACTATGTGCCTTGTTTTTTCATTTTTTTAATTTTTTTCTAAAATTTGTATACCCATTTGAATCTTGGTCAAATTCTAGGTTTCACCAAGATTTGAATAAGTTTAAAACCTGAATATGAAAATGTAAGCATGTATGCTTCTTAGTCACTCCAAAATGAAGCTCTTGGGAGGGTTTTTGAAATTTCCATGTTCAAAACCAAAAACCACATATCTTCATGCTTGACTTCGTGAAACAGAGTTTAGGGTTAGGGGGAAGATACATGATTTTTCTTGTTTGAATATGTCTAGACCTTGTTTATCATCTTAATTGAATGCTTACTATATGACATAAGAAGACCTTGGTTTTTCATTTTTTTTCATTTTTATGCCCATTTGAATCTTGGTCAAATCCTAGGTTTGACCAAGATTTAAACAAGTTTAAGACATGAAAATGAAAAGGGAAGCCTGCATCCTTCTTAGTCACTCTAAAATGAATTTTTTAAGAGGTTTTTGAAATTTCCATGTTTAATTTGAAACCCAAAACCACTTCTCTTCATGATTGACTTCATAAGACAGAGTTTAGGGTTAGGGGTAGATACGTACATACATGATTTTTTCTGGTTTGAATATGTCTAGACATTTTGTTTATCAACTTTAATGCTTTACTATATGATCGACATAAGAATGCTATGTGCTTTGGTTTTTCATTCTTTTGATTTTTTATGAATTTTTATGCCCATTTGAATCTTGGTCAAATCCTAGGTTTGACAATGATTTAAACAAGTTTAAAACATGAATATGAAAATTAAGCTTCTATCCTTCTTAAGTCACTCCAAAATGTAACTCTTGGGAGGGTTTTTGAAATTTCCATGTTTGAAACCAAAAACCACTTCTGTTCATGCATGCTTGACTTCATAAGACAGAGTTTAGGGTTAGGGGTAGATATATACATGATTTTCTAGTCTGAATATGTCTAGACCTTGTTTATCAACTTGAATGCTTACTACATATATGACATAAGAATGCTATGTCCTTTGTTTTTTCATTCTTTTGATTTTTTCCTGAAATTTTATGCCCATTTGAATCTTTTGGTCAAATCCTAGGTTTGACCAAGATTTAAACAAGTTTAAAACATGAAAATGAAAAGGGAAGCCTGCATCCTTCTTAGTCACTCTAAAATTAACTTAATTGAGAATGCTTACTATATGACATAAGAAGACTATGTGTGCCTTGGTTTTTCATTTTTTCATTTTTTTTAAATTCTTATGCCCATTTGAATCTTGGCCAAATCCTAGGTTTGACCATGGTTTAAACAAATTTAAATCAAGAATCTGAAAATTAAGCATCTATCCTTCTTATTAGTCACTCCAAAATGTAAATCTTGGGAGGGTTCTTGAAATTTGCATGTTTGAAACCAAAAACCACTTCTCTTCATGCATGCTTGACTTCATAAGACAGAGTTTAGGGTTAGGGGTAGATATATACATGATTTTCTAGTTTGAATATGTCTATACCTTGTTATCAACTTGAATGCTTACTATATATATGACATAATAATGCTATGTCCTTTGTTTTTTCATTCTTTTGATTTTTTCCTGAAATTTTATGCCCATTTGAATCTTTTGGTCAAATCCTAGGTTTGACCAAGATTTAAACAAGTTTAAAACATGAAAATGAAAAGGGAAGCCTGCATCCTTCTTAGTCACTCTAAAATGAATTTTTTAAGAGGTTTTTGAAATTTCCATGTTTAATTTGAAACCCAAAACCACTTCTCTTCATGATTGACTTCATAAGACAGAGTTTAGGGTTAGGGGTAGATACGTACATACATGATTTTTTCTCGTTTGAATATGTCTAGACATTTTGTTTATCAACTTTAATGCTTTACTATATGATCGACATAAGAATGCTATGTGCTTTGGTTTTTCATTTTTTTTGATTTTTTATGAATTTTTATGCCCATTTGAATCTAGGTCAAATCCTAGGTTTGAAAATGATTTAAACAAGTTTAAAACATGAATATGAAAATTAAGCATCTATCCTTCTTAAGTCACTCCAAAATGTAACTCTTGGGAGGGTTTTTGAAATTTCCATGTTTGAAACCAAAAAACCACTTCTCTTCATGCATGCTTGACTTCATAAGACAGAGTTTAGGGTTAGGGGTAGATATATACATGATTTTCTAGTCTGAATATGTCTAGACCTTGTTTATCAACTTGAATGCTTACTATATATATGACATAAGAATGCTATGTCCTTTGTTTTTTCATTCTTTTGATTTTTTCCTGAAATTTTATGCCCATTTGAATCTTTTGGTCAAATCCTAGGTTTGACCAAGATTTAAACAAGTTTAAAACATGAAAATGAAAAGGGAAGCCTGCATCCTTCTTAGTCACTCTAAAATGAACTTAATTGAGAATGCTTACTATATGACATAAGAAGACTATGTGTGCCTTGGTTTTTCATTTTTTTATTTTTTTTAAATTCTTATGCCCATTTGAATCTTGGCCAAATCCTAGGTTTGACCATGGTTTAAACAAATTTAAATCACGAATATAAAAATTAAGCATCTATCCTTCTTATTAGTCACTCCAAAATGTAAATCTTGGGAGGGTTCTTGAAATTTGCATGTTTGAAACCCAAAACCAGTTCTCTTCATGCATGCTTGACTTCATAAGACAGAGTTTAGGGTTAGGGGTAGATATATACATGATTTTCTAGTCTGAATATGTCTAGACCTTGTTTATCAACTTGAATGCTTACTATATATATGACATAAGAATGCTATGTCCTTTGTTTTTTCATTCTTTTGATTTTTTCCTAAAATTTTATGCCCATTTGAATCTTTTGGTCAAATCCTAGGTTTGACCAAGATTTAAACAAGTTTAAAACATGAAAATGAAAAGGGAAGCCTGCATCCTTCTTAGTCACTCTAAAATCAACTTAATTGAGAATGCTTACTATATGACATAAGAAGACTATGTGTGCCTTGGTTTTTCATTTTTTTCATTTTTTTTTAAATTCTTATGCCCATTTGAATCTTGGTCAAAACCTAGGCTTGACCATGGTTTTAACAAATTTAAATCATGAATATAAAAATTAAGCATCTATCCTTCTTAATTAGTCACTCCAAAATGTAAATCTTGGGAGGGTTCTTGAAATTTGCATGTTTGAAACCAAAAACCACTTCTCTTCATGCATGCTTGACTTCATAAGACAGAGTTTAGGGTTAGGGGTAGATATATACATGATTTTCTAGTCTGAATATGTCTAGACCTAATTTATCAACTTGAATGCTTACTATATATATGACATAAGAATGCTATGTCCTTTGTTTTTTCATTCTTTTGATTTTTTCCTGAAATTTTATGCCCATTTGAATCTTTTGGTCAAATCCTAGGTTTGACCGAGAGTTAAACAAGTTTAAAACATGAAAATGAAAAGGGGAGCCTGCATCCTTCTTAGTCACTCTAAAATCAACGTAATTGAGAATGCTTACTATATGACATAAGAAGACTATATGTGCCTTGGTTTTTCATTTTTTGATTTTTTTTTACATTCTTATGCCCATTTGAATCTTGGCCAAATCCTAGGTTTGACCATGGTTTAAACAAATTAAAATCATGAATATAAAAATTAAGCATCTATCCTTCTTAGTAGTCACTCCAAAATGTAAATCTTGGGAGGGTTCTTGAAATTTGCATGTTTGAAACCAAAAACCAATTCTCTTCATGCATGTTTGACTTCATAAGACAGAGTTTAGGGTTAGGGGTAGATATATACATGATTTTTTGGTTTGAATATGTGCTTTGGTTTTTCATTTTTCTGATTTTTTTTAAATTTTCCGCCCATTCGAATCTCTGTCAAATCGTAGGTTTGACCAAGATTTAGACAAGTTTAACACGTGAAAACGAATAAGTAAGCATGGATCCTTCTTAGTCACTCCAAAATGTACCAATTGATAGATGTGTTAACTTTGCTTCATGGAAAAATTAATGTCATGTAAATGAGTTAACTTGGATTTCCTACCCTTGAATCCATAGGAAACTTTGTTCGAATGCACTATAATAATCAACCGAGTTTTTACACCAACAGGTCTGTCACTTACGTGTGGTGCCCATGCGTGAGGTCCCGCACTTCAGTGACCACAAGTCACGTGCAATAGGTCCGCAAACTCCCAGCCATTTTCTTTGTCAAGAGAAGACGCATCAGGATGCGTATTGGAAGTCTCTGGGTCCTTCAGGATCCTTCGGTTGTCCCTCTCACAAAAAGAACAAATCTCTCTCATTCTCGGCCTCACTCGACTCGCTCGCTCGCACCTCCTGCTCACTGACAAACCCTGCACAACAGTCAACATCATCACCCGAAAAAGGGGAGACACCATAATGCTCTCCCTTCTTCTCTCCTTCCGAGTGATCCCTCTTCCTCCGAGTTTCACTCAACGGGCAAACACATATGTGCTGCATAGTAATAATAAAAAGGTAGAAAAATCGACCTACGAATCTATAATTAAATAGGTTAAACTAGGGTTTTGCCCAGTACTACAGATCAAGGTTCAAAAAAATCCAACTACGGGGTTCGAACAACCCCATTTCTAATCAAAGATTTTTTTCGACGTCATCCAAATGGCCTCAAACTATAGCATGGGCGGATCCATACTATAGCCAAGGGGGGCAGCTGCCCCCACTCAATTTTCTGAAATCTTGTAATATGTTAAGCTAAAGGCTGGTTTGCCCGCACTTAGAAATGATATTTGCATCACTTATCATATGTTTGCCCATTTGAATCTTGTCAAATCCTATATTTGAGCAAGATAATTTAAACAAGTTTAAAACATGAAAATGGAAAGGGAAGCTTGTATCCTTCTTAGTCACTCTAAAATGAAGTTTTGGGAGGTTTTTGAAATTTCCATGTTTGAAACCCAAAACCACTTCTCTTCATGCTTGACTTCATAAACATGAAAATGAAGACTTTTGCTAACGGAGGGAGTAAGCACTCTTGCTATCAAAAGTACCAAACGATGCATACCAAAATGATTTTTTAGAGGAATACTAGTTCGGATTATATAATTTTATATTAGCAGGCCAAATCGAACCCCGTAGTTGGATTTTCAGAAATTGATCCGTAGTACTGGGCAAAACCCTAGTTTAGCTTATTTAATAATAGATTCGTAGGTCGATTTTTTAACGTTATTATTATTATTACTAGGCAGCACATGTGTTTGCCCGTCCAGTGAAACTCTTTCATTTCATTTTTCTTTTCCGCAAGGTCGGGAGTCGGAGGAAGAGGGATCACACGGGAGGAGACGAAGGGAGAGCAGTCACGGGGCCCCACTTATTTATGTTGTCTAGATTTTTTCGGGTGATGCTGACTGTTGTGTAGGGTTGTCAGTGCGCAGGGGGTGCGAGCGAGGCCGACAATGAGAGAGAGATTTTTTTAGAGGGACAACCGAACGATCCTGAAGGACCCAGTTTTTCCAATACGCATCAGAGCACAGTATACAGCAGGACACAAAATAAATAGGAAATTACGTCTAAATCCCTAAGATTTACATGGTAGACCCCAGGCTGAAGGCAAGAAATGCGATCGGGTCCTTAACAGCCACCGTCCGGATTGATCCTCGTCGGAGCCGGGCACGAACAACTTGGCGCGACCAAATCGGCATGGCTACAGAGCCTGCACACCATGGCCTCCGAGCTGAGCTAGAAACGCCCTGCCAAAACCGGCAGCCAACGGAGGTGGATAATTGGAGAGATGGAGAGAGAGAGAGAGTCTTGATGCCTCTCTCTTGACAAAGAAGATGGCTGGGAGTTTGCCTACCTAGCGTACGTGACTTGTGCTCACTGAAGTGTGGGACCTCACGCATGGGAACCACACGTAAGTGACAGACTTGTTGCTCTAATAACTCGGGTGATTATTATATTGTATTAGTACATAGTTTCCTATGGATCCTTCTTAGTCACTCCAAAATGAATCTTTTGGGAGGTTTTTGAAATTTCCATGTTTGAAACCAAAAACGACTTCTCTTCATGCATGCTTGACTTCATAAGACAAAGTTTTGCTAGGGGTATGGGGTAGATACATGATTTTCCTGGTTTGAATATGTCTAGACCTTGTTTATCAACTTAATTGAATGCTTACTATATGACATACGAAGACTATGTGCCTTGTTTTTTCATTTTTTTAATTTTTTTCTAAAATTTGTATACCCATTTGAATCTTGGTCAAATCCTAGGTTTCACCAAGATTTGAATAAGTTTAAAACATGAATATGAAAATGTAAGCATGTATGCTTCTTAGTCACTCCAAAATGAAGCTCTTGGGAGGGTTTTTGAAATTTCCATGTTCGAAACCAAAAACCACATATCTTCATGCTTGACTTCGTGAAACAGAGTTTAGGGTTAGGGGGGAGATACATGATTTTTCTTGTTTGGATATGTCTAGACCTTGTTTATCAACTTAATTGAATGCTTACTATATGACATAAGAAGACCTTGGTTTTTCATTTATTTTTTTGAATTTTTATGCCCATTTGAATCTTTTGGTCAAATCCTAGGTTTAACCAAGATTTAAACAAGTTTAAGACATGAAAATGAAAAGGGAAGCCTGCATCCTTCTTAGTCACTCTAAAATGAATTTTTTAAGAGGTTTTTGAAATTTCCATGTTTAATTTGAAACCCAAAACCACTTCTCTTCATGATTGACTTCATAAGACAGAGTTTAGGGTTAGGGGTAGATACATACATACATGATTTTTTCTGGTTTGAATATGTCTAGACATTTTGTTTATCAACTTTAATGCTTTACTATATGATCGACATAAGAATGCTATGTGCTTTGGTTTTTCATTCTTTTGATTTTTTATGAATTTTTATGCCCATTTGAATCTTGGTCAAATCCTAGGTTTGACAATGATTTAAACAAGTTTAAAACATGAATATGAAAATTAAGCATCTATCCTTCTTAAGTCACTCCAAAATGTAACTCTTGGGAGGGTTTTTGAAATTTCCATGTTTGAAACCAAAAACCACTTCTCTTCATGCATGCTTGACTTCATAAGACAGAGTTTAGGGTTAGGGGTAGATATATACATGATTTTCTAGTCTGAATATGTCTAGACCTTGTTTATCAACTTGAATGCTTACTATATATATGACATAAGAATGCTATGTCCTTTGTTTTTTCATTCTTTTGATTTTTTCCTGAAATTTTATGCCCATTTGAATCTTTTGGTCAAATCCTAGGTTTGACCAAGATTTAAACAAGTTTAAAACATGAAAATGTAAAGGGAAGCCTGCATCCTTCTTAGTCACTCTAAAATCAACTTAATTGAGAATGCTTACTATATGACATAAGAAGACTATGTGTGCCTTGGTTTTTCATTTTTTCATTTTTTTTAAATTCTTATGCCCATTTGAATCTTGGTCAAAACCTAGGTTTGACCATGGTTTTAACAAATTTAAATCATGAATATAAAAATTAAGCATCTATCCTTCTTAATTAGTCACTCCAAAATGTAAATCTTGGGAGGGTTCTTGAAATTTGCATGTTTGAAACCAAAAACCACTTCTCTTCATGCATGCTTGACTTCATAAGACAGAGTTTAGGGTTAGGGGTAGATATATACATGATTTTCTAGTCTGAATATGTCTAGACCTTGTTTATCAACTTGAATGCTTACTATATATATGACATAAGAATGCTATGTCCTTTGTTTTTTCATTCTTTTGATTTTTTCCTGAAATTTTATGCCCATTTGAATCTTTTGGTCAAATCCTAGGTTTGACCAAGAGTTAAACAAGTTTAAAACATGAAAATGAAAAGGGAAGCATGCATCCTTCTTAGTCACTCTAAAATCAACGTAATTGAGAATGCTTACTATATGACATAAGAAGACTATATGTGCCTTGGTTTTTCATTTTTTGATTTTTTTTACATTCTTATGCCCATTTGAATCTTGGCCAAATCCTAGGTTTGACCATGGTTTAAACAAATTTAAATCACGAATATAAAAATTAAGCATCTATCCTTCTTATTAGTCACTCCAAAATGTAAATCTTGGGAGGGTTCTTGAAATTTGCATGTTTGAAACCAAAAACCAATTCTCTTCATGCATGCTTGACTTCATAAGACAGAGTTTAGGGTTAGGGGTAGATCTATACATGATTTTATGGTTTGAATATGTGCTTTGGTTTTTCATTTTTCTGATTTTTTTTTAATTTTCCGCCCATTCGAATCTCTGTCAAATCGTAGGTTTGACCAAGATTTAGACAAGTTTAACACGTGAAAACGAATAAGTAAGCATGGATCCTTCTTAGTCACTCCAAAATATACCAATTGATAGATGTGTTAACTTTGCTTCATGGAAAAATTAATGTCATGTAAATGAGTTAACTTGGATTTCCTACCCTTGAATCCATAGGAAACTTTGTTCTAATGCACTATAATAATCAACCGAGTTTTTACACCAACAGGTCTATCACTTACGTGTGGTGCCCATGCGTGAGGTCCCGCACTTCAGTGACCACAAGTCACGTGCAATAGGTCTGCAAACTCCCAGCCATTTTCTTTGTCAAGAGAAGACGCATCAGGATGCGTATTGGAAGTCTCTGGGTCCTTCAGGATCCTTCGGTTGTCCCTCTCACAAAAAGAACAAATCTCTCTCATTCTCGGCCTCGCTCGCTCGCACCTCCTGCTCACTGACAAACCCTGCACAATAGTCAACATCATCACCCGAAAAAGGGGAGACACCATAATGCTCTCCCTTCTTCTCTCCTTCCGAGTGATCCCTCTTCCTCCGAGTTTCACTCAACGGGCAAACACATATGTGCTGCATAGTAATAATAAAAAGGTAGAAAAATCGACCTACGAATCTATAATTAAATAGGTTAAACTAGGGTTTTGCCCAGTACTACAGATCAAGGTTCAAAAAAATCCAACTACGGGGTTCGAACAACCCCATTTCTAATCAAAGATTTTTTTCGAAATCATCCAAATGGCCTCAAACTATAGCATGGGCGGATCCAGACTATAGCCAAGGGGGGCAGCTGCCCCCACTCAATTTTCTGAAATCTTGTAATATGTTAAGCTAAAGGCTGGTTTGCCCGCACTTAGAAATGATATTTGCATCACTTATCATATGTTTGCCCATTTGAATCTTGTCAAATCCTATATTTGACCAAGATAATTTAAACAAGTTTAAAACATGAAAATGAAAAGGGAAGCTTGTATCCTTCTTAGTCACTCTAAAATGAAGTTTTGGGAGGTTTTTGAAATTTCCATGTTTGAAACCCAAAACCACTTCTCTTCATGCTTGACTTCATAAACATGAAAATGAAGACTTTTGCTAACGGAGGGAGTAAGCACTCTTGCTATCAAAAGTACCAAACGATGCATACCAAAATGATTTTTTAGAGGAATACTAGTTCGGATTATATAATTTTATATTAGCAGGCCAAATCGAACCCCGTAGTTGGATTTTCAGAAATTGATCCATAGTACTGGGCAAAACCCTAGTTTAGCTTATTTAATAATAGATTCGTAGGTCGATTTTTTTACGTTATTATTATTATTACTAGGCAGCACATGTGTTTGCCCGTCCAGCGAAACTCTTTCATTTCATTTTTCTTTTCCGCAAGGTCGGGAGTCGGAGGAAGAGGGATCACACGGGAGGAGACGAAGGGAGAGCAACACGGGGCCCCACTTATTTATGGTGTCTAGATTTTTTCGGGTGATGCCGATCACAGTGTGGTTGTCGCATGCAGGGGGTGCGAGCGAGCGAGGCCGAGAATGAGAGAGAGATTTTTTTTAGAGGGACAACCGAACGATCCTAAAGGACCCAGATTTTCCAATACGCATCAGAGCATAGTTTACAGCAGGACACAAAATAAATAGGAAATTACGTCTAAATCCCTAAGATTTACATGGTAGACCCCAGGCTGAAGGCAAGAAATGTGATCGGGTCCTTAACAGCCACCGTCCGGATTGATCCTCGTCGGAGCCGGGCACGAACAACTTGGCGCGACCAAATCGGCATGGCTACAGAGCCTGCACACCATGGCCTCCGAGCTGAGCTAGAAACGCCCTGCCAAAACCGGCAGCCAACAGAGGTGGATAATTGGAGAGATGGAGAGAGAGAGAGAGAGTCTTGATGCCTCTCTCTTGACAAAGAAGATGGCTGGGAGTTTGCCTACCTAGCGTACGTGACTTGTGCTCACTGAAGTGTGGGACCTCACGCATGGGAACCACACGTAAGTGACAGACTTGTTGCTCTAATAACTAGGGTGATTATTATATTGTATTAGTACATAGTTTCCTATGGATCCTTCTTAGTCACTCCAAAATGAAGCTTTTGGGAGGTTTTTGAAATTTCCATGTTTGAAACCAAAAACGACTTCTCTTCATGCATGCTTGACTTCATAAGACAAAGTTTAGCTAGGGGTATGGGGTAGATACGTGATTTTCCTGGTTTGAATATGTCTAGACCTTGTTTATCAACTTAATTGAATGCTTACTATATGACATACGAAGACTATGTGCCTTGTTTTTTCATTTTTTTTAATTTTTTTCTAAAATTTGTATACCCATTTGAATCTTGGTCAAATCCTAGGTTTCACCAAGATTTGAATAAGTTTAAAACATGAATATGAAAATGTAAGCATGTATGCTTCTTAGTCACTCCAAAATGAAGCTCTTGGGAGGGTTTTTGAAATTTCCATGTTCGAAACCAAAAACCACATATCTTCATGCTTGACTTCGTGAAACAGAGTTTAGGGTTAGGGGGAAGATACATGATTTTTCTTGTTTGGATATGTCTAGACCTTGTTTATCAACTTAATTGAATGCTTACTATATGACATAAGAAGACCTTGGTTTTTCATTTATTTTTTTTGAATTTTTATGCCCATTTGAATCTTTTGGTCAAATCCTAGGTTTAACCAAGATTTAAACAAGTTTAAGACATGAAAATGAAAAGGGAAGCCTGCATCCTTCTTAGTCACTCTAAAATGAATTTTTTAAGAGGTTTTTGAAATTTCCATGTTTAATTTGAAACCCAAAACCACTTCTCTTCATGATTGACTTCATAAGACAGAGTTTAGGGTTAGGGGTAGATACATACATACATGATTTTTTCTGGTTTGAATATGTCTAGACATTTTGTTTATCAACTTTAATGCTTTACTATATGATCGACATAAGAATGCTATGTGCTTTGGTTTTTCATTCTTTTGATTTTTTATGAATTTTTATGCCCATTTGAATCTTGGTCAAATCCTAGGTTTGACAATGATTTAAACAAGTTTAAAACATGAATATGAAAATTAAGCATCTATCCTTCTTAAGTCACTCCAAAATGTAACTCTTGGGAGGGTTTTTGAAATTTCCATGTTTGAAACCAAAAACCACTTCTCTTCATGCATGCTTCACTTCATAAGATAGAGTTTAGGGTTAGGGGTAGATATATACATGATTTTCTAGTCTGAATATGTCTAGACCTTGTTTATCAACTTGAATGCTTACTATATATATGACATAAGAATGCTATGTCCTTTGTTTTTTCATTCTTTTGATTTTTTCCTGAAATTTTATGCCCATTTGAATCTTTTGGTCAAATCCTAGGTTTGACCAAGATTTAAACAAGTTTAAAACATGAAAATGA
Organism: Lolium perenne; assembly: GCF_019359855.2. Taxonomy (NCBI): domain Eukaryota; kingdom Viridiplantae; phylum Streptophyta; class Magnoliopsida; order Poales; family Poaceae; genus Lolium; species Lolium perenne. The sequence continues at coordinate 23,353,676 of NC_067246.2, read as the reverse complement.
AAAGGGAAGCCTGCATCCTTCTTAGTCACTCTAAAATGAACTTAATTGAGAATGCTTACTATATGACATAAGAAGACTATGTGTGCCTTGGTTTTTCATTTTTTCATTTTTTTAAAATTCTTATGCCCATTTGAATCTTGGCCAAATCCTAGGTTTGACCATGGTTTAAACAAATTTAAATCACGAATATAAAAATTAAGCATCTATCCTTCTTATTAGTCACTCCAAAATGTAAATCTTGGGAGGGTTCTTGAAATTTGCATGTTTGAAACCAAAAACCACTTCTCTTCATGCATGCTTGACTTCATAAGACAGAGTTTAGGGTTAGGGGTAGATATATACATGATTTTCTAGTCTGAATATGTCTAGACCTTGTTTATCAACTTGAATGCTTACTATATATATGACATAAGAATGCTATGTCCTTTGTTTTTTCATTCTTTTGATTTTTTCCTGAAATTTTATGCCCATTTGAATCTTTTGGTCAAATCCTAGGTTTGACCAAGATTTAAACATGTTTAAAACATGAAAATGAAAAGTGAAGCCTGCATCCTTCTTAGTCACTCTAAAATCAACTTAATTGAGAATGCTTACTATATGACATAAGAAGACTATATGTGCCTTGGTTTTTCATTTTTTGATTTTTTTTAATTCTTATGCCCATTTGAATCTTGGCCAAATCCTAGGTTTGACCATGGTTCAAACAAATTTAAATCACGAATATAAAAATTAAGCATCTATCCTTCTTAGTCACTCCAAAATGTAAATCTTGGGAGGGTTCTTGAAATTTGCATGTTTGAAACCAAAAACCACTTCTCTTCATGCATGCTTGACTTCATAAGACAGAGTTTAGGGTTAGGGGTAGATATACACATGATTTTCTAGTTTGAATATGTCTAGACCTTGTTTATCAACTTGAATGCTTACTATATATATGACATAAGAATGCTATGTCCTTTGTTTTTTCATTCTTTTGATTTTTTCCTGAAATTTTATGCCCATTTGAATCTTTTGGTCAAATCCTAGGTTTGACCAAGATTTAAACAAGTTTAAAACATGAAAATGAAAAGGGAAGCCTGCATCCTTCTTAGTCACTCTAAAATCAACTTAATTGAGAATGCTTACTATATGACATAAGAAGACTATATGTGCCTTGATTTTTCATTTTTTGATTTTTTTTAATTCTTCTGCCCATTTGAATCTTGGCCAAATCCTAGGTTTGACCATGTTTTAAACAAATTTAAATCACGAATATAAAAATTAAGCATCTATCCTTCTTAGTCACTCCAAAATGTAAATCTTGGGAGGGTACTTGAAATTTGCATGTTTGAAACCAAAAACCACTTCTCTTCATGCATGCTTGACTTCATAAGACGGAGTTTAGGGTTAGGGGTAGATATACACATGATTTTCTAGTTTGAATATGTTTAGACCTTGTTTATCAACTTGAATGCTTATTATATATATGACATAAGAATGGTATGTCCTTTGTTTTTTCATCCTTTTGTTTTTTTCCTGAAATTTTATGCCCATTTGAATCTTTTCGTCAAATCCTAGGTTTGACCAAGATTTAAACAAGTTTAAAACATGAAAATGAAAAGGGAAGCCTGCATCCTTCTTAGTCACTCTAAAATTAACTTAATTGAGAATGCTTACTATATGACATAAGAAGACTATGTGTGCCTTGGTTTTTCATTTTTTGTTTTTTTTAAATTCTTATGCCCTTTTGAATCTTGGCCAAATCCTAGGTTTGACCATGGTTTAAACAAATTTAAATCACGAATATAAAAATGAAGCATCTATCCTTCTTATTAGTCACTCCAAAATGTAAATCTTGGGAGGGTTCTTGAAATTTGCATGTTTGAAACCAAAAACCACTTCTCTTCATGCATGCTTGACTTCATAAGACAGAGTTTAGGGTTAGGGGTAGATATACACATGATTTTCTAGTTTGAATATGTCTAGACCTTGTTTATCAACTTGAATGCTTACTATATATATGACATAAGAATGGTATGTCCTTTGTTTTTTCATTCTTTTGATTTTTTCCTGAAATTTTATGCCCATTTGAATCTTTTGGTCAAATCCTAGGTTTGACCAAGATTTAAACAAGTTTAAAACATGAAAATGAAAAGGGAAGCCTGCATCCTTCTTAGTCACTCTAAAATTAACTTAATTGAGAATGCTTACTATATGACATAAGAAGACTGTGTGTGCCTTGGTTTTTCATTTTTTGATTTTTTTTTAAATTCTTATGCCCATTTGAATCTTGGCCAAATCCTAGGTTTGACCATGGTTTAAACAAATTTAAATAACGAATATAAAAATTAAGCATCTATCCTTCTTATTAGTCACTCCAAAATGTAAATCTTGGGAGGGTTCTTGAAATTTGCATGTTTGAAACCAAAAACCACTTCTCTTCATGCATGCTTGACTTCATAAGACAGAGTTTAGGGTTAGGGGTAGATATATACATGATTTTCTAGTTTGAATATGTCTAGACCTTGTTTATCAACTTGAATGCTTACTATATATATGACATAAGAATGCTATGTCCTTTGTTTTTTCATTCTTTCGATTTTTTCCTGAAATTTTATGCCCATTTGAATCTTGTCAAATCCTAGGTTTGACCAAGATAATTTAAACAAGTTTAAAACATGAAAATGAAAAGGGAAGCTTGTATCCTTCTTAGTCACTCTAAAATGAAGTTTTGGGAGGTTTTTGAAATTTCCATGTTTGAAACCCAAAACCACTTCTCTTCATGCTTGACTTCATAAACATGAAAATGAAGACTTTTGCTAACGGAGGGACACGAAATAAACAGGAAATTACGTCTAAATCCCTAAGATTTACATGGTAGACCCCAGGCTGAAGGCAAGAAATGCGATTGGGTCCTTAACAGCCACCGTCCGGATTGATCCTCGTCGGAGCCGGGCACGAACAACTTGGCGCGACCAAATCGGCATGGCTACAGAGCCTACACACCATGGCCTCCGAGCTGAGCTAGAAACGCCCTGCCAAAACCGGCAGCCAACGGAGGTGGATAATTGGAGAGATGGAGAGAGAGAGAGAGTCTTGATGCCTCTCTCTTGACAAAGAAGATGGCTGGGAGTTTGCCTACCTAGCGTACGTGACTTGTGCTCACTGAAGTGTGGGACCTCACGCATGGGAACCACACGTAAGTGACAGACTTGTTGCTCTAATAACTCGGGTGATTATTATATTGTATTAGTACATAGTTTCCTATGGATCCTTCTTAGTCACTCCAAAATGAAGCTTTTGGGAGGTTTTTGAAATTTCCATGTTTGAAACCAAAAACGACTTCTCTTCATGCATGCTTGACTTCATAAGACAAAGTTTAGCTAGGGGTATGGGGTAGATACGTGATTTTCCTAGTTTGAATATGTCTAGACCTTGTTTATCAACTTAATTGAATGCTTACTATATGACATACGAAGACTATGTGCCTTGTTTTTTCATTTTTTTAATTTTTTTCTAAAATTTGTATACCCATTTGAATCTTGGTCAAATCCTAGGTTTCACCAAGATTTGAATAAGTTTAAAACATGAATATGAAAATGTAAGCATGTATGCTTCTTAGTCACTCCAAAATGAAGCTCTTGGGAGGGTTTTTGAAATTTCCATGTTCGAAACCAAAAACCACATATCTTCATGCTTGACTTCGTGAAACAGAGTTTAGGGTTAGGGGGAAGATACATGATTTTTCTTGTTTGGATATGTCTAGACCTTGTTTATCAACTTAATTGAATGCTTACTATATGACATAAGAAGACCTTGGTTTTTCATTTATTTTTTTGAATTTTTATGCCCATTTGAATCTTGGTCAAATCCTAGGTTTAACCAAGATTTAAACAAGTTTAAGACATGAAAATGAAAAGGGAAGCCTGCATCCTTCTTAGTCACTCTAAAATGAATTTTTTAAGAGGTTTTTGAAATTTCCATGTTTAATTTGAAACCCAAAACCACTTCTCTTCATGATTGACTTCATAAGACAGAGTTTAGGGTTAGGGGTAGATACGTACATACATGATTTTTTCTGGTTTGAATATGTCTAGACATTTTGTTTATCAACTTTAATGCTTTACTATATGATCGACATAAGAATGCTATGTGCTTTGGTTTTTCATTCTTTTGATTTTTTATGAATTTGTATACCCATTTGAATCTTGGTCAAATCCTAGGTTTCACCAAGATTTGAATAAGTTTAAAACATGAATATGAAAATGTAAGCATGTATACTTCTTAGTCACTCCAAAATGAAGCTCTTGGGAGGGTTTTTGCAATTTCCATGTTCGAAACCAAAAACCACATATCTTCATGCTTGACTTCGTGAAACAGAGTTTAGGGTTAGGGGGAAGATACATGATTTTTCTTGTTTGGATATGTCTAGACCTTGTTTATCAACTTAATTGAATGCTTACTATATGACATAAGAAGACCTTGGTTTTTCATTTATTTTTTTTGAATTTTTATGCCCATTTGAATCTTGGTCAAATCCTAGGTTTAACCAAGATTTAAACAAGTTTAAGACATGAAAATGAAAAGGGAAGCCTGCATCCTTCTTAGTCACTCTAAAATGAATTTTTTAAGGGGTTTTTGAAATTTCCATGTTTAATTTGAAACCCAAAACCACTTCTCTTCATGATTGACTTCATAAGACAGAGTTTAGGGTTAGGGGTAGATACGTACATACATGATTTTTTCTGGTTTGAATATGTCTAGACATTTTGTTTATCAACTTTAATGCTTTACTATATGATCGACATAAGAATGCTATGTGCTTTGGTTTTTCATTCTTTTGATTTTTTATGAATTTTTATGCCTATTTGAATCTTGGTCAAATCCTAGGTTTGATAATGATTTAAACAAGTTTAAAACATGAATATGAAAATTAAGCATCTATCCTTCTTAAGTCACTCCAAAATGTAACTCTTGGGAGGGTTTTTGAAATTTCCATGTTTGAAACCAAAAACCACTTCTCTTCATGCATGCTTGACTTCATAAGACAGATTTTAGGGTTAGGGGTAGATATATACATGAGTTTCTAGTCTGAATATGTCTAGACCTTGTTTATCAACTTGAATGCTTACTATATATATGACATAAGAATGGTATGTCCTTTGTTTTTTCATTCTTTTGATTTTTTCCTGAAATTTTATGCCCATTTGAATCTTTTGGTCAAATCCTAGGTTTGACCAAGATTTAAACAAGTTTAAAACATGAAAATGAAAAGGGAAGCCTGCATCCTTCTTAGTCACTCTAAAATGAACTTAATTGAGAATGCTTACTATATGACATAAGAAGACTATGTGTGCCTCTGTTTTTCATTTTTTTGATTTTTTTAAATTCTTATGCCCATTTCAATCTTGGCCAAATCCTAGGTTTGACCATGGTTTAAACAAATGAAATCACGAATATAAAAATTAAGCATCTATCCTTCTTATTAGTCACTCCAAAATGTAAATCTTGGGAGGGTTCTTGAAATTTGCATGTTTGAAACCAAAAACCCCTTCTCTTCATGCATGCTTGACTTCATAAGACAGAGTTTAGGGTTAGGGGTAGATATATACATGATTTTCTAGTTTGAATATGTCTAGACCATGTTTATCAACTTGAATGCTTACTATATATATGACATAAGAATGATATGTCCTTTGTTTTTTCATTCTTTTGATTTTTTCCTGAAATTTTATGCCCATTTGAATCTTTTGGTCAAATCCTAGGTTTGACCAAGATTTAAACAAGTTTAAAACATGAAAATGAAAAGGGAAGCCTGCATCCTTCTTAGTCACTCTAAAATCAACTTAATTGAGAATGCTTACTATATGACATAAGAAGACTATGCGTGCATTGCTTTTTCATTTTTTCATTTTTTTTAAATTCTTATGCCCATTTGAATCTTGGTCAAATCCTAGGTTTGACCATGGTTTTAACAAATTTAAATCATTAATATGAAAATTAAGCATCTATCCTTCTTAATTAGTCACTCCAAATGTAACTCTTGGGAGGGTTTTTGAAATTTGCATGTTTGAAACCAAAAACCACTTCTCTTCATGCATGCTTGACTTCATAAGACAGAGTTTAGGGTTAGGGGTAGCTAGATACATGATTTTTTGGTTTGATAATGTATAGACCTTGTTTATCAACTTCATTGAATGCTTACTATATGACATAAGAATAATATGTGCACTGGTTTTTCATTTTATCGATTACTTTTTGAATTTTTATCCCCATTTGTTGAATCTTGGTCAAATCCTAGGTTTGACCAAGATTTAAACAAGTTTAAAACATGAATATGAAAAAGTAAGCCTGTATTGATCCTTCTTAGTCACTCCAAAATGAAGCTCGTGGGAGGTTTTTGAAATTTCCATTATTTTTCTTGTTTGAATATGTCTAGACCTTGTTTATCAACTTGAATGCTTACTATATGACATACAAAGACTATGTGCTTTGGTTTATGATTTTGTTGTTGAATTTTTATGCCCATTTAAATCTTGGTCAAATCCTAGGTTTGACCATGACTTAAACAAGTTTAAAACATGAATATGAAAAAGTAAGCATGTATCCTTCTTAGTCACTCCAAAATGAAGCTCTTAATTAGTAGGGTTTTTGAAATTTCCATGTTTGAAACCAAAAACCACTTATCTTCACCATGCATGCTTGACTTCATAAGACGGAGTTTAGGGTTAGAGGTAGATACATGATTTTTCAGGTTTAATATGTCTAGACCTTGTTTATCCATTTAATTGAATGCTTATTATATGACATATATAAGATGACCTTGGTTTTTCATTTTTTTTTGAATTTTTATGCCCATTTGAATCTTGGTCAAATCCTAGGTTTGACCAAGATTTGAACAAGTTTTAAACATGAATATGAAAAGGTAAGCATGTATGCTTCTTAGTCACTCCAAAATGAAGCTCTTGGGAGGGTTTTTGAAATTTCCATGTTTGAAACCAAAAACCACATCTCTTCATGCTTGACTTCATAAGACAGAGTTTAGGGTTAGGGGTAGCCACATACATGATTTTTCTGGTTTGAATATGTCTAGACCTTGTTTATCAACTTAATTGTATGCTTATTATATGACATAAGAAGACTATGTGCATTGGTTTTTCATTTTATTACTTTTTTTGAATTTGATCCCATTTGTTGAATCTTGGTCAAATCCTAGGTTTGACCAAGATTTAAACAAGTTTAAAACATGAATATGAAAAGTAACATGCATCGATCCTTCTTAGTCACTCCAAAATGAAGCTCGCAGGAGGTTTTTGAAATTTCCATGATTTTTCTAGTTTGAGTATGTCTAGTCCTGGTTTATCAACTTGAATGCTTACTATATGACATACACAGACTATGTGCTTTGGTTTTTGATTTTTTTTTGAATTTTTATGCCCATTTGAATCTAGGTCAAATCCTAGGTTTGACCATGACTTAAACAAGTTTAAAACATGAATATGACAAAGTAAGCATGTATCCTTCTTAGTCACTCCAAAATGAAGCTCTTGGGAGGGTTTTTGAAATTTCCATGTTTGAAACCAAAAACCACTTCTCTTCACCATTCATGCTTGACTTCATAAGACAGAGTTTAGGGTTAGGGGGTAGATACATGAATTTTCAGGTTTAATATGTCTAGACCTTGTTTATCAACTTAATTAAATGCTTACTATATGACATAAGAAGACCTTGGTTTTTCATTGTTTTTTTTTAATTTTTATGCCCATTTGAATCTTGGTCAAATCCTAGGGTTGACCAAGATTTGAACAAGTTTAAAACATGAATATGAAAAAGTAAGCATGTATGCTTCTTAGTCACTCCAAAATGAAGCTCTTGGGAGGGTTTTCAAAATTTCCATGTTTGAAACCAAAAACCACATCTCTTCATGCTTGACTTCATATGACAGAGTTCAGGGTTACCGGGAGATACATGATTTTTCTGGTTTGAATATGTCTAGACCTTGTTTATCAACTTAATTGAATGCTTACTATATGACATAAGAAGACTATGTGCCTTGGTTTTTCATTTATTTCGATTTATTTTGAATTTTATGCCCATTTTTATGCCCATTTAAACAAGTTTAAATCATGAATATGAATAATTAGTCACTCCAAAATGTAGCTCTTGGCAGGGTTTTTGAAATTTCCATGTTTGAAACCAAAAACCACTTCTCTTCATGCATGCTTGACTTCATAAGACAGAGTTTAGGGTTTGGGGTAGACAGCACGCGCCGACGCGTGGACGCAATTTATTCGCTGTCCCCCTGACATGCACTTGCCACTGTCGTCAACAGTCTGACATGAGCAGTGAAGCTTTTATTGGAGCCCAGCGGAGAGGGCCTCCATTTCTCGAGCGGTAGCGAGGTGACATGCACCCCGTGTGACATGCGGCCTAAATCCAAATTGAAACATTGCGAAAAAATCTGAAATAAATCATGCACGTTCACAGCACATATTAAGATAACCCCTAAAAATTTCAGATCAAAATTCGAAATATACATCGAGAAACAAAAAAGAGAAACTCAGATGTGAATAGTCTACATAGAAACTCAGATTTGAATTCGGGAACTATTCATGACAGATTTCTCTTTTTTTTTCTCGATGTATGTTTCGATATTTGATCTGAAATTTTTAGGGGTTATTTTAATATGTGCTGTGAACATGCATGATTTTTTCCAGATTTGTTCGCAATGTTTAAATTTGAATTTAAACCGCATGTCACACGGTGACATGCAATAGGTGCATGTCACCCGATTCCATGTGACGCTGGGGCTAAAAAGAAGATTTTTTTTTCTCCATCAAGTCAATGAAAAAAATACCCCTTTTTTCACCTTGCGCGACATGAGGAGCAGTTCGACCGGGGGGAGTACTGTTATCGGGTCTGGTCGTCGCCCTCCTCCTCCCCACCTCATTTCCTCCACTGTTTCACATATTTTAGCTTCTATTTATGCGGTGCCGTGGAGGTGGGGGTTTGGTCGTCACCCTCCTCCTCCCCACCTCATTTCCTCCACTGTCTCGCAACTCTTTTGATCTATGATACGCGTACAGCACGCGTTCGTTGGGAACCCCAAGAGGAAGGTGTGATGCGTACAGCGGCAAGTTTTCCCTTAGTATGAAACCAAGGTTTATCGAACCAGTAGGAGCCAAGAAGCACGTTGAAGGTTGATGGCGGCGAGATGTAGTGCGGCGCAACACCAGGGATTCCGGCGCCAACGTGGAACCTGCACAACACAAACCAAGTACTTTGCCCCAACGAAACAGCGAGGTTGTCAATCTCACCGGCTTGCTGTAACAAAGGATTAGATGTATAGTGTGGATGATGATTGTTTGCAGTAAAACAAAGAGAACGAGTATTGCAGTAGATTGTATTTCAGTAAAGAGAATTGGACCGGGGTCCACAGTTCACTAGAGGTGTCTCTCCCATAAGATAAACAGCATGTTGGGTGAACAAATTACAGTTGGGCAATTGACAAATAGAGAGGGCATGACCATGCACATACATATTATGATGAGTATTGTGAGATTTAATTGGGCATTACGACAAAGTACATAGACCGCTATCCAGCATGCATCTATGCCTAAAAAGTCCACCTTCAGGTTATCATCCGAACCCCCTCCAGTATTAAGTTGCTAACAACAGACAATTGCATTAAGTATTGCACGTAATGTAATCAGTAACTACATCCTTGAACATAGCACCAATGTTTTATCCCTAGTGGCAACAGCACATCCATAATCTTAGAGGTTTCTGTCACTCCCCCAGATTCACGGAGACATGAACCCACTATCGAGCATAAATACTCCCTCTTGGAGTTACAAGCATCTACTTGGCCAGAGCATCTACTAGTAACGGAGAGTATGCAAGATCATAAACAACACATAGACATAACTTTGATAATCAACGTAACAAGTATTCTCTATTCATCGGATCCCAACAAACACAACATATAGAATTACAGATAGATGATCTTGATCATGTTCGGCAGCTCACAAGACCCGACAATTAAGCACAATGGGGAGAAGACAACCATCTAGCTACTGATATGGACCCATAGTCCAGGGGTAGACTACTCACAAATCACTCCGGAGGCGACCATGGCGGCGTAGAGTCCTCCGGGAGATGATTCCCCTCTCCGGCAGGGTGCCGGAGGCGATCTCCTGAATCCCCCGAGATGGGATTGGCGGCGGCGGCGTCTCTGGAAGGTTTTCCGTATCGTGGCTCTCGCATCGGGGGTTTCGCGACGAAGGCTATTTGTAGGCGGAAGGGCAGGTCAAGGGCGTCACGAGGGCCCAGATGACAGGCCGCGCGGCCAAGACCCAGGCCGCGCCGCCCTGTAGTCCTGGCCGCCTCGTGGCCCCTCTTCGTCTCCTCGTCGGTCGTCGGGTAGCGTCGTGGCAATATGGGACCCGGGGCGTTGATTTCGGCCAATTGCGGGACTGGTGCCTTGCTAGGATTTCTGTAACCAAACACAGCAGAAACAAAGAATCGGCACTTCGGCATCTTGTTAATAGGTTAGTTCCGTAAAATGCACGAATATGACATAAAGTGTGCACAAAACATGTAGATATCATCAATAATGTGGCATGGAACATAAGAAATTATCGATACGTCGAGACGTATCAGCATCCCTGCTTAGTTCTGCTCGTCCGAAGGTGTAAACGATAAACAAAGATAATTTCTGGAGTGACATGCGATCATAATCTTGATCATACTATTTGTAAGCATATGTAGTGAATGCAGCGATCAAAACAATGTAAATGACATGAGTAAACAAGTGAATCATATAGCAAAGACTTTTCATAAATAGTACTTCAAGACAAGCATCAATAAGTCTTGCATAAGAGTTAACTCATAAAGCAATAATTCAAAGTAAAAGCATTGAAGCAACACAAAGGAAGATGAAGTTTCAGCGGTTGCTTTCAACTTATAACATGTATATCTCATGGATATTGTCAACATAGAGTAATATAATAAGTGCAATATGCAAGTATGTAGGAATCAATGCACAGTTCACACAAGTGTTTGCTTCTTGAGATGGAGAGAAATAGGTGAACTGACTCAACAATAAAAGTAAAAGAAAGGTCCTCCAAAGAGGAAAGCATCGATTGCTATATTTGTGCTAGAGCTTTGATTTTGAAAACAAGAAACAATTTTGTCAACGGTAGTAATAAAGCATATGTGTTATGTAAATTATATCTTACAAGTTGCAAGCCTCATGCATAGTATACTAATAGTGCCCGCACCTTGTCCTAATTAGCTTGGACTACCGGGATCATCGCAATGCACATGTTTTAACCAAGTGTCACAAAGGGGTACCTCTATGCCGCCTGTACAAAGGTCTAAGGAGAAAGCTCGCATCGGATTTCTCGCTATTGATTATTCTCAACTTAGACATCCATACCAGGACAACATAGACAACAGATAATGGACTCCTCTTTTATGCATAAGCATGTAGCAACAATTAATTTTCTCATTTCAGATTGAGGATGTTGTCCAAAACTGAAACTTCCACCATGGATCATGGCTTTAGTTAGCGGCCCAATGTTCTTCTCTAACAATATGCATGCTCTAACCATAAGGTGGTAGATCTCCCTTACTTCAGACAAGACGAACATGCATAGCAACTAACATGCTATTCAACAAAGAATAGTTGATGGCGTCCCCAGTGAACATGGTTATCGCACAACGAGCAACTTAATAAGAGATAAAGTGCATAAGTACATATTCAATACCACAATAGTTTTTAAGCTATTTGTCCCATGAGCTATATATTGTAAAGGTAGAGGATAGAAATTTTAAAGGTAGCACTCAAGCAATTTACTTTGGAATGGCAGAGAAATACCATGTAGTAGGTAGGTATGGTGGACACAAGTGGCATAGTGGTTGGCTCAAGTATTTGGATGCATGAGAAGTATTCCCTCTCGATACAAGGTTTAGGCTAGCAAGGCTATTTGCAACAAACACAAGGATGAAGCGGTGCAGCAAAACTCACATAAAAGACATATTGTAAACATTATAAGACTCTACACCGTCTTCCTTGTTGTTCAAACTCAATACTAGAAATTATCTAGACTTTACAGAGACCAAATATGCAAACCAAATTTTAGCATGCTCTATGTATTTCTTCATTAATGGGTGCAAAGTATATGATGCAAGAGCTTAAACATGAGCACAACAATTGCTAAGTATCACATTACCCAAGACATTTTAGCAAGTTACTACATGTATCATTTTCCAATTCCAACCATATAACAATTTAACGAAGAAGAAACTTCGCCATGAATATTATGAGTAGAGCCTAAGGACATACTTGTCCATATGCTACAGCGGAGCGTGTATCTCTTCCATAAAGTGAATGCTAAGATCCATTTTATTCAAAAAAAACAAAAAACAAAAACAAACCGACGCTCCAAGCAAAGCACATAAGATGTGATGGAATAAAAATATAGTTTCAGGGGAGGAACCTGATAATGTTGCCGATGAAGAAGGGGATGCCTTGGGCATCCCCAAGCTTAGACGCTTGAGTCTTCTTGATATATGCAGGGGTGAACCACCGGGGCATCCCCAAGCTTAGAGCTTTCACTCTCCTTGATCATGTTGTATCATCTCCCTCTCTTGATCCTTGAAAACTTCCTCCACACCAAACTTAGAACAACTCATTAGAGGGTTAGTGCACAATCAAAATATACATGTTCAGAGGTGACATAATCATTCTTAACACTTCTGGACATTGCACAAAGCTACTGAAAGTCAACGGAATCGAAATATCCATCGAACATAACAAAACTGGCAATGCGAAATAAAAGGCAGAATCTGTCAAAAACAGAACAGTTCGTATTGACGAATTTTATCGAGGCACCAGACTTGCTCAAATGAAAATGCTCAAATTGAATGAAAGTTGCGTACATATCTGAGGATCACTCACGTAAATTGGCATAATTTTCTGAGTTACCTACAGAGAATTGTGCCCAGATTCGTGACAGCAAAGAAATCTGTTTCTGCGCAGTAATCCAAATCTAGTATGAACTTTTCTATCAACGACTTTACTTGGCACAACAAAACACTAAACTAAGATAAGGAGAGGTTGCTACAGTAGTAAACAACTTCCAAGACACAAATATAAAACAAAGTACTGTAGTAAAAACATGGGTTGTCTCCCATAAGCGCTTTTCTTTAACGCCTTTCAGCTAGGCGCAGAAAGTGTGTATCAAGTATTATCGAGAGACGAAGTGTCAACATCATAATTTGTTCTAATAATAGAATCAAAAGGTAACTTCATTCTCTTTCTAGGGAAGTGTTCCATACCTTTCTTGAGAGGAAATTGATATTTAATATTACCTTCCTTCATATCAATGATAGCACCAACGGTTCGAAGAAAAGGTCTTCCCAATATAATGGGACAAGATGCATTGCATTCAATATCCAAGACAACAAAATCAACGGGGACAAGGTTATTGTTAACGGTAATGCGAACATTATCAACTTTCCCCAAAGGTTTCTTTGTAGAATGATCGGCAAGATTAACATCCAAATAACAATTTTTCAGCGGTGGCAAGTCAAGCATATTATAGATTTTCTTAGGCATAACAAAAATACTTGCACCAAGATCACATAAAGCATTACAATTAAAATCTTTAACCTTCATCTTAATAATGGGCTCCCAACCATCCTCTAGCTTTCTAGGAATAGAAGCTTCGCGCTCTAGTTTCTCTTCTCTAGCTTTTATGAGAGCATTTGTAATATGTTGCGTGAAAGCCAAATTTATAGCACTAGCATTAGGACTTTTAGCAAGTTTTTGCAAGAACTTTATAACTTCAGAGATGTGGCAATCATCAAAATTCAAACCATTATAATCTAAAGCAATGGGATCATCATCCCCAATGTTGGAAAAATTTCAGCGCTTTTATCACAAGCGCTTTCATAGCTTTAGCGCTTTCAGTGCCTCGCGCTTTGCATTAGAAGTGAAAACATTGCTAATACCAATTCTTTTATTATTATTAGTAGGAGGTGCAGCAAATTGTGTAGCATTAGCATTACTAGTGGTGGTAATAGTCCAAACTTTAGCTATATTCTCTTTTTTTTTCATTTTCTTCTCTTTCCCACCTAGCACGCAATTCAGCCATCAAGCTTATATTCTCATTAATTCTAACTTGGATGGCATTTGCTGTAGTAACAATTTTATTATGATGATTTTCATTAGGCATAACTTTCGATTTCAAAAGATCAACATCAGCAGCAAGACTATCGACTTTAGAAGCAAGTATATCAATTTTCCCAAGCTTTTCTTCAACAGATTTGTTAAAAGCAGTTTGTGTACTAATAAATTCTTTAAGCATGGCTTCAAGTCCAGGGGGTGTGTTCCTATTATTGTTGTAATAATTCCCATAAGAATTACCATAGCCGTTGCCATTATTGTAAGGATATGGCCTATAGTTGTTACTAGAATTGTTCCGGTAAGCATTATTGTTGAAATTATTATTTTTAATGAAGTTTACATCAACATGTTCTTCTTGTGCAACCAATGAGGCTAACGAAACATTATTAGGATCAACATTTGTCCTATCATTCACAAGCATAGACATAATAGCATCAATCTTATCACTCAAGGAAGAGGTTTCTTCGACAGAATTTACCTTCTTACCTTGTGGAGCTCTTTCCGTGTGCCATTCAGAGTAATTGATCATCATATTATCAAGTAGCTTTGTTGCTTCACCAAGAGTGATGGACATAAAGGTACCTCCAGCAGCTGAATCCAATAGGTTCCGCGAAGAAAAATTCAGTCCTGCATAAAAGGTTTGGATGATCATCCAAGTAGTCAGTCCATGGGTTGGGCAATTTTTAACCAAAGATTTCATTCTTTCCCATGCTTGTGCAACATGCTCAGTATCCTATTGTTTAAAATTCATTATGCTAATCCTCAAAGATATAATTTTAGCAGGGGGATAATATCTACCAATAAAAGCATCCTTGCATTTAGTCCATGAATCAATACTATTCTTAGGCAGAGATAGCAACCAATCTTTAGCTCTTCCTCTTAATGAGAAAGGGAACAATTTTAATTTTATAATGTCACCATCTACATCTTTATATTTTTGCATTTCACACAATTCAACAAAATTATTGAGATGGGCTGCAGCATCATCAGAACTAACACCAGAAAATTGCTCTCGCATAACAAGATTCAGTAAAGCAGGTTTAATTTCAAAGAATTCTGCTGTAGTAGCAGGTGGAGCAATATGTGTGCATAAGAAATCATTATTATTTGTGGTTGTGAAGTCACACAACTTAGTATTTTCAGGAGTACCCATTTTAGCAACAGTAAATAAAGCAAACTAGATAAAGTAAATGCGAGTAACTAATTTTTGTGTGTTTTTGATATAGCAAACAAGATAGCAAATAAAGTAAAACTAGCAACTAATTTTTTTGTATTTTGATTTAGTGCAGCAAACAAAGTAGTAAGTAAAACTAAGCAAGACAAAAACAAAGTAAAGAGATTGGGATGTGGAGACTCCCCTTGCAGCGTGTCTTGATCTCCCCGGCAACGGCGCCAGAAAAAGCTGCTTGATACGCGTACAACACGCGTCCGTTGGGAACCCCAAGAGGAAGGTGTGATGCGTACAAATGCAAGTTTTCCTCAGTATGAAACCAAGGTTTATCGAACCAGTAGGAGCCAAGAAGCACGTTGAAGGTTGATGGCGGCGAGATGTAGTGCGGCGCAACACCAGGGATTCCGGCGCCAACGTGGAACCTGCACAACACAAACCAAGTACTTTGCCCCAACGAAACAACGAGGTTGTCAATCTCACCGGCTTGCTGTAACAAAGGATTAGATATATAGTGTGGATGATGATTGTTTGCAGAAAACAGTAGAACGAGTATTGCAGTAGATTGTATTTCAGTAAAGAGAATTGGACCGGGGTCCACAGTTCACTAGAGGTGTCTCTCCCATAAGATAAACAGCATGTTGGGTGAACAAATTACAGTTGGGCAATTGACAAATAGAGAGGGCATGACCATGCACATACATATTATGATGAGTATTGTGAGATTTAATTGGGCATTATGACAAAGTACATAGACCGCTATCGAGCATGCATCTATGCCTAAAAAGTCCACCTTCAGGTTATCATCCGAACCCCCTCCAGTATTAAGTTGCTAACAACAGACAATTGCATTAAGTATTGCGCGTAATGTAATCAGTAACTACATCCTCGAACATAGCACCAATGTTTTATCCCTAGTGGCAACAGCACATCCATAATCTTAGAGGTTTCTGTCACTCCCCCAGATTCACGGAGACATGAACCCACTATCGAGCATAAATACTCCCTCTTGGAGTTACAAGCATCTACTTGGCCAGAGCATCTACTAGTAACGGAGAGCATGCAAGATCATAAACAACACATAGACATAACTTTGATAATCAACATAACAAGTATTCTCTATTCATCGGATCCCAACAAACACAACATATAGAATTACAGATAGATGATCTTGATCATGTTCGGCAGCTCACAAGACCCGACAATTAAGCACAATGGGGAGAAGACAACCATCTAGCTACTGCTATGGACCCATAGTCCAGGGGTAGACTACTCACACATCACTCCGGAGGCGACCATGGCGGCGTAGAGTCCTCCGGGAGATGATTCCCCTCTCCGGCAGGGTGCCGGAGGCGATCTCCTGAATCCCCCGAGATGGGATTGGTGTCGGCGGCGTCTCTGGAAGGTTTTCCGTATCGTGGCTCTCGGTACTGGGGGTTTCGCGACGAAGGCTATTTGTAGGCTGTAGGGCAGGTCAAGGGGCGTCACGAGGGGCCCAGATGACAGGGCCGCGCGGCCAAGACCTAGGCCGCGCCGCCCTGTAGTCTGGCCGCCTCGTGGCCCCACTTCGTCTCCTCTTCGGTCTTCTGGAAGCTTCGTGGCAAAATAGGACCCTGGGCGTTGATTTCGTCCAATTCCGAGAATATTTCCTTACTAGGATTTCTGAAACCAAAAACAGCAGAAAACAAAGAATCGGCACTTCGGCATCTTGTTAATAGGTTAGTTCCAGAAAATGCACGAATATGACATAAAGTGTGCACACAACATGTAGATATCATCAATAATGTGGCATGGAACATAAGAAATTATCGATACGTCGGAGACGTATCAATCTACTACTCCTATCCATATACATGCCACTCAAATGGATGTATTTGTAGATACATCCATTGTAGTGGCAGTTAATATGGACCGGAGGAAGTACAAATAATATGAGGCATGTTTTGGAGTTGGCCCTGTTTAGTAGAGTTTACATTGAAGAGTTTACATCTTTCAACCACCATTATTTTTGATTTAGCTTGTCTTTTGTGCCCACCATTTTATCGAGCAGGGTTGATGCAAGATCCATAGCAAACTAGCTTGTCACATTTTTATGGCGGAGTGCATCGTCTCATGGCGAGCTAGCGACTTTGCCTACTAGAGTTTTTTTTTTGTTGAACTACATTTTTTGGATTTTCCCATTTTATTTGTGCACAAGCTATGAGCCGCCCGCAATTCAGCACCATATATTGGCGGGATTTTCTAGTTCAATTGTTTTGTACTAGGATATTAGCAGGATGCTATCTTCTAGGGCTTTCATTTCCCCTATATCCAGCCACACCCACGGACAAGCAAGGGCCTCGCTCCTAGTCCATCTCGCTCCCTCTCAGTCCTCCATCCGTAGCCAACATCCACCGCGCCGGAGCCAGCTCAGCGACGCCGTCAACCACACTCCATCCGCTTCGTCGGATCTGCTTCCCCGACTCACTGGTTCATCATACCGGCCGGCGAGATCGGTACACAAAGCGCCACCATGATCCACCGAACCAAACCGAACGGCCAACGCGCCACCTCCCCAGTCGACCAAGGTTGAACACTTTGTCCGGCAGCTTTTGTTATGTATTTGATTTCCAAGACTAGTTTATTGCTTGCTTCCACTGCTTGTTATTAGCATCTGTTTTTTTTTGTAATGCCTGCTAGATATTCCACTCGAGAATGCCTACGAAGAATCTCGGAGGCAAAATATCTTGCAGAATAAGATAATTGCAGCCTCGATCGGCATACCGTGGAATGGGATAAAATCACCGCACCCCAAGTCGTTGCCGAGATTTTTCACCCATGTGATGTGCCACCAAAAGGACGATCCCGTGGGGCTACTGCTGAAGAAGGTATTTAGCCGCACTGCTCAAATTTCATATGTGTTGTTTGCTGATTGATTTGATGAACTTTGATTTGCAGCAGCTAGCCACTGCTCATGTTCCTAATAAAGACAGTGAGCGCGCCAGTGATGCAGACATTGGTAGAAAGGAGGTGGGATTTGGTCCTATTGTTCTAGCAAGCAATCATTAGAGGGGCCACCTAGGATCAGCACATCTGGATCCTCCTGAGCTCAACATTAAGGAGGTAATTTTATAATAGTGTTTTAAACATGACATAATCTAATGTACTGAAAGAGATCAAACTGTCAACAGGAGTGGAGTGGTATAGATGGTAGAGATATAGATATAGATTTCAGATTTCCTAATTTTTTCTTCAAAATAGGGTCGCCCCGGCCTCTGCATCCAAATGATGCACCCACCCTTTTATTGCAATGTTTTAGACTCCATTTAAGGTTTAGAAACTCATGGGTTGCTCAAAGTGGTGACATGAATCAACCAACATATTTCCTTTTAATCTGCTGATTGATTTAATGCATGGCAAATCGCAGAAGCAAGTGACTGCTCATGTCCCTGCCAAGCAGCATTGTAGCACAGATGTCCAGAGTTCCAGTGATGCAAACGTTTGTAGGAACAAAACAGAAGGATGTGGCACTGGGGAAACTAAGATTAGGCGTCTTCAAAAGGACTTGGATGTGGCCACTTGGCGGAACAAAGAAATGAACCGAGGATGGAATTCTACAATTCAAGATGGCCTACATGTCGCGTCGATCTGCAGAAGCTAGTGGCTGGCAACTTGGTTACCGCTTTGGTTGATGCAAATGTCCATGAGATCAACTGGACGATCTTGGAACAGGTGAAAGCACGAGCAGAAACTCTGCACTCATCTTTGCAGGTACATGATTTTCAAAGGGTGATGCAAGAGCTGCTATATGAATAGATTGTTGTTTCAGTTGATGATGTCCCTGGTTCTTTTGTTTACTTATGTGCTGGTAGTACTTAGGGGAACTAGCTTGTACAAGTAATTATTTTCCGATAAAGTTGTATAAGTAAATGGCACATGCTTCGCATGTTTGACCAATTAAGTTAAAAAGCTTCACAAAATCCTGCTATCATGTAGGCGGGCTTGCATTGGCTTTCAACCCAAGTGACTCGTTGATCGTAATCTGTAATATGTACCCCTCTGTTGCACTTAATGGTATCCAAGCCCTTGGGCCCCCCTCCTTTGTTAAAAAAAGATCGAATTCTTATTGCATCGAAGTTGTTTCACTAAAAAAAAAGCTCTCACGTGCAAGGCACGTGCAATTTACTAGTATATACTACTACTAGTAGAGATGTTACACCTAGACATTAGAGATTTGTTTGTTTTAAAGATATTTTTAATTTTGTACAAGATGGAAAATATAACTTTAGCAAATTCCTAGTATTTTTCATGGTCGATGTAAAAAAAGTATTTTTCATGGTTGATGTAAAAAAACAAGTTTTTTTCATGGTCAATGTAAAAAAAGAGAGAAAACATGTCTCATAAAAAGCCTTATGGTTAGCACAATTCTTTTACGGAGTAACTCTTTTTTACATAGCCCAAATTACTATTCGATTTTCCATTGAAATATTTTATGTGTATATAGCAAGCGAAGAAGTACACATGCATTTTTCGTTTTATTCTTTCTTGACATTTCAAAATGTATAGAAGATGAATTTCGAAATAAAGAGATCATATGCACCCAAGAACCAACAAGCATATCCCCTTGACCCCGAACCTACTCAGGGCCCTTTTGTTGTGGCTTTTTTTGGCTTTTTGGCTTTTGGATTTTGGAAGCCATAAACAAAGATCCTATTCTTTTGGCTTCTAAATAGGTGCTTTTTTTGGCTTTTGCCAAAGCCAAAAAGCCAAAAAAAAGCCACAACAAAAGGGCCCTCAGCTTCAGACCTGGGATTTCGTAGGCTAGGGTTCGACAGTTTTCCACCAACCAGTAATAATTTCAACTCTGCCCCAAAATTCCCGCCGAAATCCCCACCGCTTCCAAAATTCAAAGCGATGTGAAATAAGTACAGTGCCGATCTTATCCCCCCGGACTCAATTCAGACCTATCACCGGCGGCGCCGAACCCCGCATCTCTCTCTCACGCTTCCACCTTGCATGACCCACCGGATCATCTCACACGTCGGCGCCGGCGCCGGCCCACTGTCCCATTCCCACACCAGCACTACTGCCTTCTCATCGGCCACCGTAGTGACCGACGACGTTCCACCGTCTCCCTTGCTTTTTAGCAAGCCGGAGTAGCTTCCACCTCCCCCCACCCCCACCGACGACCACTGTACCATACGAGCTCCTCCGTAGCCGACTTCCACCGCCGCCTTGTCAGCGACATTCACCATCGCCGGGTTCTCGTATCTTAATCCCCGACTCCTTCCGTCCACCGGACTGGAGAGATGGGTACACAAAGCGCCTCCATTGTCCACGGCAGGAAAACAAAGCGTACACGCGCACACTCCCAAGAAGGTTGATATGGCCGCTTTCCTTATGCAGGTGATTTCGAAAAGTATTTTTTTGCTTACTTGCACCGCCATCTCATTAGCATTTTTTTTGTAATGCATGCTAGATATTATTGCACTACAGAATGAATTAAAAGAGAAACGGAGACGGAAGATATGTAGCAGATTTGCAAGCCGTGTGGGCACAAACATCTGTAATGCTATTGCCTCTAGTGCAAACCTGAACAAAATCGGAGAAGAACCCTTTCCCCTCCCCAAAGATAAAGAACAATGTTATGATTCACAATTTGATCCTGCTGAGCCTCTTGGAGAGCTGACTCAGGAAGATGCCTTGCCTGACCATTCTCCTCAACCCCACCAGGTGATTTCTGTTTTTTTACTTGGAGATATCTGTTGCAACTTCCATGTGTTGTATACTTGTATCCTGAATCCCACCAAACATGTTCACATGCCACCTCTAGGTCTCCTTAACGCATCATATATATGTTTCAGCATGCACGTCATCCTTTACTGTTCTTCATTCTATTCCATTTGCATATCATCATATATGGGACTTCTGTAGACTGAAATATCGTTTATGTGTGCTAGGAATCTGCAGCTTCAAGTAAGAATTTCGCAGGAACCACCAATGAGAGGAAGACCTTTCAACAGGTACCTGAATCGGTGATAGAACAGCTGCAACCAAAAAAAACGTGGTGAACACCCCAAGCGGTTGAATCAGCCACCTGTTACAAATCCATTCAACCAGCGACAATCGGCAGCAGAACCAGTTTCCACAGCAACTTCTCAGCCACAATTGGCAGCAGAACCAGTTTCCACAGCAACTTCTCAGCCACAATTGGCAGCAGAACCAGTTTCCACAGCAACTTCTCAACCACAATTGGCAGCAGAACCAGTTTCCACGGCAACTTCTCAGCCACAATTGGGATCAGCAGTAGCTGTGGTAGGAAATACTGCCCAAGGACACACTGTACCAGTCCCAGCTGACACAACCACAACTGGCCAAACACTGCTAGCACATCAACAAACTGTTGATGATATCCCACTGACCCATATTAGTCCTGCCATAGACAACTCCCCTGAGGATGAGCCCCACACCGAAGAAGGTACATTTTCCAATGGTTATAGTTTCATTCTCCGTTATAAAGTTATACTTTATGATAGCTTGATGTAATGCTTAACTTTGTAGTTGCACCACGATCAAGAAAAACGAGGGGCCTAACAGTAGGGAAAATGTTCGTAGCTAAGCTTGCTGGGAAGGAATCAAGATTTCGCCTTTCATCTATCGTAGGTGGCAGAAGGCCACTGGACCCAGAAGAATCTTGTAAATTAGCATCGGATGTAGGAATTTTCGTCAGGAATGAAATTCCTATCTTCCCAACATGGAAAGAGCACGTAGACACCTCTGCGCATTTTGAAAAATTAGTGCA
Source organism: Lolium perenne (assembly GCF_019359855.2). Lineage (NCBI taxonomy): Eukaryota > Viridiplantae > Streptophyta > Magnoliopsida > Poales > Poaceae > Lolium > Lolium perenne. The sequence continues at coordinate 23,331,554 of NC_067246.2, read as the reverse complement.
CAGGTTACACGTAAGTCATCTTTCTCTTGGTAATGTTACTCATACTAGTATACCACATTGGCACGTCCCGTTCCTTCTAGCTTGTTGTTGGCTCTATGTATATCGCACCAACGGTTTATATTGTTGTGAACAGTTAAAGTTCGAGTTCGATGAGGACCAAGAGGAAGTAAAGCATGTTCTCAACAGTCTATTCTCGAGACTGCGCCAAGATCGCAAGAAAGCTAAAGAAGAAATACTTCATCGGAAAGATTACTGGGAGTGTTCCAACTAGATCTCCTCTTAAGCAAATGACTGACAAACAGTGGGGAGATCTTGTGAAGCACTGGTCTGATCCAAAGAATATGGTATGATTTGTAAGACTGAGACCAGATCACATCTTGGATTCTTATTTATAGTCTCACTAGTATCCTTTTTGCAGAATTTGGCTAAACAGAATCAGAGAAACCGCGGTAAACTACTTTTACCTAGCCGTACGGGATCTCGTAACCTTATAGTGCACATTCGGCAAAAAGTAAGGACATGTTGTTTTATACTGCTATTTAGAAATATTTTAGTAAAAGATCATGCAGAGTATATACACCAAAGGTGCAGCTTATATTATGATCCTCCATTTCAACCACGTTATTCGATTTATAAATGGTAGTACTAAAATGCAGATGTTACATAATGCAAGTAAAAGGGAACCAAACAAAGAGATGACTCTGCCAGAGATTTTTGAAGCATGCCAGAAGAACAAACTTGAAGTGATTGGAGAAGTCGCATAGAGTGTTCTTGTAAGTCTTCTCTAAGATTGAAATTTTGTGATGACTCACATCCCAACTTGTAGGTGTAGTAAAGTACATGTCAATATGATATTATAGATGTTTATTAAAATTCATGTGATGTGAATCAGACATGCCAAACTGTAGGAATAAAAGTAGGTCATACACATGATAAATCTACTATCAGCAAGTTTCTCTGTAGTAACTATCATGTTTACACATGTGTACGAACTGAATTTTTTGCAGGAAGATATGAAATTGGAGATGGCAAAACCCGGTAAAAACGGTCTGGAAAAAACCGATGAAGAATGTGTGAAGGCATTTTCCATGGCAATAAAAAAGAAAGGCATTGCCAAAAACACTTTCTTACGGAATGCTGGACTGGTGAAGTGCAAGTCCATGTCCAAGTCAAAGTATTTGCATGCTCAAGTTCTAGAGGAGCAACTCCAAGTAGAACGAGCTGCATTAGCTGCGCTAAGACTAGAAGTCGACAATTTTAGAACGATAGCAGCACAGAAGGAGGCCCTACTGGAGCAGGTTAGGAATGCTAGTAAGTAGTAAGAAGAGTATCTGCTAGATAATTGGAGATGAACGGGGACAGCGTGGCAGGTCAGTATCTTGGTCTTGTAAAATGGTTCCTTAGTCTGAGCATATTTCGTAGGTGCATTTATCTGCAATTGCTATGATCTTGGTGGTCGTTTCCTTGTTGTGATGTGGATTTTTTTTGAACCGGAACCCTGCTGATTGTTAATATTATAAGTGGATTACCTAGCTCTTTCTATCAGTTCTGACTTGTGGTTCCGTTGGCTTGTGGATGAAGCTTTGACATGGTATCAGAGCCCATAGTCTCAAGTTCGAGTCATCGCTTTCGCAAACCTTCTCTTCTCTTCTCCCGGTCTAGCCCTTTCTGTCAGTTTGGACTTTTTGTTGCGTTGGCTATGTTGAGATGTATAAAGTGGATTGCCTAGCCCTTTCCATCAGTTCGTACTTTTGGTCGCGTTGGCTAGTGCATTAAAGCTTGACACTGAAGATTTTCTGTGATCCATTGATTTCCATCTTTCTACATATAGCCCAGGTCTAGAAGCTTGTCAACTGGTCTAGTTCATTCATTGCTGTATTGAGTGCAATGAACGGAACAGTGGCTTCTCCTTTGTGTTGTGTTGCAACTCAACAGCTGTTCCTGCTTCTGTAGAGGCGAGTTGTGAACAGAGATACTTATGTATGCTACAGTACCAAATTTCGACTGCATATAATCAATAGCTTAACAACCATCTAATTCACAATCTCGAAACTGTAGCATTTAGTACCTCCTGCCTATCGAATACAATTATTTCACACACTGAAATATTTTGTACGCGTTTTGAATTGGCGAACATGGGAACCGACTTTGGTTCTGATTATGACTTGATGTGACCCTAGACTCGTTTTGGCGCGCGCAGTTCCCGAGCGAATCAAATGAATTTTGACCGTTCTATTAAAAAAGGGAACTTTGACCGTTGGATCAAGCGTTGGAGAACTGATGTGCCAACGGCCAATAATTGCTTGTGCATCATGGTGATGGCTTATCTGATTTCAAAAACTGAGATTTCTTTCTATATATAGTGGATAGGTGGACAAATATAGATATAGATGGACAGATGCAGATATAGCTTCGACTGTAGCCACACTCAAACTCAAAATCAGTTGAGCTGCAAAACCACTAGCCAATTAAGTCCGAAATATTTCAGAGGCATTTTTTAATTGCAGTTCGGAGGACATGGGAGTAACTGATTTTGTTTGTGATAATGGCATGATATGACCGCTGGGAATAAATGCCTGAGCAGAGCTACTTCGCATGGTCTACCATTTTTATATTAGACTAGTCATAGTGGTAAGTACTACCTCCATCCCAAGGAATAAGGCCCACGCGTATTCCAAGACGAACTTTGACAATAAAAATTGAGCAACACAATCTTGATTATATTATATGTAATTAATATCGTTGGATTCGTATTGAAAAGCACTTTCTAATGATGCTAATTTCATACAAACAATCTTTATATATTTAAAGTAATTCTTTGTCAAACAAAAATCACTTTCTAATGATGCTAATTTCATACCCACTATAGGAATAGTATCATGTAGTAGTATCATAGTCATGCTATATTTATTATTTTTTAGAATCTCAATGCCAATTTGTGTACAAGATTTGTTTATCATTAACTTTTCTCGTTGTTTGCGCTATGATACAGTATCTACCTATGTTACTCTAATCTCCTCTCTCCTACTTAATTAGCTGCCACATGAGCATTTTTGTGAGACCAATGCGCATGATACTAGCACTATGGCTAGCCTTAGTATTACTACTCCTGGAGTAGTATATTTCTCTCGTGTACTTGGCTATTTTCGGGAATAAATAACAAACGGTGGGGTTTTCCCCTCCGTCCACCTCCAAAAATAATATTAGTATTATATTACTTGGACCATAGTCATAATCAAAATCAAATTTCAGTTCATCGGCAAAATGTCCCGCCAATCCTGAAATATTTCAGACGCGTTTTCAATGGGATTTTGAAGATAGATAGTGATCATTGTAACCGATATTCAAGGTGATGATGATTTGATGTGTAACTCGGCCTTCAACATAGTACTAGTACGGTCTTACAATTTATTGTTATTATATTTGGTCCTTAGCCAAATTCAATATCTCAATACTTCTGTAAAACTTCCTGTCCACTAAATACAAATGTTTCAGATGCTTCCAAATTCCCATTCTACCCTCGTAAAATGACATCAATGTCCATGTATAAGTCGGTTGGTGGGGGGTCTGCCCGTCATTTTTTCGATCACCGCATCCCTTGCCAAGGAAACTCCTCGAAAATCCAAAATTGAAAATCTCTGTCAAGCGCTACAATCTCCCGCCAATAAATTCCAAAATATTCGCTAAGCGTTTTCAAATTTAAGTTTTTTTAGGAGATAGTACATGGGAACTGATTTCGGTCGTGATTATGACTTGATGTGACCGTATGCCTTGGATTCTTGAACAGAGGCACTACGTCGGTCTACCATTTTTCTAGTACTAATATTGCTTCTACTGTAGCAAAGTTCAAAGTTCAAAATCTCAGTCGAGAGGCAAAACCCCCCCCCACAAAATGAATCCGGAATATTTCAGACGCGTTTTTGGATTGAACTTTGAAAGAACTTGGGTGTAAATGATTTTATGATGATGGCTTGATGTGACCCCTCGCCTTTTTTTTGCTGAACATGGCTACAAAGTAGCATGGTCTACCCCTGGCCTTATATATTACAATCACGAGTGTATTACTTGCACCATAGCCGTATACAAAATCAATTTTCAGTCAAGCTGCAAAATCTCCAACCAATCCTGAAATAAAGGGCTTTTCAAAATGGATTTTCAAGATACATCATGATTATGATCGTGGTAACCGATTTTCAACGTGATGATGACTTGATGTGACATTTGGTCGTACTAGTACGGTCTCATATTTTTGTATTACTTGGACTGTAGCCAAATTCGAAATCTCATTCCAGCGGCAAAACTTCCCGCCCGAAAAATACAAATATTTCACACGCTTCTAACTTCCCATTCTACCCTCGTAAAGATGACAACAATGTCCATGTATAAGTCGGTTGGTGGGGGGTCTACCCGTCATTTTTTTCGATCACCACCTCCCTAGCCCCGGAAACTAACCGAAAAAAATTCATTTCCCTCAGTCTCTCCTCTGAGACCACACCCACCGGAACTTCCCAAGTCCCTCTCTCTCCCACCTCCACGACCACCGCACCGGAACATCCCCGCCGGGCTTCCCTGGCCTACCCGAGGCCTCGCGATCCTCGTCATCCGGCTGCCTGCCAGAGCTGCTTCATCGACGCCGTCATCAATCGGACCGGATCATCCCCGCCGAACCTCGAAACCATATGCTCATCCAGCAGTCTACCGCAGTCACTTCAGCTGAGGTATCGTCCACCCCACCGGAGCCGCTTCGCCGGATCCGTCGTCCACCGCATCGGATCTTGCTCACCGACACCGATGTGCATGGACCGGATCTGCTTCACCGGCGCCGTGCAAGATCTAAACTCTTCTACTATCGCTTTTCTATTGCTTGCCTGCAAGTTCTTGTTTAATCTTGGGGGAACCTATTTCTGCTAACGATGCGCCGTTACGTTTTTGCAGATGAGAGGAGTAACCATGAAGTGTAATGGCCGTCTCTCCAACCCCAAGTAGCACATGTAGCGTACTTCATCACCGGATCTATCAACCCCAGGAAGATCTGTTGTGACTCCCACAGAGTGCTTCTCCTAATGTAAGTCCCTTGTTTTAGCGCCCTGTTCTGGGTTCAGATGCTTGTTTGTCTGAAGCTCTTTTAGTTCATTCCTAGCTATGACCGTAACACCTTGCTATTTTCTAGTTCATTGCTAACTTTAAGTGATTGAACATTTTGGTTTGCATTCCCTGCTCTGTAGATGTAGCCATCATAACTTCTATTCTTGCTCAGTCGTTGTTACAAAAATTATAGGTATTATAGTAACATCCTGCTATTATTTAGTTCATGGCCAATTTTAAGTAATTGCACATGTTGGTTCGCATTCCCTGCTCTATAGCTTTTGGCATCATAACTTTATCTTGCTCAGTCGTTGTTACAAAAAATATGGCCTGCTACTATGTTGTTTGTGCCAATTTTTTACTCCATGAACATGTTGGCTTGCATTCCCTGTACTACAGGTGATGCCATTGTTTTGTATCTACTTCATTGTAAGCTAACAAAGTAAGGACTTAGTTTGGCATGCTATCACTCTGCTATCTAGCCTGTAGTACAAATAAACTTGTCATATTACTAGATAATAATTTTGCGTGCCATCTTGTTCTTCAAAAGCTGCATTATTGACTTGTTTCTCTGACTTGGCATGACGCTCACATATGGAATGCTGAACATATTGGTTTGCGTTCCCTCTTATACAAGTTCACAGGTGATCCCACTATATTCTGTATCTGGTCCATCCTAAGCTCCAACATTAACTATACTCTATGTGGTGCTCATTACAAGTTTATATCCTGAAACATCTTGATTTGCATCCCCTTCACTATAAGTTCAGGAGTATTATTTAGTTCACGGCCAAAATGAAGTAATTGCACTTGGCACATGTTGGTTCACATTCCCTCCTCTTTAGCTTTTGCCATCGTAACTTCTATTTTTGGTTTACATTCCCTGCTCTGTAGATGTAGCCATCATAACTTCATCTTGCTCAGTCGTTGTTACAAAATTTATAGCCTGCTACTATGTTGTTCATGCCAATTTTGTACTCCCTGAACATGTTGGTTTGCATGGGACTTGACAGTAGTAAGTCTGCTATTTCATTCTAACATGCTCTGTTATATTGGCTGTTGGTATGCGGCATGCACTCTTTGTTTGCTTATTGTGCGCATTACAATGATCTTTTTATAACGATGAAATGATGAGTTCCAAATTCTTTGGCAAACAATATTGTAGTATCTTTGCCTTTCCATTGTTGATGTCTTAACTTGTAATGTCTTTGTTTCAGATATAGGTGCTGCATGGACAACTTAAAAGATTGCCGGATCGCTTCATTGTATTGCTAGGTTTAATTACCATTCAATTTCTCTGGGTTCTGTAATATTTTTTCAAAGCCGTGCAGCTGATGTAATATTTAGTTAGTTTTTATAGTTATTTCGCGCATTTTTTCTTTGTTGCTTGTGGTAAGTGAGGCTATCCGACAGAAATCATTGCTGCGTAAATATTCTCAGTATCTAAATCATGAATTCCCATCCCTTAAACGGCCCAATTAAGCGAAATCACATATGTGCCGGCCCGCAAAATCCCAAAGCGCCTATTATGCCGGCATATAAACAACAACTAAATGGGCTGGCCCACTTACTTATTGGGCCAGCCCACATGATTTACAGAGGACCCCACACTCTAATTGGGCCGGCCCACTTGCTTTAAGGTGGACCCCACCCACTACTGGGCCGGCCCACTAACTAGTTGGGCCAGCCCAATTGCTTTTGTGGTGGATCCCACATACTAAATGGGCCGGCCCTTTAAGAGGAAAGTGGGACCCACCTGTGCTTTTGGCCCGGCCCACTGTCTTGTTGGGCCGGCCCACTAGCTACATGACGGACCCCACATACTAAATGGGCTGGCCGTTTAAGGGGAAAGTGGGACCCACCTGCGTTTTTGGCTCGGCCCACTAGCGTGTTGGGCCGGCCCACTTGCTATATGGTGGACCCCACATACTAAATGGGCCGGCCCTTTAACTGGAAAGTGGGACCCACTTGTGCTTTTGGCCCGGCACAGTAGTTTGTTGGGCCGTCCCACTTGCTATATGGTGGACCCCACATACTAAATGGGCCGGCCCTTTAACTGGAAAGTGGGACCCACCTGTGTTTTTGGCCCGGCCCACTGTCTTGTTGGGCCGGCCCACTTGCTATATGGTGGACCCCACATACTAAATGGGCTGGCCCATTAACAGGAAAGTGGGATCCACCTGTGCTTTTGGCCCGGCCCACTGGCTTTGTAGGCCGGCCCATTTGATCTAATGTGGACCCCACGCTCTAAATGGGCCGGCCCGATTAGCAGGAAAGTGGGACCCACGTGCTAATTGGGCCGGCCCAATAACTTCTTGGGCCGGCCCACTTGCTTTAAGGTGGACCCCACTTGGTAAATGGGCCGGCCCGATAACATGAAAGTGGGTCCCACATGTTTTGTGGGCCGGCCCTTTTGCCTGTTGACCGGTCAAACGAGTGCATTCGGCCCGGCCCACATGCTTAGTGGGCCGGCCCATTAATGTTTTGACCAGTCAACCTTAGAGGTTAGGCCCGGCCCACGTAACTAATGGACCAGCCCAGCTATATAGTTGACCGGTCAAACTAAGTCAGCTGGCCCGGCCCGCAAAATTAATGGGCCGGCCCGCTTAAGACGTGGCAGGCCTCGTGTGGGCCTACCATCTACCACGGGGTTTCAGCGGTTAACGCCGTTAATCGCCGCTAACGGCGTCTGCCACGTGTCAGTTTGCATGACGTCAGCAGTCAACGGGCTCCCGGAAACACTTCTGCAACGGTCCGATTTTCCGTGGCGGAAGGGCACCCAAGCGCGACGGACCGAAAAATACGTGGTAGGACTTTGCCTGACGCAGTTTCGACAACAGAACCCATATCATCGGGTTAGGCCCATAGGCGACGAAAAATACCCCTTAGCGGACGATTTTGAGACGTTGTCTATTTGAACTTTTCTTGTAGTGTCTAGAGATAGAATACTACAAGAGCATCAAACTTAGCCTAGAGAGCTAAAATTTAGTTAGCACCCCTCATGACTAGTTGCTAGTGCTAAAACTAAAATTGACTACTCTAGATGGGAACATATGAATCAAATGACTTTGAAAACCGTAGAATGATGAGTCATTCTACTGAAAGTTTTGAAGGTGAATATGACCTTTGAATGACAAGGTGAATTTGACAAAAACTGATGGTTGGGTTCAGATGCGATACCATTCCAACTTTAGAGTACCCCCACAATTCCTGATAATGGGTAGAGCTTAACTGGAAATTTATTTGCGTTAGTATGGGTTCCCTCTGAACAAGCGTCATAGGGGTTATGCCGAGGCTGCCTCCGTGAAAAGTGAAATGACGTGAAATAGAGGTGAATGTCCTACCCAAGCCATGTGCAGTTCCCAGGATGGCAGACTGCCATAGCTGGGAGGCCAAGCTCATAGGGGAGGTGCCTATACTAGGGTATGTAAGTGAAAGGTTAATGGTTGATGATCCATATACCGAGTACTATTATTCAGGGCTATCCCTGACAGATGTAATCAAAAGTTGTGGCACAAGTGTACAACCTCTGCAGAGTGTTAAACTATTCGAATAGTCGCGTCCGCAGTCATGGACGGTTGGATGGCCATACTGTTCCGTTGTCAGATGTTTTCTAAAAATGACTTGTGACTTGAAAGGTGAATTTGACTTGATCACAACAGAGTTGTGGGAATGACAGTAATGTTCCCACTTGAGTAAATATTAGACAACTAAAGAGTTTTTTTACTATTAAGTATTTATGAAATAAAATTAGCTTTGTGCAAATAACCTAGAAGCTTAGAACCCTGATTAGAGCTATTAGTACTTCTATTAGTGGTAGTTTGCGAGTACTTTAAAAGTACTCATGGCTTTGCCCCTGGCTATTCAAATGGCCAGACTATGAAGAGGATCACTAGTACCAGGAATATGGACAGCAGGATGTCTATGATAACTAGGACTACCTCCCGACGTCAAGCGTTTCCTGTGGAATAGATGGACCGCTACTACGTTTCTTCCGCTATGTGTTTTATATTTGATCTTTAGATCAACTGTTGTTGTAAGACTGGATCATGTGATCCCTTGTTGTAAGACGAATATGGTTTGTAATAAATAATGTTCTGTGATATCGACTGTTATGTCTCGCAAAGACAATCTTCCTGGGATTGCGATGTATGGCATAATAGGCATCTGGAATTAAAAATCCGGGTGTTGACACTCGAGTCCCACATTCTGAAGAAACATATGTTTCTTTACTCTCTTACTAAGGACCTCGGATAAAACCTGGGTCTCATTCTTTCGTTCTTCATCTGGTGTAGATTGAGAAATCTTTTCTTCAATCTCAGCCTTGTTTAGCAATAAAGATAGAAGACATATTGGTGTTAGATGAAGCAATGTATAAACTTCGTTTCAGCGATAACTCAATAAATGCTTACTCAACAGAACACGTTGTACTTCAGAGGAGTAGTAGTCATCCTTGCTGCAGTGTGTATCCTTGAACAGATCCACATGACTTGGTTCTTTACCCATGTACGAGTCTCCCTGAAAACAAACACATACATGCAGCCAGCTTATAGGTTCTATAAAGGATTTTGTGAATAACCAATAATGTGTGCCATGTTATATGTTGATGTGAAAATTAAACACTATTTAGAGCAGTTCGATGCAGAACATCTATATTGTAGAAATAATCTGCAGACTTTAGCGCAAGCAACGATGTGCACAAAAGCTCCTACAAACAACTACCTACCAAAATAGGAATTTAGTTTAAAATGCACCTGAGCTATCTGTCGGAGAACTAAGAAATGTAACTTCTTGGCAAAGTGAGCATCATGGAAATGATATCAGGAGTTAGATATATTAACTATCTATGCCAAACATGTACGGACGCAATCAGTGATTTAATAGACCAGTGCATGCATTCAGTATAATACAAGTTACATAGTAAATACCCATCCAGCTTGTTGATGGAACTATGTAATCTATCATTCTGTAAACAACACAGGTCTTCACTTACCAGATTTTCCACGTGTGCAGTGTAGCTGCGCGACCCGGTTGTTTGGTGGAGCAGAACCTTACACTACAAGAAAAGTTTTGATACTCAACGTCCAATTTTCGTCAGGTATGACCCCTTTTTCGTCGCCTATGGGCCTAACCCAATGATATGGGTTCTGTGGTCCAAACTGCGTCAGGCAAATTCCTACCACAAATTTTTAGGTTCGTCGCATTTGGGCGCCCTTCCGGCACATAAAGTCGGACCGTTGCGGAAGTGTTTTCGGGAGGCCGTTGACTGCTGACGTCATGCAAATTGACACGTGGCAGACGCCATTAACTGTCAGTTAACACTGCTAACCGGCTGAAACCCCGTGGTAGATGGTAGGCCCACACAAGGCCTGCCACGCCTTAAGCGGGTCGGCCCATTTAGTTTGCGGGCTGGGCCAGCTGACTTAGTTTGACCGGTCAACTATATAACTGGGCTGGTCTATTAGGTACGTGGGCCGAGCCTAACATCTAACGTTGAATGGTCAAAACTCAAATGGGCCAGCCCGCTAAGCACGTGGGCCGGGCCGAATGCCTTCGTTTGACCGGTCAAAGGATAGCTGGGCAGGCCAACTAAAAAGGTGGGCCGGGCCGAATGTCTTTGTTTAACCAGTCAACAATATAAATGGGCTAGCCCAGTAAGCAAGTGGGTTGGGCCAAATGCCAATGTTTGACCGGTCAACAGGCAAACGGGCAGGCCCACTAAACATGTGGGTCCCACTTTCCTGTTATCGGGCCGGCCCAGTTAAAAGTGGGTCCACCATAAAGCAAGTGGGTTGACCCAATAAGTTAGTGGGCCGGCCCAATAAGCATGTAGGTCCCACTTTCCTGTTATCGGGCTGACTCAGTTAGTAAGTGTTGTCCACCATAAAGCAAGTGGGCTGGCCCAATAAGTTAGTGGGCCTGCACAATAAGCATGTGGGGCCCATTTTCCTGTTATCGGGTCAGCCCAGTTAGTAAGTGGGGTCCATCATAAAGCAATTGGGCTGGCCCAATAAGTTAGTGGACCAGCCCGAAAAAAGTGGGGCCCACTATCATGTTATCGGCCTGTCCCAGTTAGCAAGTGGGGTCCATATTTAAGCAAGTGGGCTGGCCCAATAAGCACGTGGGCCCCACTTTTCTGTTACCGGGCCGACCCAGTTAGTGAGTGGAGTCCACCTTAAGGCAATTGGGCTGGCCCAATAAATAAGTGGGCCGGCCCGTTTAGTTGGTGGTTTGGTCCAATACATAATACTATATGTGGGCCTAGTAAGGCCCAATAGTCTTTGTTGGGCCGACGTGCGTGATGACCGTTTTCACTTGTTGGGCCGGCCCATATGCGAATTGTTATGTGAACATGTCGGCCTGTTAGGCGCTTTAGGATTATGCGGGCAGACCCATATGTGATTTCGCTTAATTGGGCCGCTAAACGGATGAGAATTTGTGATTTAGATTGCGCAGCACATAGAAAGATACTGAGAATATTTACGCATCACATGATTTCAGTCGGATAGCCTAACTTACCACAAGCACCATAGAAAGAATCGCGAAAGAACCATAGAAACTAACTAAATATTACATGAATTGCAAGGCTTTGAAAAAATATTACATCATCTGTACGGCTTTGAAAAAATATTATAGAACCCAGAGAAATTGAATGGTAATTAAACCTAGTAATACAATGAAGTGATTCGAAAATCTTTTAAGTTGTCCGTGCCCCACCTATATCTGAAACAAAGACATTACAAGTTAAGTCAGCAACAATGGAAAGGCAAAGACACTACAATGTTATTTTCCAAAGAATTTGGAACTCACTATTACCTCGTTATAACAAGATCATTGTAATGCGCACAGATAGTCTACCGGTATGGGGCTAATATAGACTACCAATAAGTAAATAAACAGTGCATGGCGCATAGCAACAGCCAGAACATTTTAATATGGATAAATGGCAAATAATAAGCTGTGAGCTTCCTTTTGATGTGTATAATCTATACCAACGTAAAAAATGTGATGTTCTAATCATTAAGCAGTTGAGATAGTTCAAGGTAAATAAGCAATCGAATTTTTTTGTGGCTTATATAACCGAGCACGTCAGAATAAAATAACAGACTTACCACTATCAAGTCCCATGCAGCTCACCATGTTGATACACTCGTTGAAGATATCTGATGTTGCCCTTATTTATAAACGGAGTTTTTTGTTACTCTGCATCAAGACATGATTAGTCATGCACATACGAATTCCAGCATGATAAACAGTATGTATGTACTCCCTTTATCCCATTGGTATTCATGCATTAATCACCGATAATAATGAGCGATGGGTTACATAATTACACTATATATGTGTCTGGAATCTCTCAAGAATGTGTGTTCATGCATATATACACACACGCAAACCTATAGCAATACGAAAGGTACACGTACTTGAACCAGAGCAGCAGTTACTGGCCTCACATATGACAAACCAGATAGATACAATAGTTATATTATTTGTAGTGCAGCAAAAGCAAACCAACATGTTCAGTTACTTCCAAATTGACATGAACTACTACATAATAGAAGGCACTTATTTTTGTAACAAAGAATGAACCAGATAGTAGTTATAATATCAACAACTATAGAGCAGCTAATGCAAACCAACATGCTTAATTACTTAAATTGGCCATGAACTAAATAATAGCAGAATTTTACTGTCGTAGCTAGTAATAAACCGTAAAGGAATTATAATCCGATCTTTGTTGTGCAGGGAATGCTAATAAACGCATTTAGGGACTTAAAATACGTAACATGCAGCACATAGAGGACAGTGAATGAACTGATAGCAGACAGTTAATTTAGTAGCTCATGAAGAACCAGGTACAAATAATAATGGTATTACTTATACAAGAAATGCAGAGTAACATGTTCAGTGACTTTAATTTGGCACGAACTACGTAATAGGAGGCCGTTATTTTTGTAACAAACAATGAGCCAAATAGAAGTTAAGATAGCAAAAGCTATAGAGCAGGGAATGTGAACCAACATTTGCAATTACTTAAAATTGTCCATAAACTAAATAGTTGCAGGATGTTACTGTAATAGATAGGAAGGAACAAGATAGGAATTATAACAGCACCATTGCTGAACTTGTAGTGAAGGGAATGAAAATCATATGTTTCGGGACATATGTTTGTAATGAGCAACACGTAGAGGATAGTTAATGCTGGAGGTAAGGATGGACCAGATACAGAATATAGTGGGATCACATGTGAGCTTGTAGAAGAGCTGAAGAGGGAATGCAAACCAATATGTTCAGCATTCCATGTGTGAGTGCCATGCAAAGTAAGAGAATCGAGTTAATGTTGCAGCATTTGAAGAACCCGATGGCAGACAAACTTATTATCGAAGTAGCTAGTGTGACGAGTTTAAATAAATTTGTACTGCAGGATAGCAGAGCGATAGCATGCAGGAACTAATAGTAGTCAGTTACTTTGTTAGCTTATGACGAAGTAGATAGAAATAACAATGGCATCACCTGTAGTATAGGGAATCCAAACCAACATGTTCAGGGAGTAGAAAATTGGCATGAATAGAATAGTAGCAGGCTATAATTTTTGTAACAATGACTGAGCAAGATAGAAGTTATGATGGCTACATCTACAGATCAGGGAATGCAAACCAAAATGTTCAATCGCTTAAAGTTAGCAATGAACTAGAAAATAGCAGGGTGTTACTGCCATAGCTAGGAATGAACTTAAAGAGCTTCAGACAAACAAGCATCTGAACCCAGAACATGTCGCTAAAACACGGAACTTACATTAGGAGAAGCACTTTGTGGGAGTAACTGCAGATCTTCCTGGGGTTGATAGATCCGGTGATGAAGTACACTACATGTGCTACTTAGGGTTGGAGAGACGGCCATTACACTTCATGGTTACTCATCTCATCTGCAAAAACGCAACGGCGCGTCGTTAGCACAAACAAGTTCCCCCAAGATTAAACAAGAACTTGCAGGCAAGCAATAAAAAAGTGACAGTAGAAGAGTTTAGATCATGCACGACGCCGGTGAAGCAAATCCGATTCATGCACAACGGTGTCGGTGAGCAAGATCCGATGCGGTGGACGATGGATCCGGCGAAGCGGCTTCGGTGGGGGTGGACGATACCGCAGCTGAAGCGACTGCGGTAGACTGCTGGATGAGTATATGGTTTCGAGGTTCGGCGGGGATGATCCGGTCCGGTTGATGACGCCGTCGATGAAGGGCCTCCGGTAGACAGCCGGATGAGGAGGATCGCGCGGCCTCGGGTAGGCCAGGGAAGTCCGACGGGGATGTTCTGGTGCGGTGGTCGTGGAGGTGGGAGAGAGAGGGACTTGGGTAGTTCCGGTGGGTGGTCTGAGGTAAATGAAATTTTTTTGGGAGGGTTTCCGGGGCTAGGGAGGTTGTGATCGAAAAAATGAAGGGCAGACCCCCCCACCAACCGACTTTGCTGTCATCTCCACAGGGGTAGAATGGGAATTTGGAAGCGTATGAAATATTTGTATTTTGTGGGCGGGAAGTTTTGCTGCTATGAGATTTTGAATTTGGTTACGGTCCAAGTTTAATGATAAAAAATTATGACACCGTATTAGTACCTCTGTTCAAGGCCGAGTACAAAATCAAATAATCATCATGTTGAATATCGGTTACTGCCATCATCATCATCTATCTCTGAAATTGGCGCATCCGCTAGATCTTGCAAAGTATATTAATGATAAAAAATTGTGAGACCGTACTAGTAATTATGTTCAAGGCCGAGTGTAACATCAAAATATCATCACGTTGAAAATTTGTTACCATGATCTATCTCTTAAATTAGCGCATCCGCTAAATCTTGCAAATTATAATGATAAAAAATTGTGAGACCGTACTAGTACTTCTGTTCAAGTCCGAGAGCAACATCAAATCATCATCACGTTAAAAATTTGTAACCATGATCATGATCAATCTCTGAAATTGGCTCATCCGCTAAATATTGAAAAGTATAATGATAAAAGGTTGTGAGACCGTACTAGTAGTTCTGTTCAAGGACGAGTGGAACATCAAATCATCATCACGTTGACTTTTTTTTACCATGATCATGAGCTATCTCTGAAATCCAATTCAGAAACGCGCCTGAAATATTTCAGGATTGCTGGGAGTTTTGGCCTCTCGACTGGGAGTTGATTTCGAATATGGGTATAGCCAAGTAATATGTAACACTACTAATGTAAAAAGGGTAGATCATGGTAGTAGCTCTGCTCAGAAATTTAAGGTCAGGGGTCACATCAAGTCATCAGATATCAAATAAGTTACTCCCATGTTCTTCAAACTCTAGACCAAAAACGCGTTTGAAATATTTCGGATTTAGTTGGCGGGAGGTTTTGCTGCTCCACTGAGATTTTGATTTTGATCGTGGCTACAATCAAAACGATGATAATAGTAATAGGAAAAAGATGCACCACCGCGGTTCCTCTGTTCATGAATCCAAGGCCTAGGGTCACATCAAGTCATAATCACAAAAAAATCGGTTCTCATTTTCTCCAAACTTCAATTCAGACACGCGTACCAAATATTTCGGGTTTAATTAGCGGGAGGTTACACCGCCCGAAAGAGATTTTGAATTTGACTGTTGCTGAAGTTGTAGGGATTCGTAGCATAGAAAACAAAAAATTTCCTACCGCGAGAATGAAATCCAAGCCAAGATGCAATCTAGAAGATGGTAGCAACGAGGGGATGAAGAGACTAACCCTTGAAGATTTCCAAAGCCTACGAGATTAGATCTCGTTGTTGCAGAAGATGATCACTTGTCGCTTTCAAAAGCGCGTAGAAGATCTTGACGGTGCTACAATCGGGCAGCACCTCCGTACTCGGTCACACGTCCGGTGTTGATGAAGACGATGTCCTTCTCCCCGTTCCAGCGGGCAGCAGAAGTAGTAGATCCTCCTCGGAATCCCGGCAGCACGACGGCGTGGTGGCGGTGGTGGTGGAGATCTCCGGCAGAGCTTTGCCAAAGCGTATGCGGGAGAGGTGGTGGAGGAGGGCGGCTAAGGGGGGCGCCGGCCACTAAGGGGTGCGGCCAACTAGGGCTTGGTATGGCCGGCCCCCTCCCCTTGTCCCTCTTTTTATAGGTGGAACCCCCAAGAGTTGGTCTACAAGTCTTCGAATAAGACCCCAACAAAAATCCTTCCATATGGTGGGAAACCTACCCAAGGTGGGATTCCCACTCAAGGTGGGATTCCCACCTTTCCTTGGAGGGGGTGGCCGGCCACCAAGGTGGAGTCCACCTAGGACTCCACTCCCTTAGGGTTGGCCAGCCATGCTAGGTGGAGTACCTCCGGGACTCCGCCTTCCATAGTGATTTCTTCCGGACATTTCTAGAACCTTCTAGAACCTTCCATAAATGCACCAGATCATTTTCATACTTATAAAATGACTTCCTATATATGAATCTTATTCTCCGGACCATTCCAGAACTCCTCGTGATGTCCTGGATCCCATCCGAGACTCCAAACAAAACTTCGAACTCCATTCCATATTCCATATCTACTAATACGACATCAAACCTTAAGTGTGTCATCCTACGGTTCGCGAACTATGCAGACATGGTTGAGACCTCTCTCCGACCAATTACCAATAGCGGGATCTGGAGATCCATAATGGCTCCCACATATTCAACGATGACTTAGTGATCGAATGAACCATTCACATATGATACTGATTCCCTTTGTCACGCGATATTTTACTGGTTCGAGGTTTGATCATCGGCATCTCTATACCTTGTTCAACCTCGTCTCCTGACAAGTACTCTTTACTCGTACCGTGGTATGTTGTCTCTTATGAACCATTCATATGCTTGCAAGCTAATTAGACGACATTCCACCGAGAGGGCCCAGAGTATTGATAACCCACAAGTATAGGGGATCGCAACAGTCTTCGAGGGAAGTAAAACCCAAATTTATTGATTTGACACAAGGGGAGGTAAAGAATACATATAAGCCTTAACAACTGAGTTGTCAATTCAGCTGCACCTGGAAAAGCACTAGTAACAGGGGTGATGTGAAAGCAGCAGTAATATGAGAGCAATAGTAACAGTAACACAGAGGCAATGACACCAGAAAATAGTTGATACTATTTCCAATGACATATAGGAATGAGTATATGATGATGAAAGATGGACCGGGGTTCCCAGCTATCTATACTAGTGGTAACTCTCCAATAACAAGTGAAAAGTGTTGGGTGAACAAATTACAGTTGGGCAATTGATAGGATTGAAATAGCATTAAGACAGAACATCAAGATTATTAATCATGTAGGCATGTTTTCCATTAATAGTCATACGTGCTCGCAATGAGAAACTTGCATAACATCTTTTGTCCTACCAGCCGGTGGCAGCCGGGCCTCAAGGGAATCTATTGGTAATTAAGGTACTCCTTTTAATAGAGCACCGGAGCAAAGCATTAACACTTGGTGAAAACATGTGATCCTCATATCACAGCCTTCCCCTCAGGTTGTCCCAATTTCTATCACTTTGGGGCCTCGGGTTCCGGACAGCAATATGTGCAAACAACTTGTAGATACAATCAAAGCAATAAGTATAGAGCTTAAATCTAAGATCATGCCACTCGTGCACTAGTGACAAGCATTAAACACAACAAGATTGCAGCAACAATAACTTCACAAACTTTATAGATAGACTAATCATAATGTAACAATTCATCGGATCCCAACAAACACAACACCGATTACATCAGATGGATCTCAATCATGTAAGGCAGCTCATGAGATCATTGTAAGTTAAGTACATGGGAGAGAGAGAGTACCAACTAGCTACTGCTAGAACCCGTAGTCCATGGGGGAACTACTCACGAACCATGATGGAGGCGGTGGCGTCGATGGAGATGGCTTCCGGGGGCACTTCCCCGTCCCGGTGGCGTGCCGGAACAGAGATTCTGTCCCCCGAAACGGAGTTTCGCGATGGCGGCGGCGCCCCTGGAGTCTTTCTGGAGTTTCGTCGATCGGTATCGGGTTTTTACGTCGCGAGGGATTTTATAGGCGAAGAGGCGGCGCAAGGGGTGCCTGGGGGCCCACACCACACCTGGGCGCGCCCCCTTCTAGGTCGCGCCGCCCTGTGGTCTGGAGGTTGTGGGTCTCCTCTCCGGCTCTCCTTCGGTGTTCTGGTCCGTCTCGGTAAAATAGAAGGTTTGGCTTTTGTTTCGTCCAATTCCGAGAATATTTCCTGTGTAGCTTTTCAGGAACCAAAAACAGCAGAAAACAGGAACTGGCGCTTCGGCATCTTGTTAATAGGTTAGTCCCGGAAAATGCATAAAATCATTTTAAAATGTGAGCAAAACATGTAGGTATTGTCATAAAACTAGCATGGAACATCAGAAATTATAGATACGTTGGAGACGTATCAAGCATCCCCAAGCTTAGTTCCTACTCGCCCTCGAGTAGGTAAACGATAAAAAGAATAATTTCTGTAGTGACATGCTACTAACATAATCTTGATCATACTATTGTAAAGCATATGAGGTGAATGAAGTGACCCAAGGAAACGATCTATAGTTTGCTAACAAATAGATAACATATAGCAAAACTTTTCATGAATAGTACTTTCAAGACAAGCATCAAAAATTCTTGCATAGGAGTTAACTCATAAAGCAATAAATTCTTAATAAGAGGTTTGGAAGCAACACAAAGGAAGATTTAAGTTTCAGCAATTGCTTTCAACTTTCAACATGCATATCTCATGGATATTTGTCAACACAAAGTAAAATAATAAGTGCAATAAGCAACTATGTAGGAATCAATGCACAATTGACACAAGTGTTTGCTTCTAAGATGGAAGGAAGTAGGTAAACTGACTCAACATAAAGTAAAAGAAAGGCCCTTCGCAGAGGGAAGCAGGGATTAAATCATGTGCTAGAGCTTTTCAAGTTTTGAAATCATATAGAGAGCATAAAAGTAAAGTTTTGAGAGGTGTTTGTTGTTTTCAACGAATGGTAGTGGGCACTCTAACCCCCTCATCAAACAGACTTTCAAAGGGCGGCTCCCATGAAGGACGTTATTTCTACCAGCAAGGTAGATCATCCCTCTTCTCTTTTGTTTACACATGTACTTTAGTTTTATTTATGGATGACACTCCTCCCAACCTTTTGCTTACACAAGACATGGCTAACCGAATCCTCGGGTGCCTTCCAACATTCACATACCATGAAGGAGTGTCTATTTGCAAAATTTAAGTTGCTTACTGATGAATCAGAGCAAAACACGTGAAGAGAATTATTAATGAAAGTTAATTAATTGGGGCTGGGAACCCCGCTGCCAGCTCTTTTTGCAAAATTATTGGATAAGCGGATGAAGCCACTAGTCCATTGGTGAAAGTCTGCCCAACAAGATTGAAAGATAAAACACCACATACTTCCTCGTGAGCTATAAAACATTGACACAAATAAGAGATAATAACTTTTGAATTGTTTAAAGGTAGCACATGAAGTATTTACTTGGAATGGCAGAGAAATACCACATAGTAGGTAGTTATGGTGGACACACATGGCATAGGTTTTGGCTCAAGGTTTTGGATGCACGAGAAGCATTTCCTCTCAGTACAAGGCTTTGGCTAGCAAGGTTGTTTGAAGCGAACCCAAGTATGAATCGGTACAGCAAAACTTACATAAGAACATATTGCAAGCATTTTAAGACTCTACACTGTCTTCCTTGTTGCTCAAACACTTTTACCAGAAAATATCTAGACCTTAGAGAGATCAATCATGCAAACCAATTTCAACAAGCTCTACGGTAGTTCTCCACTAATAGGTTTAAACTACATGATGCAAGAGCTTAAACTTGATCTACTTGAGAGCTCAAAACAATTGCTAAGTATCAAATTATTCAAGACAATATGAGGCATTTTCTGTTTCCAACCAAATAGCAATAAATGCAGCAGCTTTTAACTTTTGCCATGAATATGAAAAACGAAGAACACAAGTGTTCATATGAAAAAGCGGAGCGTGTCTCTCTCCAACACAAGGATTGCTAGGATCCGAATTTATTCAAACACAAACAAAAATAAAAGCACACAGACGCTCCAAGTAAAGCAGATAAAATGTGGCCGAATAAAAATATAGTTTCACTAGAGGTGACCTGATAAGTTGTCGATGAAGAAGGGGATGCCTTGGGCATCCCCAAGCTTAGATGCTTGAGTCTTCTTGAAATATGCAGGGATGAACCACGGGGGCATCCCCAAGCTTAGACTTTTCACTCTTCTTGATCATATATCATCCTCCTCTCTTGACCCTTGAAAACTTCTGCCACACCAAACTTCTAATAAACTTCATTAGAGGGGTTAGTACTCAAAAAACTTTAATCCACTTTAGTCTTGTAGTGACACATTGTAAGAACTCAATAAAATATTAGCTACAACTCTCCACGTCTAGAAAGCCTTGCTTAAAGTCCACAAGAGACAATGCAAAAAACAGAGACAGAATCTGCCAAAACAGAACAGCTAGTAAAGACGAATTTTTTTAGAGGTACTTCCGTTGCTCAAATCAGAAAACTCAAAACTAATGAAAGTTGCGTACATATCTGAGGAACACGCATGAAAATTGGCAAAAAATTTAGGTTCTCCTACAGAGAGATCTACTCAAATTCGTGACAGCTAAAAATCTGTTTCTGCGCAGAAATCCAAATCTAGCATCAACCCCGCGATCGATCCAGACAAGAGCTCGATCGATATAAGCCCCTGAGCACCGCCGAAAAGCAGAGCACCGAGAACACAATCCACCCAAGCTTCTGCGCCGCTACTTCAGGATACGGGGAGATTCCATTCACGGCTGGTATATAGAGCACGCTTGAGCTGGTCGCCGGCGCGACAGTGACGACGGCTGGTCGGTGTGGGCGGAGCTACTCAGACATCTGAATAGCGAGACAAGTTGGGAGCAGGAGCTAGGCGGAGGCGGCGCAGTGCCTAGCGGAGGTCAAGCACGATGGAGTGGCGGCGGGGCAGATGCTTCGCGTGGGTGGAGGAAGTGAGCGAGGGGAGAAGAGATTGAGGGGGCGGAAGGAGCCAGGCTGGCGGCATCACTGCCCAGTACCATACCCACTCCCAAACCCAGAACGCGTCAGCAGTGTCACAGTGGCCGTTGCCGATTTACCTGGGCAACACCGAGTCGTCGAGAACCAAGGCCCGGTTGCAAGTTGCGTCAAGGCAGTGCGCCGCCTTAGGGCATCTCCAACGGCGCGACGTATTTCGGACGCCCAAAATGTTCGCGGGCGTCCGTTTGCATCGTCTGGTGGACGCGCAAATGTTCGCGCGTCCGTTTGCGTCTGGGCTGGCTCCAGCGGGGCGACGTATTTTCGGCGCAGGCCAGATTTAAAAAAAGAGATTGTAGCCTCAAATTTGCATGAAATTACAGCCGCAAATTGAGGTATGGAATATGTTCATCACACTTTGCACAAGGTATAGCGCAAAGTGGAGCAAAAGGGGCACAACAAGGCCTGAACAACAATAAAAAAAAGGTCAAAAGGAGGCCAAGGTGCTGGGCGCATGGCGATGGCGATCAGGCGTCTCACGCACGGATTTCAGCGCGCCTCTTCATGAACCATGCCCTGGTGTCGTCGTCGACGCCGCTCAAGTCGGCAAGCATGATCCTTGTGTCTTCTGCACGCAATTTGGCCTCGACATCCATCCTTTGGACCCCAATGACCTCCTTCGCGAGGTTGTGGTAGATGGCAGCTGCGGCCTCTTTTTTCAGACGCCTCTTCTCATCCCTAGCAGCTAAGGCGGAAAGATTTCCGGCCATTAGCTTCTCCATGCTCTGGGTGAACGCAATGGCCCGCGCCTCCCGGGCTAGATCGGACTTGGTAGCCTTATGGCCTCGGGGACGAGGTGGAAGGGCTGGACGGCCTTGATTGTCGTTTTTGCCGTCGAGGTTGATCGCTGTCCCATTCCTCACAGCTTCGTTGTAGGACGCAAAGCTTGTTATCCACTTGTTGGCGTCCTTGAGCACGTCCCAACAATGGACCGTATGGAAGCCCTTCTTATGCGTCGCCCTGAACTTCTCCAAGGCGCGGGATACCTGCAATCATAACCGCCAATGATGTACACAGAATGATGCAAATAGTGTAGAATGATGATTGTATCATGTTTACCGCTGTCATGCATGACGCCAGCGCCGCTTACGGGGTTGTTCTTAGCATGTTCGACCGCCGAGCAGAACTTGCTTGTCTCTTGTTTGATGTAGTTCCATCTTTTTCGTAGGGACTCTTCCGTCCGAGGGCTTGTGATATGGTAGGGCGGGTGCATCTTGGTCTCGTTGTACTGCTGCAAGTCCTTGGTCCAATAGACCTTGCCCTTTTGCTGCGCACCCTTAATACAGTCATGGCTCGTTGCCAGCCACGCTTCGCACAAACACTTGTCCAAGTCGTCCACGAAGCCTTGTGTCCTGCGGCTCTCCCCATTCTTCTTGGTAGCAATATCCGTGGGGACATGCTGTGTTGGCGCGTCGTCGAAGTCGTCGACGCACACGGGTGTTGGCTGCGTCTGCTGGGTGGCGAACAGCCGTGCGGCTTCGATGTCCTCCGCATCTTGCGTCGGTGCCTACTCATCATGCAGTCATGTCCCGGGCCCGGCGTCGCCAACGAAGCCCCCGCCCGCCGAAGATCATGGCCTCGATGTCTTTGTCATGCCCGTCAATCCAATAGACCTGCGAATGACCGGACGTCAGACGCATGATACACGGCAGTCGCACACATTGAGAGAGCTCACGTACCGGGTCGTCCATCGTCGGGGCAGGCAGCGCCATTTTGTCGAACGGGATGCGGGGTTGTGGCATGCTCTCCTCAGGCACCTGGCGCGTCTTGTGTGTCGCGCCCGGGCAGGACTCACCGCTTCTAGGCGTCCGGTTGAGGTCGGGAACCGTCGCCCGTTGAACTGCTCCGGCGCCCCGGTCAACTGCACCGGCGGCACGCCGGAGGCGAACCTCGACGCCGCATGGACCTGCAAGGGAGCGGGAGTTCCAGGACACAGCTGGGAACTTATCGAGCTCACCGACGAGGCCGGAGGAGCGACGCCGGTGATCCCCTCTCTCTTGACGAGAATGTAGCCCTCCGCTAAGGTCGGATGGAGGGCTACTTGCGCGACGCCGGCTTTGATCTGCATCTGCCAGGCCTGCTGGTTGGCCGCGACATTCTTGATCTTCTGGTTCTTGCGCCGGCCGCGATGTTTCGCGGCCTCGATGATTTTCTCCTCCGCGGAGAGCACCTTCTTTGCCGCCTTCGGCTTTGCCTCTCGGCCGCCGCCGGTGGTGGCCCGCTTTGCTTCCGCTGGAGCTGCAGCCTCCATTGTGGCTATGGTCGTGGCTATGGGGGAGTGTCGGGCGGCGGCGGGTGCGAGGGTTTGCTCCGCATCCATGGCGGTGGCTGCGGCGGTGAGGACGTCCATCGCTTCTGGACTGCTCGCGCCGGTCTAGTTTGATATTTCGCGCGGGGAATGCCCACTGGCGGGAATAATATCGGCCTCCCTGCCACTGAAGTGCGGGTCCTACGTCTTTTTCGGCGGACACTCGGCGAGGCCGCGGAGCGTCCGCGGAGACGCAAACCTGACGCATATTTTGGCCAGGTTTGCGTCTCTGCGGACGGCCCGGTCACTTTGCGTCACCCTGCTGGAGCAGGACCCAAACGCATTTCCGGTTACGGCGGGGTCGCGCCGCTCGAGATGCCCTTACACGCGCTGGAGCAGCAGCTGAGCGGAAGGAAGGGGACAAAGCAGAGGACCGTGCCGCCGAGAGTAGCGAGGATGGAGCGGTCGTCATCACGGCAACACCTTTGAATGTGCATATTGGTTTAGACCGGGGCTTTCTTCAGTATCATTGTCGCTCTTTTCGTCCACCGATATTGGCAGACACTTCAAAGATAATCTACATCTCACTTTTTCATTAGGAGGTTTGCATAGTGTGAGAACTACTGACAGCAATCAATTCACATCATCTTTCTTTTAAAGGTTTCAGAGTCGCATCTAACTCAATGGCAGCAATGACCCAACCTTTTGCGGGGAAAAAAAAAATCAGAGCTAGCACTTCTATGAAGGGAAGGTTTCCCAGATGAAAAAAGAAGCAGAAGGCCGAACAAAGGATAGAGCACCCACCAACTGCATCATTGGATAATGAAGGCGATCAGAAGATTATACTTTCCTCCCTCTCACATGTCTGTTTTATTCCAGGCCTACTGAAAACCGATAGAAAAAAGAACTGAAATGACACCAGTAAACACAGAAGCGATGCAACAATTTTGCAGCTATAAAAATTGGGTGTTCAGGAGTGACAACAACTCGACAGTAAAAGGCATTCAATAGAATGCATCAGAGGGCGTTAAGCTGCCAATACACGGAACTTTGTCCGTGAGAGCAACCTGCCGAGGCTGAATGGGTGATGACCAGGAGCAGAAGATTCGTGGTAGATGGAATATTTAGTGTCGTATTTTGTATTCAGGAGGAATAACCCATGTTGCCTGTGTGATAGATTGACTCCAATCTCACAAATCTGGGCAAGCTAGAACGATACAGATGATAAGACGACGATTCCATGGCCACCCTCTCTCTCTCTCTCTAGTGAGTACGTGGGCGGAGTCACGACTTTCTTCATCAAGTCGAGTTGATTCTCTTGGCCTAAATTGTCTAACTTTGGTCGCATCTAGCGGGACATGTGGGACTTTTGGTCGAATATTCCGAAATATATTATTTTACCGTTCCCTTTGCGGAGTCTGCTCTGCCACAGCCCGCGTGAGCGCCTAAATCGCGTTTAGTGTGCCCTTTATACGCGATTTGAAGGGCCCCGAGATAAGAGGCCCGCTGGAGTTGTACCAAGAGGAGAGAATCGAGCAAGTGGGGGCGATGTGCAGGGAGTAAAGGGAGAGTGGCGGCTATGGCAAGAGCAAAGCCAGGCGACAACTGCGCTCTGGTGAGGAGGGGATAGTTTGGCTACTCTCCCTTCGCTCTTTTTTTTCGGCCAGCTGGTCCATGTGGTTTCTCTCTCTTTTTTCTGTTTTTGTTCTTGTTTTATTTTGAGAAAAGTGAATGAATCAAAGGAAGGGTTTTTCGAAAAAAGAAAGGAAGGCGATTCGTCGGATTCCTCGTCCTCCGGCGGCCGCTCCGGCGGCGGGAGGACGGGGAATCCACGGATCTCGGCGTGTATATAGTCTTGGGGTGCGTGTGTGGCTAGCCGGCGGCGTCGTGGAGAAGATGGCGTGGCCGGAGTGGCTTTTGGCGTCGGCGGGCTTCTCTTCTGTCGGTGCGGCTCCGGTGGAGCTCCGCCGCGGATCCGCCGTCCTTTCCAGGCTTGCTGCTCTTCGGAGAAGTGGAGCTTGGCCTTCCCCTTCCGGAGACCGCGGGGTGGCGGCTCCGTCCGTTGAAGTGTTTGAAGGTGCTGATGCGTTGAAGCATGGCGACGACGATGGCGTTGCAGGGCGGAGGCTCTTCGGAGCCGAGTGGCGTCGACTTCCCGTCCGTGCAGGGGAGACTCCCGATCCAAGGCGTTGGGGAGGTGGTGCGGCGGCGCGCCGGCGTGACGTTCTGATCTTCGTCTTCCTCGTTGGGGTTCAGCAGGACTCAGTTTTTTTTTTGCTTTTCGTTCTGGACCTTTCTGTAAGAACCATGTTTTGATATATATCAGCTCCTTTCCGCAAAAAAAAAAAATTTTTATTTTAAATATTTTTTAAAAAATAAAGGGATTTAAAAAAACTTCTCAAAAATCGTTTGGACAAGTAAGAACTATATCTATGTATCATGCTCATTAATATTTGGTTTTCCACCGGTGTCCTAACTACCGGAACCATTTGTAGCCGATCTAAAGATTTCTCACGAGTTTAACACAAGTTTTGCGAATTCAATGTTTTAGAAAGGTTTAAGGTGCCCAAAGAATATATGTATCCGTCCTTTCTATAAACGAAAATATTTGTGTTTCTAATGTGGTGTGACATGCGTGCCAATAAAAACTATTTAACGGACCGTAGCAACGCACGGGCATTTAACTGGTAGTTCTATAATATTTGTGTTATGAGGCTTGCTTCAGAGTACAACCCCACCACCTTAAACTCAAACTAAAGAAGGGATAATATTGTTCCGAACCCTCATAAACTTAATTACAAAGGGGTACATAACGATCTTATCCCTTAACGAGTTTAAGTTTGGAAAGAGGCCGGTTGTACTTGAGCAAACGCTTTGTGTTATCTATGTTTGGAATTGTGAATACGAGACACAAGTTGAACTGTCCAGTTTTGTATCATCTGAAAAATTTGCTTGTGCCCTATTTTACATCATCTAAACCGGTGCCCTATATTTTATGTCCTAAAACCTAAAATAGTTCTCTAAAACTGTTTTTCAGGTATCATATTTACATTGTTTATTGAAGATGCTCTAAACAAGCATTAATATGAACATTAGAGCATCTCCACGGGGATCCCTCAAATAGGCGCCGATAGGTGCACCAGCAGTGCCCTCTTGGAGGCGCCTAAACTGCTCCTTCCATTTGCGGAGGGATGCCCCACACCAGCGACACAAAAGTGGAGTCCCCCTCCCCCAAGTTTTTTTTAGAAATTTCATTAATTAAATTCAAAACACAGCAGATTTCATTCAAATTTGTACAAAGTTTGCCCATTTTCAACTAAGATCATTTAAAAAACCAAATCTAATAACGACGGTCAAACGTGCTATAGTCCAAGGTATTAGCCTCGTCACCGTCGTCATTGTCTGAGCCTAAGTCAAAGTCGTCGTCCTCTGGCTTTGTTGTCGGTGCTGGAGCCGGAGCAGCCCTGTCGAGGTCAACGAATTTGCCACGTTTTAATGCCGACCACCACTCCCCTTACCAGTCGGTCGCCGCTAAGATATTTCATTGGACGACCGGTCCAACAACAAATGTTGGCTTGACGCGTCTTCTGGATCATCGGCGCCGTGGTAGGTCGCTTGCATCTCGAGCTACACATCCTACCATTTCTTCTCCGGAGGCGGTGGTGGGAGAACTGCCCTCGCCTCCTGCCCCCGAGGTAAAGGCGCCCCCGCGGCGGTGAATGGGGCTCCTCCCTCTTCACCGACGTCTCATTCTTCTGGTGGAGGAGCGCCAGCGCAAAGAAGCTACCCCGCAGAGCGTAGTGGATGACGATCCCTCCAGGCCCTTTCAGCGTCGGGTAGGGCACTGAGTGTTGTCGTCCTCCGCAGTTGGCGCCGAAGCGCGACGGGCGAGAGTGGGCCGTGGAGATGATGGACTACGCCACGGGGAAGCTCGCCGGCCGCCATCACATCACGGGTGGTAGTCGTACACAGCGAGCATCTGCTCGATGCCCCGCCAATACCACCACAAGCACCAACCCACTTGGTTGAACCGATCAAAGTCAGGGCCGGCGAAACGGGCGATTTTGGCCTCCCGCTAGCGCTAGAATACCTCCGCCCATTCCCTGCTTGTTGGCGCCCACATCGGGTCGTCCCGCTGCCGTGGCAGAAGGTGCACCCGGTGTTCATCGATGAGGCCGCTGAGCTCTGCCCCTCCGGCAACGACGGGACTCCGTACCCACCGTTGGACACGTGCCACCCGCACATGCGGCGGTATTCTAGCGGCACGAGCAACCGAGCTCGGTGAAGCACCATCACCTTGTCGAGGGTGAACTTGTGCGGACGGTCCACCCCGATGTCGGTGCCGGTGACGCCGGCTTCGTGGTTGTGCGCCATGGCGGTGGAGAGAAGTCGGTCGTCGACATCTAGGTTTTTCAGAAGCGGGATCAGGGAGAATGAGCATAGACGGGAGGGGCGGGCTGTTTATAGCAGGCGGTGGTTGTGCACATTGATGACGCAGGGAGCTCTGCCTTCACCGGTGGGCGTCCGTGTAGTATCAACGGGCGATGTCTTGTCGCATCACTGCCTCGGGAGGTGCGCCTATTAAAGACGACGACCGTCCTCTCCACGCGGTCATTTAAAATATGACGCGCCGATTTGTCTCGCTGCCAGGGTGGCCCCACACCCTAAATCCTGCATGACGTGAGGCAACGACGCGCCCGTTTCATGCCCTGTGCATAGGGCCCACCAAGGGCGTGCCGGCGGGTTTTAATGGACTCGTAAACGTGCCGTCGTATTATTGGGCGCGCTGGTGTAACACGAAAGACACAGGCTACTCTCAAAAACCTATGTGGATGTTATTGGGCTCTCCGGTGAAGATGCTCTTACCATGAGAAATGATACACTAATACATACATACGGGACCGAACATAGGCTAACTCTCTCTGAGGGATCATGTGCTTTGTGCATGACAGGTACAGTACATTAGTACAGCTTTGTGCACAGATATGCTCCAATTCTTTCCATCTCTACGGCTTGATCTTGCGGCAGTATTGATCACCATCGTCGCTAATTGACCGACCAAACACGTTAGGGTACATTATTGGAGTATATATATTGTGCACGATTCCTCGTCAGTTGCCACCTTATACCATAGTTTGCATGTAGCTCAACATAATAGAGACAAGCTAGAGGCACTGGCAACTATTCAGAACAACCACTCTTACATGCCGAATTGTCCTCCCATGTCTTGTGTGTTAGAGCGGAAATGCTATACTTACGCACGGAGGCTTACGGAAAGATGTTACGGACAGACGTGTAAACAAATAGTTGGTTTGTTTTCTCCACCCTTCCGTGATTCTAGAGATTACATGCATGTAACTGGTCGATGCATGCAATTTAATTCCACGAACTAGTGTGGTACGGGCACACACAATCCTACTAAGTTTTTGAACTGAAGGCACAAAATAACCGACTTTAACTTAGTGTGCCCAAGCAAATATAGAATCATACAAGTTGTTGCACCTGCAAGTCTGCAACTATATCTTGATATCAAAACCTAATGTACAATGTCAATCATAATAGTATAGTTAGCCAATATCAAGTTAATAATGTGCTGTTTAATTATCCATCAAGAAGAGTAGCATGCACGGCCATGGCATGCAGCACGTGTCACGGCAAGATAGGACAGAAGGAAAGGACGCGGGGAGGCCTGCCGGCTGCCGGGGCAGTGAAAGATTTGCATAGTGAGTGAGTGAGGTGGCAGGGCAGTGGGCAGAGCTGATGCGCATTGGAGCAGCTGGGTCGTTGGGTTCTCATGCATGTGAGGAGGGGGCCAAAGGTAGAAGACAAGGTCCTCCCCCTGTTAGCACCAGACACTGAGACACTCGCCGCAGCGCCCAGCTGCTGCTTACCCTTTTCTCACCTCGTGTGTACTGCGACATGGCCGTCTAAGCTCTCCTCAGCTTCTACTGCCCTCTCACTAGCACTTGCCCACTTTGCATGGAAGCTCTCCTGGGCTCCACACCTTCTTCAAAACCCCATCCCCTCCTGCCCGCCCTCCTGCTCGCAAAGAACATACAGCCTAGGGTTTCAGTTCATGGCGGAGTCGTGCAGAAAAGTATTAGCCTGAGCATGTGTCTACATGATCATGTTTTCAGAATTTAACATAAATAACATTTTTTAGGTGTTGAAAAATAAATAAACATTGGATGGAAGGCTCCAGGCCCTACTTTAACTTAATAAAACCACCGTGACAGCATCACAATAGTCTGAAAGGAAAAAAGAAACACGCACACACGGCAACAGAGTGCACAAACAACCCACAAAACACACATCTGAAGCAGCGAGTCCGCGCCCCAACGCTAGATAAGGCTACAGGATAAAAGCAAAATAACAAGAACTCCTAGGATGCAGCATCTCAAATGGTGTTGTGGAGCGTGTCGATCTTGCCAATCGTCAGCTCCACTACCTCGCGAACCTGCCACCTAGCCACTGATCTCCACACCTACAAGTACATGGATAATTTATACAAGGCATTAGCAGGCCAAGCCAGAAAAGTTCCCTCAATGATAAACTTGTTTCTAATGTTCTGCATCGTCCAACATATCTAGAGGACCCACTTAGTTTGGCCTATACAAGAATGTAAGATCCTATATATGTCCGCGAAAAAAGAGGGGTTTCAAGTGCATCCCAACAGTTTCCTAACTGCGCCACATAGGAACTTGGCTAGAGGACACAAGAAAAACATGTGGTTTGTGTCCTCACAGTTCTCACACAACGTGTAGAGGCCCGAAGATTGGCCGTGCCGCTAGTTGATGTTACCATTAAAGGGTAACCGCTTTTGGACCAGCTGCCATATGAAAATTCGAACTTTCACAGCTATCTTCCACAGTTCGCTATAATATCTCCCTCCATCCCTTGGAAGAGCTTGTGGTAAAGGGACAACCCCAAAAACATTCCCGGCTACAAGAACCAGGAGAAACTATCAGGTTCATGTGTCGGAGTGACACCGCCTAGCACCCTCAATAAATTTTTGAGGCCAACACGCTCCCCAGAGCCCAACACAGGCTCGAAGGGGATGTGTCAGTTGTCCTCTCCCCAGCTCTTTGCGACCATAGCATCTAGCTCGACAACAATAGGAAACAAGGCAGGGAATCGCTCATTGAGCGCCCCGGTCCCTTGCCACCAGTCCAACCACTACAGTCACGTGGAGGTGTGCCACTATATATGAACCAGGTACTTGCCCCCCAAGTCAAACATCCACGGGGACGCCGAGCTAGGCCGCCTCTACGCCGGCAGAGCCGTCAAGGACGAGCCTCCACCACCGCGGGCTCCCGCCGCAAACCAAGGCCTTCGCGCACGAGAGGAGCCCCGCCGCCGCCGTCCTCCAGCGCGGTGGACTCCTCCGGCAGCGGGGGGAGGGAGGGAGCATGGGTGGGGGGAGGGGGCGGCGGTGGCGCTAGGGTTCCCCAGAGTCGTCCTAGGAGGATGACGCAGGAGTCTGGGATGGTCACTAATTATGTTTCAACTACATGTCAGACCTCGGCAAGAAGCTATACTATAATAAGCTCAGGGTAGTTTCAAAACAAAATGAGATTTATAACATAAGCCCTCTTGGCCCATCTTTATTATTATAGTTAAACCTCCAACGGCAACCAACATCGTCTGATACAAGAACGAACACCACACTCACACCAAAACGATCTCAAGGTCAAGTTCACTAGGCGCAACCACAACACAAATAGAGCATCTAAATGAGACTTGAGGAGTATAGTGTTGAAAAGTGTCGGAGAAAACTACCGAAGAATAAAAGCGAAAACTACAAACAGAGGCTGAGCTACATGTAACCCTTTATTTTCAATAAATCAGAAATCATAGTTTTAAGTTTCAATAAAATCTGAAAAAATATTTTGGACGTAGAGTCGTAGACAATGATGAAATCTATAAACGTGCAAAATCTCAAAGTGAAATTCTTTGTATTGTAGACTACACAAAAATAAAAAAAATTCTGGCAGGTTTTGTAGTTTTAAAATATGCACTATTCACTATTCTTAGATCCACATACTTTTCATTTTTGTGTAGCATAAACTACTAAGAATTTTATATTGAGATTTTACATATTTGTAGATACCATCATTGGCTACATGTAACCCTTTATTTTCAATAAATCAGAAATCATAGTTTTAAGTTTCAATAAAATCTGAAAAAAAAATTCAGATTTTATTGAAACTTAAAAATACGATTTCCGAATTTTTCAAAATAAAAGGCTACATGTAGCTCGGCCTCTATTTGTCTAATCTCAGAATAAAAGGGGTTTCTTCGTACTTACTTAGGGTGTGTTCGGTTTTGGAATACAGAGGAATGGGATGGAACCGTTCTGCACCTAGAGGCCATTCTAATGTTCGGTTGGATCATGGAACGGAACCAACTGGTTCCTCCGAAGGGAATATTCGTGCTAGATGCGGAATTCCCTCGTTCCACCAAATTGGCCGGACGAGGTGGAACGGCTCGTGCTCACGCGTTAATCACACACACACACTCTCTCTCTCTCTCTCTCTCTCTCTCTCTCTCTCTCTCCCGTATCCATCTCCTTCCTCGCGCTGAAGCCGGGCAAGCGGCCGCCAGCGAACGGAGCAGCGGCCATGCGAGGCGACCAGGACGGCGACCAAGGGCGGCCGCCGGCGGACGGAGCAGCGGCAGACGGGGCCGGCGGAGCAAGCGCGGCGCCGCCGGCGGACGGAAGCGGCGGCAGGCAGCGACCATGCGAGCGGCGGGACGGCGGCCAGCGGCGGCTAAGCAGCAACCAAGCGGCCGGCCGGCGACGGAAGCAGCCCAAGGCGGCGGCAAGAAGAGCTGCGGCCAAGGGCGGCCACCGCGCGAGATGGAAGCAGCGAGGCAGGGCAGCCGGGCCAAAGCGCGGCCGCCGCCAGATGGAAAGCCAAGCTTGATGGGCAATGCCGCGGCTTCGAGCGGCGGCCAAGGGCGACCGCCGGCGGACGGAGCAGAAAAATGGGTTGTGAATCCCTTTAAATTAGGCTAATTTCAGGGCTAATTAATTGTGAATCCCTAATTAATTGCATAGGATTAATTATATTTAGTTTCATTCCAGCCTTCTCTTTTTGAACCGAACAGAAAAATGGGATGGATGGAATGTGATGGAATGGAATGGAATGGAACCATTCCATTCCATTCCACCCGGTCTGGAAACCGAACACACCCTTAGTGCTCCTATCAGTGGTAACTAACCAGCCACGATTTCTGTACGCAATGTGCAAGAAAATATGATTGGTATATATAGGGAGTACCGTTTGCACGCCGTAGGCACACTGTGCATCTGAGATTTGTCCACCATGGAGTTGGCAACATCTGTGCGCCAGAAAACAACACTGCCTCAAAAAGCAAATTAACGTACCCTGTCACAGCGCCCCCGGTGGGGTGGTCCTGGATCCTAGGCTGAAGCCCTACTCCTTACACATCTGATCATCTTAAGTGTCAATCACACACACATACACTGGTACCAGTACTGCTAGTCTCTACACTAGCAAGAGGTGCCCTTTGTCCTCACGCATGCAGTGCGACCAATGCATGCGCTACCGAACCCAATGCAAGCTGCAGATGAGGATCCATTAACTCGAGTTTGTCCAAAGGCCTCCAGCCAAACCAAGATCGACCGAAGACGCCTGCCCAGAGTGTCATCATGGTGCATATTATCTTCCAAGCGCGCTGCAAATCATTTTGGAAAATCATTTCAAAAAAAAAATCATTTTGCAAAATCTGAAACATCATTTTTTTTGCTTAATTAAAAGTTCATCCACGGGCAGGGGCCTACCTTTATGATCTTGGATCATCGGAATCTTAATTGTATGGCCTTTCTGTTTCCGACTTAGTCACAAAGTGACAAGTTTTTGGTCTGAATGAAGTGTTTCATGGGATATGGGGCATACACTCGATATAGTTGTCTAGGTCGGCAATAATATACACCCTCCATTTCATATTACTTATGTATAGATACATTTCAATCTGGGATAACTAATATGAAATGAAGTGAGTAGTATTTGTCATCTCTTCGACAGGTTTCACATTTGTCTCACGCGATCCCAGGCATTGTGTCAAACGAGTTTTGATGATTCAGATACTATCAGCAAGAAGGGGAATGGGAGAACCAACCTGAGGTTGGGTGGTTAGGAGGGTGGTTGTACCTTCAGCCCACCAGAGTTCAAACCCCAGGTTTGACATCTGTGTGTCTCATAAAGGCGGAATATTCTTTCAGTGGGAGGCGACGTTCCCGTCGATAGCGAGGCGCCTGTGGTGACTTCGTCAATTTCAAGATCCAATCCGCCGGCTCGGTCTTCCGGGGGTGCTCATAGGGGTAGGGTGTGCGTGTGTGCGTTCATAGGGGTGAGTGTATGCGCGTGTATGTGAGCGCCTGCGTTTGTATTGTGTTTCTCAAAAAAAAAAAAAAAAAAAAAAGCAAGAAGGGGAATGGGAAGATAGAGCCAGGAGCTTTGGAGAGACAACACATACATTATTAGCCGTGGCCGCCCGTTGAAAAAACAGAAGTAAACGTGGCTGCCAGTAGCTTGGGTTTGCACTTGCTTGGCGGAAACATGATCCACTACGGGCCCGTGCTCCTCAGATTGGGCCTTCTTTTTCATTTTGGGCCAGGTCGCTTAGTTCTGTGCTGCGGCCTTGACAGTTTTGCATATGCAACATGTCCTTTACTGATGAACTCTATGAGAATGGCTTGTGTTCTACAATGTCCAGATTTCTCCCCTTGGCCATTTTCTTCGTATTTATTTTTAGACATTACATTTTCAATTTACGGGATAGTGCTGCCAATTCTCAAGAAGCTGCGGCACGTGTCTAATATCTGACAAAATTTAGGATTTGATTCATCGGCATAAAAAAAAAGCCTCGCATTTGCCTCATTGAAGAAAAAATATGGTTCGGCTATAAATATAACATAAAAGACTCATCAACGGCAGACATCGTCAGAGACCTTGTTAGAGACATTGCCAGACACATCGTTGGAGACGTTGCACTACTAGAAAAACAACTATCTATGGGTTTGCTACTAGTGGTGCGCCATTGCTATACACGAGTGACGGACCACAAATTTGTGTGTGATGTGAGAGGAGTCAAAATCGTTAGAAAAAGGCCGACCTTCGCAATGGGAAGGCAACTTTCTCTACACGCAGCAAGTGATGCGCTGTGGTGCTAGAAAAATCTTGGGAAGTGGTCTCCTGCTCTCGCCATGTGTCGCAAGGGGAAGCAAGATGGAATGAGCAAGGAGAGAAGGACAGATGAGGGTGGGTTATCTCAGTTTTTCCCTTTATTTTTCAATTTGGTTTTTGAAAATGATATATCTTGAGAACCTTAAGTAGAAATTACAAAATGTTTTAACTTTTGAGATTCTCGCCTCAAGATCTTCCAAACTAGATCCCATGTTGATAAGTTTTGGGATACTTTTTTTCGTACTTCTAATAGTAATTGTACTTTCTCGTGGTGTGTACCTAACTGCATTAATGCTTCAACTGGTAAGTACTTCGTATTTTAGTGTATGTGATGAAGTTTTTTCCTTTACTCAGTAGCTATACTTGCTCATGTGCGCTACTGTAGTACTTGTATTTGCTCGTGTGAAGTACTTCTATTTTCTCGTGTGCGCGACTGTACTTATGTACTAGTATTTTCTTGTGTGTGTGAGTGTACTTCTGTACCTGTACTTTCTCGTGTGCGCGATTATATTTCTGCACCTGTACTTGCTCGTGTGCGCGATTGCACTTCTGTACATGTACTTGCCCGTGTGCGCGACTTTACTTGTATTTGCTCGTGTGCGTGACTGTAATTCTGTATTTGTACTTGCTCTTGTGCGCGATTGTACTTCTATACATACTGGTGTGCGTAATGTACTTCTACACATGTACTTGCTAGTGTGCGTAATGTACCTATGTACATGTACTTGCTCGTTGGCGCGAGTATACATGTACTTGTTCGTGTGCGCGACTGTACTTCTATGTCTATACTTGCTCGTGCGGTATGTGGTTGTACGCGAGTAGTCGGACGTACGCGGCTATATGCGCGTGAACGTGATGTTGTGCAGAGTAATGCAGTTGGGAAACCCCAAGAAGAAGGTATGAGGAGCACAACAACAAGTTTTTCCTCAGAAAAAACGAATGTTTAATCTACCAGTAGGGGAAAGAAATCACTTCTGAAGGTTGTTGTTGGCTGACTTTAGCAGGGCGCACTACTCGTGTCAGCAACAACGTGGAACATGCACACAACACAACCAAACTACTTTGCCCCAACTTACGGTGAGGTTGTCAATCTCACTGGTTTTGCTGAAAACAAAGGATTAGACGTATAGTGTGAAAAGAGATATCTATTTGCAGTGAAGTCAAGAAAACATTGCTTACAGTAAGGAAACAGAATAGGTATTTGCAGTAGATGGTTTTATCAGTGCAAAAGAAAGGACCGGGGATCACAGTTCACCAGAGATGTCTCTCTATAAAGATAAATAACATGCTGGGTAAATAAATTGCAGTTAGGAAATTGATAGAATAAATATCATACATGACAGGATGATTACTATGAGATTCGTTTGGGCATTATAACAAGATTCATAGACCGTAATCCAACTGCATCTATGACTAATAATCCACCCTTAAGATATCATCCGAACAACTTTGGGTATTAAGTTGCAAGAAACAGATTATTGCATTAAGTAAAGTGTGTAAAGAAAACAATAAAATTATCCTTGGATAAAGCATTGTTGTTTTTTACGCTAGTAGCAACAACACATCTACAACCTGAGGAGTTATTGTCACTCTCCCAGATTTCTAGAGGCATAAACCCACTATCGAGCATAAATACTCCCTCTTGGATTCACAAGCACATACTTGGCAAGAGCATCTACTAGCAACAGAGAGCATGCAAGATCAAAATTAACATATAAAACAGATCTTTAATCAACTCAATCATAGTACTCAATATTCACCGGATCCCAGCAAACAAAACATGTAGCATTACATAAAGATGATCTTGATCATGTTAGACAGCTCACAAGATCTAAACATGAAGCATAAGGAGGAGAAGACAACCATCTAGCTACTTCTATTGACCCGTAGTCCAAAGATAAACTACTCACACATCACTTCAGAGACGGGCATGGTGATGAAGAGACCTCCGGTGATGATCTCCCTCTCCGGCAGGGTGCCGGGAAGATCTTCAGAACCCTCCCAAACTAGGGTCGACGATGGAGGCAGCTACGGAACTTTTCGTGGATGGATGCTCGATTATTTAGGATTTTCCCAAGTATGTCAATTTATAAGCGAACAGGCGATGTCGGTGGGCGCGCGGGGGGGGGGCGCATACCATGCCTAGGCGCGGCCAGGGGGCGCGCCTAGCGGTAGTGTGGCCGCCTCCTGGCTCTTCTCCGACTCCCCTTTGGACTCCGTCTTCATGATAGCAAAATAAGAACTTCAGCTTTTATTTCGTCTAATTTCTAGAATATTTTCAAAACAACTTTTCTGAAATACAAAAACAGCAGAAAACTAGAACTAGCACTGTGGCATCTTGTTAATAGGTTAGTTCGAGAAAATGCATAAAAATGCCACGAAGTGTAAATAAAACATATATCAATTGGTGTAAAAGAAGCATGGAGCATCAAAAACTATAGATACGTTTGCAACGTATCAGCATACACAAGCTTAACTCCTGCTCGTCCTCAAGTAGGTAAGTGATAACAAAAAAAAAATTTGAGGTGACATGCAGCCAACACAATCTCTATCAAGTTACTATAAAATCATTGTAAGCTGATATCAAAGTACTCTATGATAGATATAATTTTAACAATTGAACTTAGCAATTATGTTACAACATAAAAAGTAACTAAAACAATAGATCATAAATAATAGTGCACTGAAATCAACCGTTTGTTCTTGAGCATAGTGAAAACATAGCAAAGTTGTATTCAACTTGTGCTTCTTGGAATAGCAAAACATAAATACATCGGACAACTTTAAAGTTTAAAAGGGTGACTAGATACAAATAATTTGAGAACAAGCAACAACGTAATTATGAATTAATCAATAATAAATCTTGGGACTATGAATATTATAATCGGAATGATAACTATGCTCTCTCAATTTGTGCATAAAGTTAGAAGATGAAGACTCAACATATAAGTAAAAGAAAGACTCTTCGCAGAGAGAAGCAGAGATTACTCATGTGCTAGAGCTTTTTATTTTGAATAAACAGAGGTGTTGAAAATGTATTTTGAGAGGTATGTATGTCTATGTCAACGACTGGAATCAAATGGTTTATCATCCTTTCATATAGTGACTTCAAGAGCGGCTTCCATATAGTTCTTCTTTTGCACACCATTATGTAGGATCTCTCCAGTACATAGTGTGCAGAGCTTTATTTGTTTATTTTATATTTTTTGTGGGTTGGGCACCCAGTTGCCTTGCTCTTTTTGAAATATTAAGTACTAGCACATTATTCATGCTAGTTAAGGTGTGAAGTCATGAAAAGACAATAAAGCATTCAATACTTACTCATGAGCTAAAATAGGAACACAAAACAGGTAATAGTTTTTGAAGATTTTAAAGGTAGCACATAAGCAATTTACTTTGGAGTGGAGGTAAAATACCACATATAGGTAGGTATGATGGACACAATTGGCAAACTTTGGTTTTGTTGAAAGTTGGATGCACGAGTAGAGCTCATACTCAGTACAAGTGAAGGCTAGCAAA
The DNA here is from genome assembly GCF_019359855.2 of Lolium perenne. NCBI lineage: Eukaryota > Viridiplantae > Streptophyta > Magnoliopsida > Poales > Poaceae > Lolium > Lolium perenne. The sequence goes on along the minus strand of NC_067246.2, from coordinate 23,293,400 downwards.
AGACAGGGAGCACCAACTAAGAGAGCAATAATGACCATAATCATGCATAGCGACAAAACATTATTAATCAAAACATAAAGTGATATTACAAGTCACAAAGTAAATGATCATAGAGGCTTGAGGTGACTGATTTGTAAGAATGTGCCAAGTTAACCCAAATAAAGTATCAAAGGAGAATACCATAATATTATGCTTTTGTATGATGAAAACAACACATGATTCTTTCAGTGGCACATCAAGCACTTTCAGCTACAACAATAAATACTAAGCATATAATTAAAATAATATCTAACATGACATGCTAAAGTCTAAGCCACGGTCTAAACAAGCTTCCTTTTGAACCACTATAAGCATGAAATATTTTACTCTTCTCCAACACCAATCAATTTATTTGAAACAACTCTCATAGATAATAATCAATAAAGACCAGAGATCTAATCATACCTAACTAAATAAAACTAACAAGCTCTGAACAAAATACGAGTGGAAAACAAGAGCTAAACGCAGTACTAACAAACCAGAACACTCGCAGGACAATAAGAGTGAAAACTAGAGTGTTCTATGCAACGAAAACGGATTGTGTCATTCTCCAAAACAAGTATTCTGGGATCCAACCATATACTACAGCAAACAAAACAAAATAAAACAAAAAACAAAAAAATAAAGACTCTCCAAGAACAATACATAGCATATGAAGCAATAAAAATATAGTGTCTTGAAAGATGACCTGATAGTTGATGAAGGGAATCTCTTGGGCATCCCCAAGCTTTGACGCTTGTACCTCTTGGATATTTCTTGGGGTGACATGGGCATCCGCAATCTTGAGCTTTTGTCCGTCCTTCATCGCATCACTTCATTCTTCTCTCCCTACACTTGAAAACTTTCTTCATATAAAACTTCACACAATTTTTATTAGCCACATTAGTGCAATCAAAATAACAAATCCTCTTTAGTTCAGTTCTAACATAAGTGAAACATCCATTAAAACATTAGCTACTGTAGCAACTTCTTTTAAAATCTCTTTCTCCCAAAAGAACTCAAAAAGAAAAAGATTAAGAGGCAAATGCAAATAGTGGTAGAAATCTATTAAAACAGAACATCATGTAAAGATTGATTTTTTCGAAAATCCTATGTTTCTCAAATCGAAACCTGTGATACTAATGAAAGTTAGATAATAACCCGGGGCCGGTGCTCAAAAAAACCGACGTTCTGGCTGAGAACAATACTTTTTTTTGTGGTAGCATAGAATCTGTTTTGGGACAACAATTTTCTCAAATCTTACCTTCTTCCTATTAGAGGCTATACTTGGCACAAAAACAAAATAAAAAGGATAAGGAGAGGTTATTATAGAGGTAACAACTTCCAAGACTCAACAAAAAAAAATTACAGAATTAAAACATGGGATATCTCCTAAGAGTGCTTTTCTTTAACGCCTATCAGCTAGGCGCAGAAAGGTTGAATCAAGTATTTTCAAGCGAAGAAGCATCAAGATCAATCACTTATATAAAACACAGCTTGTCAAAATAGGTACTTTAGATACCTCTGAAGATGACTCAACATGTAAATCACTCTTAGTTGCACTAAAGGTTTTATCAATTTTAAGCATATTATGGGGTTTTGGTATAGGCAGCTTGGGAACGTACATGAATTTTTGCTCTTTTTCTACAAAAGCTTTCTTCTTAAACTCGAGAGAAGAAAAAGTTGAACTCAAAGTTTCCATAGCCTCCTCTAGTTTACCAATCCTAAGGTTTCGATTATCATGGATATTGCTAGCCTCTAAGATAGTGATTCTTTTATTGATACTTTCAATTGATTCATCAACTTGGCTAGTGTTATCAAGGAAATTTGGCAAACTTTTCTGTAGAGAGCTCAGTCTTTTACCAACATCTTCCAAAGCGATCTCAGTTTTAACAACATTAGAGATGGTACTCCTACTAAATTTTCAATTAAATTGCAGGCTTCCATAGCAGGAGTACCCAGAAAATTACGCCGTGTGAGAGTATCCAGAACATACCTATTACAGCTAGATATACCAACATAAAAATTTCTAAGAAGGATCATGGTAGAATATTTTTTAGTACATCTATGATGAGCATCACTTATTTTATACCAAGCATCTTTCAAACTTTCTCCCCTTTGTTGCCTAAAAGAACGAACCTCAACTTCAGAAATACTCATTCTACCAAGACTAAAATAGACCAACAACAAAAAACAACTATAATAGAAACTATTTTTTTTGTTTTTTTTTGATAAAAAGAAGCAAACAAGGCAAAGTAAAATAAACTAAGCAAAACAATAACAAAGTAAAGAGATTGGAGATGAAAAACTCCCCTTGCAGAAATCCTTTTTCTCCCGGCAACGGCGCCAGAAAAGCTTGATATTGTGCATAGTAATGCAGTTGGAAAATCCCAAGAGAAAGGCATGATGAGCACAGCAGCAAGTTTTCCCTCAGAAAGAAACCAAGGTTTAATCGATCTGTAGGAGAAAGAAATCACTTCTGAAGGTTGTTGCTGGATGACTTTGGCAGGGCGCACTACCAGTGTCGGCAACAATGTGGAACCTACACATAACAGAACCATACTACTTTGCCCCAACTTACAGTGAGGTTGTCAATCTCACTGGTTTTGCTGAAAACAAAGGATTAGACGTATAGTGTGAAAATAGATGTTTGTTCGCAGTGAAATAAAGAGAACAATGCTTGTAGTAAGTAAACATAACTGATATTTGCAGTAGATGAGTTTATTAGTGTAAACGTGGTCCACATTTCACTAGAGGTGTCTCTCCATAAAGATAAATAACATGATGGATAAACAAATTACATTTGGAAAATTGACAGAATAAAGACCATACATGACAAGATGATTACTATGAGATTCATTCGGGCATTACAACAAGATTCATAGACCATAATCCAACTGCATCTATGACTAATAATCCACTCTCGGGATATCATCCGAACAACTTTGGGTATTAAGTTGCAAGCAACAAATTATTGCATTAAGTAAAATGTGTAAAGTAAACAATAAAATTATCCTTGGATAAAGCATTGTTGTTTTCTTCCTAGTAGCAACATCACATCTACAACCTTAGGAGTTATTGTCACTCTCCTAGATTTCTAGAGGCATGAACCCACTATCGAGCTTAAATACTCCCTCTTGGAGTCACAAGCACGTACTTGGCCAGAGCATCTACTAGCAACAGAGAGCATGCAAGATCACAAATAACATATAAAATAGATCGTTAATCAACTCAAACATAGTACTCAATATTCATCAGATCCTAGCAAACACAACATGTAGCATTACATAAAGATGATCTTGATCATGTTAGGCAGCTCACAAGATCTAAACATGAAGCATAAGGAGGAGAAGACAACCATCTAGCTGCTGCTATGGACATGTAGTTCAAAGATGAAATACTCAACCCATCACTTTCGAAGGCGGGCATGGTGATGAAGAGGCCTCCGATGATGATCTCCCTCTCCGGCAGGGTGCCGGGAAGAGCTTCAGAACCCTCCCGAACTAGGGTCGACAATGGTGGCGTCTACGGTACTTTTCGTGGATGGAGGCTCGGGTATTTAGGTTTTTCCCGAGGATGTCAATTTATAGGCGAACGGTGGGAGCCCGGGGGGGGCACACCATGCCTAGGCGCGGGCCCGCGCCTAGGGGTGGTGTGGATGCCTCCCGGCTCTTCTGCGTCTCCCCTTTGGACTCTGTCCTCGTGACAGCAAAATAGGAACTTCGGCTTTTGTTTCGTTGAATTCCGAGAATATTTCAGAATAACTTTTCTGAATTACAAAAACAGCAGAAAACAAGACTGACACTGTGGCATCTTGTTAATATGTTAGTTCTAGAAAATGCATAAAAATGTCACGAAGTATAAACGTAACATATAGCAATTGGTGTAAAACAAACATGGAGCATCAAAAATTATAGATATGTTTGCAACGTATCAGGACGTAAGTACTAGATCTGTCTCGTTCCTACACGCACGTGTGCGAAGTGTCACGCAGGGCCGACACATGTGAACCGTACGTACGTTATGCAGAAAAAAAAGCATCGCTTTTGCTTCACATTAAAAATAAAATGGTTCCGTTCTAAGTATAACATAAACGAGGATTCCTTGTCGAAGACATCACCAAAGACAACGCTGGTGACATTGCACTACTAGAATGTGCATGCTACTAGTGGTGCGTCATTACTATATACCAGTGACACATCACAAATTTGTGTGTCACTGGGCAGCCCTAGTGACGCACGGTTTGAAGTGGTGTGCCACGGGTATATCTCGACCGGGTTGGCTGGGTTGCCAAACTTACTAGTGGCGCACCATATCTTGGTGCGCCACACTATCTCACATACTTGGTGTGCGTCATTCGTAAGTTTTATCTTCACACACACGCACGCGCATACACAAACATCAGATCGCCTTTTTAGTTTTTTAAAAAATAATTAAAAAATAGAAACTTCAAATTTTAAAATTATTTGCGGGTAGTTACGTACATAACCTAGTTTTTATGGAAAATAAAATCTTGAATTTTGACATATTTTGCAAAAACACATCATGTTTCGGTAAAAACTGATCTGGATTTTGCATACAACCCGTTGAATGAAAAATTTTCTTATATGAAAAAGTGTCTAAAAAAGATGCATCCGATTTCAACGGTCTATGGGCATTTACCGACTTTTTAGAGTTTTTTTCAGTTTTAGATTGTGCTTAAAAAAGAATTTGAAAGGGAAGAACTTACCTGTGTCGCACCAAGATATGGTGCGCCGCTGGTAATTTTGAAACGGCCACCTAGCCCACTACCTCCACCATATATCAACCCATCCACACATATCTGCATGCACACATCCCTTACACACCTCTCTTCTTCCTCCACTCTCTCACACATGAAGCTCCGCATTAAAAATCGTATCTTCTCTTCTCTGCTCCGCCCGGCCACGTCTCCTTCGACGCAGGTCTGTCGGCGCCGCTGCTACACCTCGCCATGGCGCACCTCTGCTCGACCTCCTCTCCTCTTCGTATGCCTTTGCTCCCTCCTCCCTCCTCTGCCCATGGCCGTCGGCCCTTCCCTCCTTCCCGGCCGCCGGCCCATCCCTCCTATGCGGTCGTCGGCTAGGGGTAGCTAGGAGCATGAACATAATAAACTATTCGGAAAACAAATACAGGCGAAACAAACGAGTGACCACATCTCTGTGGTCGCCCTTTAATTCGAGTTTGTCCAAAGGCCTCCAGCTAAACCAAGATCGACCGAAGACGCCTGCCCAAGAGTCATCATGGTGCATATTGTCTTTCAAGGGCGCTGCAAACGATTTTGGAAATTCTGAAACATCTTTTTTTGTTTAATTACTACTACTGGTAAGTTCATCCACGAGCAGGGCCTATCTTTATGATCTGGGATCATAGGAATCTTGCATGGCCTTTCTGTTTCCGAATTAGTCACAAGTGACAAATTTTTGGTCTGAATGAAGGTTTTTTGTTGAACATGGTGCATACAATCGATTTTTTTTGGCGGGGAAAACATCTAGAATTTATTCCTCAATAACAGGGTTACGATCAGCCAAAAGAAGTTGTGAAATCAGTTCAAAAAAAGTTGTGAAATGTAAGATATGTCTCACACAAAAGTTGTGAAATGTAGTCAGGATCGGCAATAATATAGTATTTGTCTCTCTTTGACAGGTTTCAGATTTGTCTCACACAAATTTTGATGATTGAGATACTATCAGCAACCCCTGTCGCCAGCGCTGTTTGTTCTGATGATGAACACACTCAACAGGTTGTTGGCTAAGGCGATCGAACTTGGGGTGCTGCGGCGCTTAGCGCGGCGGGACTTAGCGACGTCGGTGTCGCTTTATGCGGATGATGTGGTGATTTTCTGCCACGCAGATGAGACGGAGCTCCGCGCGGTACGCGGGATCCTGGAGCTCTTTGGCCATGCATCAGGGCTGCGCACCAACTTCGCCAAGTGCTCGGTCTCTCCCATTGCCTGCTCGGAGGCTAAGGCCGCGGGCGCTGCTGAACTCATGGAGTGCCAGCTAGCGCCGTTTCCGGTGAGATACCTCGGCATCCCACTGTCTATAAGGAGGCTGACGGCTGCAGCTTTTCAGCCCCTCGTAGACCGGCTAGCCGACAAGCTACCTACCTGGCGTGCATCGATGATGCCTCGGGCAGGACGCTTGGCGCTAATCCGCTCGGTTCTCGCAGCGATACCGTTGCACCAGCTGATGGTGCTGAGTCTTGATAAGAAAGCACTCAAGCAGGTCAACAAAATCTTGCGAGGATTCCTATGGACGGGTAGGGCTGACGCCAATGGCGGACATTGTCACGTCAACTGGGCGAGGGTGTGTAGGCCGCTTCGGCTAGGGGGGCTGGGAATCCCAGATCTCGCACGCACGGCCATCAGCCTCAGGGTGCGTTGGATCTGGAGGATGCACACCGACCCCCTGCGACCTTGGCGCGGGTTGGACATGCATTTCTCGAGGACGGAGCTGGATGTCTTTGCGGCCTCTACCTACATGGTAGTCGGTAACGGGGAATCCGCCCTGTTCTGGGAGGACAGATGGCTGGACGGCAGGTCCATCAAAGAGATGGCGCCGGAGGTATACGCGTTGGTTCCAAAGCGCCGACGAAAGGCGCGCACGGTCCATGAAGCGCTGGTTGATCGCACCTGGATCCCCGATATTGTAGGTGCACCGAGCGCCCTGGCACTGTGGCAGTATGTCTAGTTGTGGGGTAGACTCAGGGACATTCAACTATCTGGGGACCCGGACAGGTTGGTTTGGCGGTGGACGACGGATGGACAGTATTCAGCTGGATCCTGCTATGATACCCTTTTCCAGGGGTCAATCATCTCAGGGTCTTGGAAGCTCAACTGGAAATCCTGGGCGCCACCTAGGGTGAAGTTCTTTATCTGGTTGGGCTGTCTTGAGAGGTGCTGGACGGGTGAGAGGTTGGCACGGCGGGGGTTGCCGCATGCGCCGAGATGCCCGTTATGTGATCAATCTGCTGAAACCATGAGGCACCTCCTTACAGGATGTTCCTTCTCTAGGACGGTGTGGTTTGAGGTTCTGTCGTGGATCCGATCCACCTCAGGCCCACCCACGGCTGAGGGTGACCTCGCGGAGTGGTGGTCGCTTGTGGTGCGGACTACCCCTCGCCAGCTGCGCAAGGGCACTTCGTCGGTTATCATGCTCACGGCATGGTGGATTTGGAAGCATCGGAACGCGGCGGTCTTCGACAATGCGCGCCCTTCGGTGACATCCTTGTTCAACGACATCGCTGCTGACGCGCGGCTTTGGGCGGACGTGGGAGCCCGGGGTGTGCGCCAGTTACTCCCCTAGTCTAGGGTTTTTTCCTTTTCTTGGGTCGAGTTGTACGGCGTGGTGTGTCCGTCCTCAGACTTGTACATAAACTCTTTTTTATCTATCAATGCATCGAAACACAAAGCTTTTGCGTTTTCGCGAAAAAGATACTATCAGCAACAAGGGGAACAAAAATACGTGATGGGAGTCGGGTTCACCAATACCTGATAACGGGCTAACCTAGGCCAAAAATTTGTGTTTCCATGCCTAGTTTCAAACTTTTTTTGCATGTAGAGGATGTATGTACGCATACACCTATCATTTTTTAAACTTATACTTAAAAGTATGTAGCTTACACAAAAATTGCAAGTTTCAAATGAACAGTCTAAAGAAAACTTTTCCTACTCGAATTTTTTTATAACTTGGTAACTGGATAATTATGTAATTTAGTGCCGGAGTAAGTTTAATAAGATTTAGGTACCCATGTTCCAAAAGTTCGCTTTACAAGAAGAATGTGATATCGGCAAAGGATAAATGCTCTAATCTTAGATGATTTTTTTTTTTTGTGAAGACAATTTCCACCCCTTTTACTAGAAATGGCCTGGTTTTTGTAGTGTCAGGAAGCATGTAGCAAGGTTGTCCAGCGTCTATTTGGTGTGCTCCAAGCTTTTTTGGCAATCTTCATATATCTGCTCTAACCTGGTATACTTCTTAGATGTGAAAGGTGATTCATGCCTGCATAATCAGCACAACATAATCATCGAGACTAAGCACACTAATCCGGAGGTTGATGATATGCTCAAACTGAACTAAAAAAAAGAAGAAATGGAGAGCATTGTAGTACTAGTTTTTCATCAAGGCGACCCAATACCGACGGTCGATGTGAGCTGCGATGGAGCGCGTGATACCAAACCCCACAGAGGGTAGGCGACGATGGAACGCATCTCGCATATAGGCTTAGCTCTTAATGCAAGTCACTTGACGCAGGGGCCTGCCGCCTCTGTCTCTTCTCATATTGTTTACTGCTCTCTAATAATCAAACACTCTGAGATTACTTGCTTGCTAACTTTGCCCACCGATGGATCGACCACATCTTCTCTTTACATCACGTCGGGCCCCATGCACGTATGCCCATGATTATCTCTCCGCCCTGAACCGCCTTTCCGGATGGTTGGAGCGACGGCTATAAACTTCCCCGTTCTCCCAAACCATCTTCCCTTTGATCTCCTGCTCCCAGACCACTTTCCTCTCGACCAAAGTAACAACGAGCTGCTGCCAGCCAGTGTGTCTGGTGTGGCGTTGTGGTTGGCTTCCTTAGCCAAAGCCCCAAAGCACAAAAGCCTCTAGAACAAGCTAGGACAGGGACAGTCAGTGCCGGTTGATTTTGCCATTCGTCCTCCTCCTCCTCGTCGACGCAGATAGATGCGTAATGGGAGCAGCAGAAGCTGTTGCTCTTCTTCTCCGGTGGCTGTGGGGTTGCAACAAGTGCTTGGCTCGCAGGCTCCTGCTCATGGCTGGTGGTACGGACAGCTGCTTCGTCCGGTGGCCATGCAAGAGCGGGTGATGCCGATGTCGCCGCTGCTCCATGGACTCTTCTCTCTGAATTTTCTGCTCCTCGTCGTCTACCTCCTGCTTTTCCTCCTCGCCAAACTCTTCAATCGCCTCTGCCGGGCAAGGTTAGTACGCAGTGTGAAACTGTCAGCCAAGTTTGGGTAGCTAGCTGCTGATCAATTCAGTGATCTTCATCTTCTTGTGTATTACTGAAAGTTCATTTGTAGTGTGAGCAGGGATCATGGCCGTGACAGCCGTGCAGATAAATCTTCCCGGAGAGAGGAGGCCGACATCGCCGGGGGAGCAGAACCGCATAGGGCGGACTCGCTATTCTGGTTCGACGAGGCCCTGCTTGTCGACGAAGGAAAGGATCACCTGTCGTACAGTAGCGCAGCTGCGCATTGCTTGGAGGAGGTGGCCGAGAACTGCACCTTTCCCGCTACCGCACCCACCGACCGCACCTCGTTCTCACCGCGGCGGGATCACCGGTGCGACGACGTTGCTGCTACTACTGCTGTCGACAATGGCCGTGCACAACGAAGGGCCAAGGACATTCCGATGACCGTCACCTTTGCCGTTGCCGACGACATCCCCACGGCGGCGCCAGGCGGGTGTCGGCAGGATATTCCGGTCGCCGCGTCACCGGAGAATGTTTCCGTCCAAGGCAAGCAATCTCCTGGCTGGCTACATTCCATTCCACGGATTCCATTCTAATGTACTGTATCGTACTGTCGCTTCTTTTATCAGTCATTTCAGCTGATCTTTTCCACACTTGACAGTTTCAGAGAAACCAAAAATCAGAGGGGAAGACGATCGCGACGGGCATGAAGAGGAGGAGGAGGACGACAACCAGGCCGGCTTACCAGACGTGAAGCGGTTCGTCAACAGCAATGCGGTGGCCGATACGAAGAATCTTCTGCTGCCCGAGGGCGGCGCGGCCGTGGGTGCACGGCTACTACGGCCGCGGCGCGAGGAGGAGGCCGACGGGGACAGCAGCTGCCGGTTCGGTGCGTCGACGCTGACGAGCGAGTCGACGTCCAAGAGCTCGGTGGAGTGGCAGAGCTCCGCGGTGGCCAAGGACGCCTACTCGGACCTCTTCTCGTCATCGTCGCGCCGGAGCTCGGCGCGGTGGGAGTCCTACACGCTGTTCCGAAAGTACGACGAGGACATGGTCTACTTCCACCGCGTCGGCGCTCAGAAGCTCACCGAGACAGGTACCTACACTACGCTGTTTCTTTCTTTACTCAAAGTTTGTTTCCGCGTTAAGTTTTTGATTTGCTCATCATCATCGCCACCAAATATTCCCCAAGTAGCTATCATCACCTAAGACCAACTTTTGTTGGCAAGAAGCTTAGGGTTGCCCCATTTCCCCGGTTCTCTGCCACGCTTTTCACGACATTTGTGGGCTCGATCAAGAATTTTTACTACACATTCAACGATGCATGTAATAATCTAATCCGACAAAAAGTTACGAAATCCAAGACACAAGATGTCCATCAGCAAATTGCATTTGAAACAAATTTAAAGTGTGTGCTCATCTTGTGCATATGCATGCATGGTGCAGAGTCGTTCAGGTCGATCAAGTACCAGCCGCGGTCCATGTCGCAGCGGATCACGCACAAGCTGTCCATGGCGCCGACGCCGCCGCCGATCGGGCTGCGCGACCCGTACCCGGAGCTGGAGCGGGTGTACGTGGCCCAGATCTGCCTCACCTGGGAGGCCCTCAACTGGAACTACACCAGCTTCCGGCGTCACAACGGCGGCGGCGGTGGCGGGACGATGACGATGCTGGAGGACCGGTGCTGCCCGGCGCGTGTCGCGCAGGAGTTCCAGCAGTTCCAGGTTCTGCTCTATCGCTTCATCGAGAACGAGCCCTTCGAGCACGGCCGCCGGCCCGAGATATACGCCAGGATGAAGAACTCCTCGCCCAAGCTGCTCCTAGTCCCAGAGTTCAGAGGTACCTCTGTCGGCCATTGATCTGCATGCTCTGCAATCTTGTACTGAGTTCTAATCCAAATTTTCTCACGACTGATGGACACTTGTGCAGAGGAGGAAGACGAGAAGGATGATCTGATATCTGCGGTGCAGTTCCTGCACATACTGGAGGAGTCGATCAGGACGTTCATGGCGTTCCTGCGAGCCGATAAGAGGAGCCACTACCAGATGTTCAGGGAGATGGTCCGGCGGCGGGCGAGCGCCGCCGACCAGACCATAGTCATCGCCCTCAAGAAAGCCAACAAGACCGTGAGTGGTCATCCCTAATCAAACATCTGTGATGTACCGCAATGATCAAATTTATTCTTAAAAAATGATCAAATCATCTGAATATTGTGAGTGTGTTTGTGTGCAGAAGAAGAACAGGCTGAAGGACGTGACGAGGCCGCGGCGGTGCCTGAAGCGGAGCAAGGCGAGGGACGACGAGGTGGTGCCAGTGCTTCTCGGCCTGATCGATCTCAAGGTGGTGGCCAGGGTGCTGCGCATGCCGGAGATCACCGACCAGCAGCTGCACTGGTGTGAGGAGAAGATGAACAGGGTCAGGGTCGACGTGCGCCAGGGCAAGCTCCAGAGAGACCCTTCCCCTCTCTTCTTCCCTGCACACTGACATATGCACCTCCATGGATGGATCTCGCTACGTACACTTTTGACTGTAAACTACTTTTCTTTACTTCGTTTACCTTATCTTTTTCTTTTCTTTTTCCTGATGTAGTCAAAAGATAAAGTTGGGTTTGCGTAGACACGATCGAGAATATGCAACGCACTCAGCGTCTAGCTAGTAGCACTGTGTACAAAAAGTCAGATTCAGAGAAGACGATGTTGTAAAGGCGTAATGTATATCTATCGACAGAAAAATAAGATCAGTCTTTCGATATGGTGTACTAGTTGGGTGCATGTGATGTGGTGCGTGCTGACATGCGCTCACAGATTGGGATCGGCATTCTGCAGTGCCATATTTTCATGTGTATGCGACACAATATTCAGGCATGTCCGTGCCTGCAAAGCAAAAGGAAGACTTGAGGTCGTGACAAGCACGGCTTTGATATGCATCCACGCTTTAGCCTTTCCTTTCCACGTGTGTTCATCTGCTTTATGGGTCGATCTATCACGGGATGATGCATGCATGCACGGTAGGATGTCACACACACATAGATTTGCCTCCACATTTAAAGATGGATAATTAACCACATCCTGCTCCTTTTACTTTCGTTTTTTTCTCTCTTTGCCTTTGCCATGTAGAAAAAAAAGCCATGTACAGTCGGAAGATAGCACCACGAAAATGACTCACATGTTGAATGTCGATATATCCGCTGGTTGATTTGAAATGGCAGATTTTCTACCCACAAAAATATTTGGCAAGTTGGGTCATGTCAGGTAAAGACCGATGGTTGTGATCAAATGAACCATATGGTGAGATCTTACTTCCCCAAAAGGTTTGCGGAGTCAGGAAGTGGAAAGCGGTTGTCCAGATAAATTCAATTTTGTAAACTATTTTGATGGTCCAATCTAAATATTGCAAAAGACGGCACTCATAGTCTAACCTTTGTATGTGTGGCTAGACTCAACACAAAGAGTGCACTCTAAGAGAATGGCTCTTGTGTAGACTGATTTGGAAATGTTCCCCTAATTATAGTCGTAAAAAATAACTCACTGATTCATATTAGTTAACTCAACTTTGTTTAGATACGAATATATTAAGTCAACAAACGTGTCTAGATACATCCGTATTTAGACCTAGTTGAGCGAATTAATTTGAATCAGAGGGAGCATAAACAAAAATCACCATATGGACATAATAGACACCAATCACGTTACAAGTTCAAATCAAATTTCATAAAACAAAGCAAGAAACAAAAATAACAAATTCATATATAATAATTATAAGGGCTCAGTTCATTGCTCAATTTTAGTTAAATGTTATGCATATCATGATTTATCTTATTTTTCTGAAGTTTGTGAGCTAAAAAATTACCTTAGTTTTTTTCATATGTGAAATAATGAGATCACGGGTGACTCGATGGCCCTCCTCGTGTCTGATCATACATATATATAGGTGGAGTACATCTTGAGTTACAAGTTAACTTGGGGCCTAATCCTAAACCCTAACCGTCGGCGGCTGGGCTGGGCCAGGCCGGTCGGTTGCCTAACACGCCCCCGCAGTCTGAACTAGGAGGGTTAGCGACGTGAAGACTGGACATAAACTCCTGGAACAATGTTGTGGGTAGGCCCTTAGTGAAGATGTCAGCGTACTGTGAGCTAGATGGTACATGAAGAACACGAATAGCTCCAATGGCAACCTTCTCGCGAACAAAATGAATGTCAAGCTCTATGTGCTTCGTCCGTCGGTGCTGCACAGGATTAGCCGAGAGATAGACATCACTGACGTTGTCACAGTAAACAACCATGGCAGTGTGCACTGGGTGCCGCAGCTCCTGCATAAGGTGACGGAGCCAACAAATCTCAGCAACCACAGCGACCACCGCACGGTATTTGGCTTCAGCACTCGAGCGCGAAAAAGTGGGTTGCCGGTGAGAGGACCAAGAAACCAAGTTATCACCCAAGTACACACAGAACCCAGAAGTAGACTGTCGTGTATCCGGGCAACGAGCCCAATCAGCATCCGAGTAGACAACCATGGCATGAGAGGAAGTGGAGTGGAGGACAAGACCGAGGTCGACAGTGCCCTTGAGATATCGGAGGATACGTTTGATGAGTTGAAAGTGGGAGTCTCGAGGATCATGCATGTGAAGACAGACTTGTTGAGTGGCATAAGAAATTTCGGGTCGAGTGAGAGTAATATATTGGAGAGCTCTGGCGAGGCTTCGATAGTGGTAGGGATCAGAGTATGGTGGACCGCTAGAGGCTGCAAGTTTGGGTTTGGTGTCTATGGGAGTGGAGGAAGAATTGCAATCACGCATTCCAGCTCGGGAAAGAATATCTAGTATATATTGTCGCTGAGAGAGATGTAGAGTAGAGGGGGTACGTGTCACAGAGATGCCAAGGAAATGATGAAGAGGACTGAGATCCTTCATGGCAAAAGCGGAGCCGAGGGTGTGGATTATAGTGCGAAGGAGGTGTGCGGAAGATGCAGTGATAATGATATCATCGATATAGAGAAGGAGATAGGCTGTCTGGTCCCCTTTGTGAAAGGTGAAGAGAGAAGCATTGGATGTGGAGGCAACGAAGCCGATGATGCGAGCATGAGCAGTGAACCGCTGGAACCACGCTCACGGGGCTTGCTTGAGCCCATAGAGAGATTTCTGGAGACGACACACATGAGATGGATAGCGAGGGTCGAGAAAACCGGAGGGTTGCTGGATGTATACCTCTTCGGTTAGATCACCATGAAGGAATGCATTTTTGACGTCGAGTTGGTGAATTGGCCAGCCTTGAGAAAAGGCAAGAGAAAGAACAACGCGGATGGTGGCGGGTTTGACATATGAAAAAACAACCGGACGTCGAGTTGCTGGGTGATAACGACGCCCGGTTGCTAGGTGAAGCCCCGAACCACCCAACGAGCTTTGTGACGGGCGAGAGTACCATCCGGTGTTATGTTTGTGACGAAAGATCCATTTGCCAGAAACTATGTTGGCACCGGGAGGAGGAGGAACTAAAGACCAGGTGTTGTTATGCATGAGAGCGTCGTACTCCTCCTGCATAGCTTGACGCCAGGCAGGATCGCGGAGAGCAACCAGATAGTTATGTGGAATATGAGAGGTTGTGACGGTCGAAAGATTGAGTTTATCAATAGGAGGGGGGAGTTGGCCTGTGGTGCTGCGTGTGCGATCAGGGGGTACGATGGTGGGGGTGGTGGAGCTAGGTGGTTGTGTTGTCGAGTGTAGACAAGGGTGGGTGGTACCGCGGGAGGAGGGGAGGCCACTACAGGGTGGCGAGCAGCCACGGCAGGAGGCGGCGCTGCCGCGACAGGGGAGAGGGGCACAGGCTCTGCCGTGGCAGAGTAGGATGGTGTGGATGCTGCCGCGGCAGAGGGAGCAGGCGCTGCCGCTGCAGAGAAAATAGGTGTGGGTTCTGCCGCGGCAGGGAAGATGGGTGTGGCAGGTTGGGTTTGGAGCTGGTCGAGGTAGTGTTGGAGTGGATCGGTTGTGGATGTATAAGTCGGAGTTTGGGTAGAGGTGGAGTAGGGAAAAGTTTGTTCATCGAAGGTGATATGACGAGAGATGATAATTTTCCGTGTTTGGAGATCGAGGCAGCGATAGCCACGATGTTGAGATGGATAGCCGAGGAAAACACATTTAGTTGCGCGAGGGGATAGTTTGTTTTTGGATGTGGAGAATGTGTTGACGTAACATAGGCAACCAAAGACTCTGAGCCCTTATTCTTCTCCTGCTGTTATGGTGAGGAAAAGGGATGGTAGCTGGCGCCTACCAGGTGTAAGCAGAGGGAACTGGAGCAGAGCAATAAGCCGGAATGGGACACACGATCCAGTACATGGCATGACAATTACTTTCATATAGTATGGTGTGGTGTGTGGGTTGGAGGAGGTTGGACGAATGTTTATAAGATAAGTAGTTGTGTGGAGTGCCTCGGCCCAGAGTGTGGGTGGCATGGATGCTTGGAAAAGAAGAGTGCGGATGACATCATTAGTTGTGCGAATGGCGCGTTCGGCCTTGCCGTTTTGCTGAGAGGTGTATGGGCAGGAGAAAGCGGTGGAGAATGCCATTTGTGGTGCAGAAGGTAGTGAGGTTAGAGTTGTCAAACTCTTTACCATTGTCGCATTGGAGAGAGAGAGAGAATAGAGAGCTCAAATTGTGTTTTAACTAGAGCATGAAAGGCGACAAAGGTTGCATATACTTCAGATTTTTTGCGTAAAGGAAAGCTCCAGAAATATTGAGTAAAATCATCGACTATGATAAGATAATAAGAAAAACCAGAAGTGTTGGGTACAGGTGATGTCCACAGATCACAATGCAAACGTTCAAATGGACGATAGGTTCTAGAACTAGAAGGATAAAATTGTTTCCTAACATTCTTCCCTAATTGACATGCATGACACAGGGACGGCCCTGTTTTATTGTGGCAGGTGTGTGGAGCGAGGAAAAACATGGTGGTTTGTCCGGGGTGGCCAAGGCGACGGTGCCAGAGATCCGGGTGCTGTTGGAGGACGAAGGCTGCATGATGGAGAGCTTGGCACATGGAGTATAGCGGGCCGGAGCTATTGCATCGAAGAATCACGGTCCCGGTGAGAAGATCCTTCACAGAGAAACTATAAGGATCAAATTGAAAGGAACAATAGTTATCGATAGTGAACTGCCGAACAGAAATAAGATTTTTGATAATGTTAGGAACGATTAGAATATTATTGAGATATAGAGGTTTGGAGGGAGAGCGGATGGTTTTGCAACCAGTATGAGTGATGGGAATAGAGGAGCCATTTCTGCTGGTGATAAATTGGGAGGTGGAGGGTTTTAGAGAGGATAGGTTACCATGATCGGATGCCATGTGGGAGGATGCGCCAGAGTCCATGTACCAGTCACCTCCGGAGAGCTGCATGTTGTTCAGGGCGTTGACGAGGGCCGGGTCCAGGGCCGGCTGAGTGTACGGTGGAGACGTTGGAGTCGTGTTGTTGGAGACGAGCTGGTCGTATGCAGTGTAGGCCTAGGGCGGAGCGTAGCCGGGTCATGGTCCGAGGATGCCAGGTGCCGGCGCTGCCCATGGCCGAGGTGCCCATGGTGTAGACGGCTTCCAGGGGCTGAAGGAGATATGCCCTAGAGGCAATAATAAAGTGGTTATTATTTATATCTTTATGTTTATGATAAATGTTTATATGTCATGCTATAACTGTATTAACCGAAACATTAGTACATGTGTGATATGTAGACAAACAAAGAAGTCCCTAGTATGCCTCTTAACTAGCTTGTTGATTAATGGATGATTAGTTTCATAATCATGAACATTGGATGTTATTAATAACAAGGTTATATCATTATATGAATGATGTAATGGACACACCCAATTAAGCGTAGCATAAGATCTCGTCATTAAGTTATTTGCTATAAGCTTTCGATACATAGTTACCTAGTCCTTATGACCATGAGATCATGTAAATCACTTATACCGGAAAGGTACTTTGATTACACCAAACACCACTGCGTAAATGGGTGGTTATAAAGGTGGGATTAAGTATCCGGAAAGTATGAGTTGAGGCATATGGATCAACAGTGGGATTTGTCCATCCCGATGACGGATAGATATACTCTGGGCCCTCTCGGTGGAATGTCGTCTAATGTCTTGCAAGCATATGAATAAGTTCATAAGAGACCACATACCACGGTACGAGTAAAGAGTACTTGTCAGGAGACGAGGTTGAACAAGGTATAGAGTGATACCGAAGATCAAACCTCGGACAAGTAAAATATCGCATGACAAAGGGAATTGGTATTGTATGTGAATGGTTCATTCGATCACTAAAGTCATCGTTGAATATGTGGGAGCCATTATGGATCTCCAGATCCCGCTATTGGTTATTGGTCGGAGTGAGTACTCGACCATGTCCGCATAGTTCACGAACCGTAGGGTGACACACTTAAAGTTGGATGTTGAAATGGTAGAACTTGAATATGGAATGGAGTTCGAATATTTGTTCGGAGTCCCGGATGAGATCCCGGACATCACGAGGAGTTCCGGAATGGTCCGGAGAATAAGATTCATATATAGGATGTCATTTTATGTGAATTAAAATGACGCAGAAGGTTCTATGGAAGGTTCTAGAAGGTTCTAGAAAAGTCCGGAAGAAACCACCAAGGAAGGTGGAGTCCACATGGGACTCCACCTCCATGGCCGGCCAACCCTAGTGGGGGAGGAGTCCCAAGTGGACTCCTCTTTAGGGGGCCGGCCACCCCCCCATATGGGAGGTGGAACTCCCACCTCTAGTGGGAGTCCTAGCTTGGGTAGGTTTCCCCACCATATGGAAGGTTTTTGGTTCGGGTTTTATTCGAAGACTTGGAGACCAACACTTGGGGTTCCACCTATATAATGAGGGGCCAAGGGGAGGGGGCCAGCCACCCAAGAACCACAAGGTGGCCGCACCCCTATAGTGGCCGGCGCCCCCTCTCCCCAAACCCTAGCGGTCTCTCTCCTCCACCATATCCCGCACGCTTAGCGAAGCTCCACCGGACTTCTCCACCACCACCGACACCACGCCGTCGTGCTGTCAGATTCAAGAGGAGCTACTACTTCCGCTGCCCGCTGGAACGGGGAGGTGGACGTCGTCTTCATCAACAACCGAACGTGTGACCGAGTACGGAGGTGCTGCCCGTTCGTGGCGCCGGAAGCGATCGTGATCAAGATCTTCTACGCGCTTTTGCAAGCGGCAAGTGAACGTCTACCGCAGCAACAAGAGCCTCATCTTGTAGGCTTTGGAATCTCTTCAAGGGTGAGACTCGATATCCCCTCGTTGCTACCGTCTTCTATATTGCATCTTGGCTTGGATAGCGTGTTCGCGGTAGGAAATTTTTTGTTTTCTATGCAACTGTTATCACCAGAATTTGACCGGATTAGAGGTGGGCCGCGATCAAGATTAGGTTTGAAGAATATACATGGAAGAAATACGTGAACCGGCCTTGTACACGAAGTTTGGGCTAGTTTGCCCTTGTATCTGTAAACATAGTAGATACGTGTCGGTTAGTTAGAGTTTGGCTCGTGCACGGTTGGGATTATTCCCACGTTAGAAAGTCTACAAACTATAAATATGTATCTAGGGTTTACGAGAAAAACAACAATCACCTTCATCACAAACCAATCTAGGCGCATCGCCAACCCCTTTGTTTCGAGGGTTTCTTCCGGGTAAGCATCATGCTGCCTAGATCGCATCTTGCGATCTAGGCAGTACGCGTTTATTCGATTATCATGCGTTGCTCGTGCTGAAGCCTTGTTGATGGCGAGCAACGTAGTTATCATAGATGTGTTAGGGTTAGCATTGTTTCGTCGTGTAACATGCTTTTGTCCATGCAACCCTTAGACGTCTAGCCGCCCTTACACCTATCTTAGGTGTAAGGGCGGCACCTTGCTTGATCATTATTTAGTAGATCCGATCCGTTATGATTGCTCCTTGTTCTTCAAGGATTAGTTTAATATCTGCATAGTTAGGCCTTGCAAACGGGTTGAAGGATCCAGTAGCACGTAGGGTGTAGTTTGCTAGCCCTAGACAAGATGTTCCGGGGATCAACTTCATGTTGGTTTTTAGGCCTTGTCTAGGGTTGGTTTATTATCACCGTGCGTGGCTGCCAGACTCAATCACGCGTAGGATGTTCCGATTATGCGGTGAAAACCCTAAATCGTCGTAGGTCATTTTAGCTATATATCGATCAAGCAGGACCACCATGTGATCGTAGACCTCATACGAACCATGGGTGGATCGGCTCCTTGAGCCGATTCACAGGACAACCTGAGAGCCGATCGAGGCTCGTATTTAATGTTTACGTGTATGCCATGCAGGAAACTAAGCGAAGCAAATCCATCACCTTCCTGATCAGGTATAGATCAGGTGGCACGCCCTTGCACCAGCATCGGACGTGCGTACCAGAGGCTTTGCGGGCCGTCGCTCGAGGGACCAGGGCCAGCCGCAGCTCTGAGTTGTTCCCGGCTCTACGTGTTGCCAGCCGTTGCTCGCCGGTGGGTTTCGGATGCCAACACATTCTGGCACGCCCGGTGGGACCGTCTTTGACATCATCTGCATCGCCATCTACATCTGAGATGGCGGAAGGCACTCCAGTCACGTACGAGGATCTGACCGAGGAGCTCAAGAAGAAGTATGACGAGGTCAAAGCTATCCTCGAAGCCGACCTCATCGGCTCTTTCCAGAGGACCCGCTCACACGGCATCAGGTGGAAAGGGTTCTCGCCTGAAGGCACGCTCGATGGAGTAGACCTGTCTACCCCTTCAGAAGAACGCACCAGGTCTCTGCGTCAGGAGATTAATTTCATGGTAGCTCATTCGCTACACCGCCATTCTGAGAACCTGGTGAACACTTTGGAGCGTGTCACCCTTCGGGTGATCCAGGAAATCATGAGCACTACTAGGAAAAGGCTTATAGCCGCACTTCTTACCGCCGGCGAGTCCAATTTAAAGATGCCGGCGGTAAATTACCACCGGCGAGTTGAAATGGGGTTGCCAGGGGTAGTGCCATTACCGCTGGCGAATTGGAATTGGAAATGCCGGCGGTAAGGTGGGCCGAGATCACCCAGATGGACCTTGCTTTACCACCGGCGAGTTTGATCCGAAAGTGCCGGGGGTAAAATTCCTACCACCGGCAAAATAGATTGGATCGCGCCGGAATTAAAGTGAGTTCGAACGGGCCAACCAGGCCGAAATTACCGCCGGCCTCCCCGAATCCTTTTCGCCAGCGATGGAAAAATAGCCCCGCCGCCGCCAGCAAATTCGCCAGCGTTATTTGGCCTATACCACCCCCACGACCGAGACGCACCCCATCCTATCCGCTCGGCCACCAAATTCCCCACTCATCCCCTTTTCTTCCGTCGCTCCGCTCCATGGTGTTTCTCGCCGGCCGCCCCTGCCACCAGATTCCCTCGACGACGCCCCATCAGCTCCCACCCACCTCCACCGCCCCATCCCTCCCTTCTCGCCGCGACCGCCCGCCGCAGCGGCCAGATCTCCACTTCCGGCCGCCCGCCTCGCAAGGATCATCCGTCCGCCGCTCCCCCACGACCCCGCACACACGTCCCTCGTCGGATCGGTGAGTTGCGAAATGTTGCTACGTGCTTCCGAGTTTTTTTTGGGGGGATTTTTGCTGGTTGCTTTGTCTGGTCCGTGGTGGTGCGATTCCTCCATGCAGTGTGTGTGCGCTCGCGTGCGGAAGCGGTTAGGGAACGGCGGAGAGGAGCTCGGAGGCGATCTGAGGGAGGGGCGCGCGTCCCATTTCCTGCTCCCGTGGGTTGCGATCCGTTCATCGGCTGTAGATCCGCCAAGGTACCCTTCGATCTCTAATAGATCTACGCGTCAGGAAATATCTGCTCTGCTCTGCATCTGTATGGTTTCGTTTCATGTAAATGGACCCGCGCGGGGAGCGATCCCTGCTATTCAATAAAAAAAAACTGCCCTGCATGGTATAGTTTACCATTTCAAAGCTGAAAGCGTAGTTCTGTATGTGCTTGTTCACACCAAAGTCGATGCTTTTGTCAAGTTCGCACCGTTGCTAGCTCCCTGATGAAACCACAATATCTGCTCCTGCGTTCGATTGTGTGTAATGCTGGCGAAATTTTGGATGCTAGACGTCTAAAATTGTGAATTCTGATGATGGAATTGGTCCCTTGATATATCGTGTCTTCGTATGTTTGTTTTTGTGTGTTTAATTCTTTGTGCAGATATTATCCTTTAAGCACTGCCATTTTTAGTTTCAAATAAGTTGCATCTCCGAGCAGCAAAAAAATTAATAGAGGCCTAACAAGCAAACAGAGATGAACCTAGTAATTGCAAATCAATCTTGCATGTACCAAAGAGATCAACCCCTAACCATGTCCCAGACTGCAATACCAAATCATTAGGCCCGAATGTGATGGGAAGCTGCATGATGGAAAATCACTGCATTCAAATTCTCCTGGAGAAATAGTCTATAAATTTTGGACATCCTTGATTGCTGTTTAGATTACATAATACAGCTATCATAATTTCTGTTTTTGCATGACTTTCCGGTTCCTTTCCAGTAGTATTCAGTATATTTTTTCTCGCATGGTATGTTTGATTCAACCATTTTCAGCTATGCTATCTTTAATTTGATTTGCTCAGTTTGGCTAATACTGAAACTACGACCTATTGGCATACCGGATTCATGATGCAAGATATTTCCTTCTTTTTTCTTCAGGGAGAGAAGTGTTCTAATGCTCCTACTGATGAGTCAGCTGCAGGTCGTCGACCTCTACTACAACTAGCTAAATATTCGGGCGATATCGCTGGCGAGCTGAGACGGGCAACGTCTTCGGCGAGCTGAGACGGAGCTGGCGACGAGAAGGCGACGTCACCGGCGAGCTGAGACGGACGACGTCACCGGAGTCTGTGTTTTCTAAACATACTCTTGGTCTGTGCGTTGTAATGCGTTGTAACATAATACCTGTTCTATTTAAATAAAATAAAGAGACAACTTGATCTTTATGGACCTGTTTTTTTTTTAAATCCTATACAAACATAGCACTGGCGAATTGGCCTGTGCGCTGGGGGTAATGCAAAGTACTGCTGGCGAATAGGCTAAACGCCAGGGGTAACAAATACCGCCGGCGAATACACGAAAGCGCCGGGGGTAACATCATGTTACCGCTGGCGAAACGGAAGGTGCCGGCGGTAGCCACTTACCACCGGCGAGGTGATCGCCGGCGAACGCGAAGGCGCCGGCGGTAGCCCAATTCCATGCGCCGGCGGTAAGGCTATTTGTAGTAGTGGAGGCATCAGTACTCTCCGTCAGGACCTGCTCTAGGGACTCACCAAGGAGAAATACCACTCCAGTCCCGACCACCGCTGTCATTCGCGTTGGCAGCACCAGAAGTGCCGAGTTCACCGGCATTCATCGTCCACAAGATTGGTGGTGACCCTAGTGATTACCAGTTCTTGTTTGAGGCGCCTAAGGAGATCCCTCACGGATACACGTGCACATACGTGCCAGACTGCAGTAGCTGGGCACTCACGAACCAGACTACAATAGCAGGGACTTCCGGAACAGCAGGAGGAGCTTCTGGATCAGAACTTAACAAGCAGACGTGGCTAGCTAAGTACGCCACTCCGACGAATCTCCAGAGCTCAACTCCTGCAGCTGGCTCAGATCGTGAGAAGCAGACGTGGCTAGCTAAGTATGCCACGCCAACAAACCTCCAAAGCTCAACTCCTGCAGCTAGCTCAGAGCTTGAAAAGCAAGCGTGGCTGGCTAAGTACGCCACTCCAGCGAATCTTCAGAGCTCCACTCCTGCAGCCAGCACCGCGGATCAGATCAGTACAATCTTGAGAGACCAGTTCGGCATGGTGCCGAAAAGGAGGGCAATCGGCTATTCCAAGCCGTACCCCAACGAGTACGATTTGATCCCACTACCACCCAAATATTGGCTCCCTGAATTCTCCAAGTTTAGTGGGTCAGATGGCTCCAGTTCAATCGAACATGTGAGCCGATATTTGGCGCAGCTGGGCACGATCTCAGCATCAGATGAACTACGTGTGAGGTTCTTTGCACAGTCCCTCACAGGATCGGCTTTCGGATGGTACACCTCGCTGCCACCAGATTCAATCCGGACTTGGAAGCAGATGGAAGAGCAGTTCCACATGCAATATCATTCAGAAGCTTCTGAGGCTGGCATTGCCGATCTAGCACAAGTACGTCAGAAGCGCGGAGAAACAGTGTCAGAGTACGTCCAGCGCTTCAGGACCGTTAGGAACCGATGCTATTCGGCTCGTTTGACTGAAAAAGAAGCAGTCGAGTTGGCGGTAGTGGGTCTCGCATCGCCGATCAAGGATATGGCTTCCCAAGCAGACTACCCTTCGCTGGCGCATATGGTTCAGAAACTATCATTATATGAACAGCGCCACCCAGACTTGTACCAGGACGAATTCAAGCGTGCGGTAGTCCTGGTTGAGGCAGATGAAGATGAAGGCTCTGCGGGAGATCAAGAGATAGCAGTGGCTGAATGGACTCGGGGGGCAAGCCCCGTGTCCTGCAAGTGGGTTAAGCCACAAGGTCCTCCAAAAGGGTTCGACTTCGACGTGACCAAAGCTGAGCAAATTTTCGACCTCTTACTCAGGGAAAAGCAGCGAAAGTTACCCGAAGGCCTCAAAACCCCCACGGCACAGGAGTTGAACGGAAAGCCATACTGCAAATGGCATAACACGTTCACCCATACCACAAACGACTGCAGGGTGTGGCGTCAGCAGATCCAAATGGCGATAGAACAAGGGCGTCTAATCATTAGCCAGTACGCCATGAAAGTCGACACACACCCCTTCCCCGCCGTTAACATGGTGGAGTGCACTTACCCTGGGAGGTGCCAGCCAGGTTTCTCGTTCAGCATTAACATGGTAGGGCCTGGGCACCACTCTGGTAAGGACAGAGACGAGGGCAGCCGCTCTCGTAGCAAGGACAAGGAAGAAGCCGTTCCGCACGATCGGCTCCGACACGATGGCAAGCGCTACATCACAGAGGGAGAAGTGAAGAATGTGCGATATCAACGACCTCTCTCTGATCATCTCCTCAACAAATATGTGAGTCAGTACGACCAACGCCGACGATACGACGACGGTGACGAAAGAGATCGTCTGGCTAGCCAGGACGCCAGGAGACATCATCGGCATGATCGAGACGAGGAGAGATATGAGCGCCATGCCAAGAACAAGTCAGGAGAGCAAGACGACATGGACAAGCACTGGGACTGTCCCTTCTTCAAACACTGCTGGGATTCAGGAATGAGCCGATTGCCTACAATCGGCAACTGCCCAGAATGTAGACAGAAAAAGAAGAGCACAGGAGACGTGTCAGTGTTCAAGCGTCTAGGACCTCTCCCATCTCGGAACAAGCAAGCTGAGTCCTCTCGGGTGGAAGATTTCGAGGAGTTAGAAGATGACGATGAAGAAGAAGAAGATAAATACCACCGGCCAAGGTGGTGCCCTGATGGACTCAGCCATTCCCAAAAGCGTAGGGTTCAGCGACTACGTGGTTTGGAGGAAGCCGAAAGGTTATACCTGCACACGTTAAGGAAGGCGCGGCCTGATCTGGACGCGAAAATTCAACGAACCCTGGATGAAGAGGGTCGACCACAAAAGATGGAGTGGCGCCCCAAGCAAAGGAAAGCCGATGATGAGACATCGGCTGGTACAAACATGGTGTTCATCCTTCCAGCGGAGTTTTGTGCTCCAGGATTAGACGAAGCACATGTGGCACAACTTGACTGCGGCCCACGGCCAGTTATCTTCGAGAAGCCACGAGAAAGAAGCTACAGGCACCTGAAGGCCCTGTACTTACGAGGTTACATCAATGGGCAGCCTGTCAACAAGATGCTGGTGGACACCGGAGCGGCAGTCAACATCATGCCATACTCCATGCTACGTCGGTTGGGACGCTCTAGCTCGGATCTGATCAAGACCAACGTTACATTGAGCGATTTCAACGGCCAAGCATCTGAAGCACAAGGTGTTCTGAACATGGATCTGACCGTAGGGAGGAAAACCATCCCTACGACATTCTTCATCGTCGACAGCAAGAGTACCTATGCTGTCCTGCTAGGGAGAGACTGGATCCACGCCAACTGTTGCATTCCATCCACGATGCACCAATGTCTAATTCAGTGGGATGGAGATGAAGTAGAGGTCATCCACGCAGATGACTCAGCCGAGATTTCAACGGCTGGCATGAACGTTTGGGAGACGGCAGGCCAAGAGCCACTCTCAGGCATCACTTTGAACGACTGCGAGCGCATCGACGTGACAAAAAACGGGGTGAGGCTGGTCTTATCCACCGGCCTGACCGTGTGACAAGAGCAAAAGCTATGGACGTACGTGGCAAGGCTGATCCTTGTGATCGGCCCCAAAAAATAAAAAGTGATAATCTTGTCTCAAGCATGTCACGTAGTCATAGTAAAGCAAGACCACGATGTAAACCTTCATTGAGCAATGCAATCAAAATGGGGGCCGATTCCAGCAATCGGCCCATATTATCCTTACCACACGTTTTCCCTGTGTTCAGTATCGATCTAACAGGTGACGGAAAGCTAGGGTATGGGTTTACATCGGCTGATGAGCTAGAAGAAGTCGACATTGGTCCTGGGGATAAGCCACGACCAACTTTCATCAGCAAAAAGTTAGATCCACATCTCAGGAGCCAGATGATAGCTCTGTTAAAAGAGTACCCAGATTGCTTTGCATGGGATTACACAGAGATGCCCGGGTTAGATAGGAGCATCATTGAGCATCGGCTCCCTCTCAAGAAAGGATTTCGGCCATTCCAACAACGAGCACGTCAGATGAAGGCCGAAATTCTCGAAGAAGTCAAGAAAGAGATCGAGAAAATGTTGACCGCTGGGTTCATCAGGCCATGCAGGTATGCTGAATGGATCTCCGATGCTCGTACTCGTAGAGAAAAAGGACGGCCGATGGCGTGTGGCAATAGATTTCCGAGATCTCAACAGAGCCACTCCAAAGGATGAATATCCAATGCCTATGGCAGAAACATTGATCAATGCAGTTGCTGGCCACAAGGTGTTAAGCTTCATGGATGGCAATGCCGGCTACAACCAAATCTTCATGGCTCCAGAAGATATATACAAGACCGCATTCAGAGTACCAGGATCAGTGGGCTTGTTTGAATAAGTGGTCATGACTTTTGGGCTGAAGAATGCCGGTGCAACGTACCAACGAGCCATGAATTATATTTTTCATGATCTGATCGGCAAATTGGTGGAAATCTACATCGATGACGTGGTGGTCAAGTCTGTCTCCATGGAGGGACACTTGGATGATTTACGACGCATCCTAGACCGAACTCGGAAGTTCGGACTGAGAATGAATCCAAAGAAGTGTGCCTTTGGTGTGACGGCCGGTCAGTTCCTAGGGTTTCTGGTCCATGAACGAGGAATTGAGATCGGCCTGAAAAGTCAAGAGGCAGTACGTACCATGCAGCCGCCTACCACGAAGAAGGAGCTCCAACGTCTTATCGGCAAGATCAACTTCGTCTGACGATTCATCTCTAACCTGTCAGGACGAATTGAGCCGTTCATGGCGTTGGTGAAGGTTAAATCCGATGACGAGTTTCACTGGGGGGCAGAACAGCAGCAGGCGTTTGACGAGATTAAGCGGTATCTGACAACGCCACCTGTGCTAGTTCCACCTCAACAAGACAGGCCGTTCTACATCTACCTATCAGTAGCTGACACGTCCATCGCTTCAGTAGTGGTGCAACTCTACGAGGGTGTTGAGAAGGTCGTTTTCTACCTCAGCAGAAGGATGTTGGATGCAGAGACGAGGTATCCTGAGGTCGAGAAGCTATGCCTTTGCCTGTTCTTCACCTGCACCAAGCTTTATCACATCCTTTTGACGGCAGAAATCATCGTCATATGCAAGTCAGACGTTGTCAAGCACATGCTGTCGGCTCCTGTTTTGAAAGGCCGACTTGGTAAGTGGATGTTTGCATTATCGGAGTTTGATCTTCGGTATCAGCCTGCGAAAGTTGTCAAGGGACAAGCGTTGGCCGATCTCATAGCTGAACGTATCAATACTAATATAGCAGCACTATCTATATGTGCATGGGCTATGTTCTTCGATGGATCGGCTTGTGACGAAGGTTGTGGCATCGGCATTCTGCTCGTGTCGCCTCGGGGGGCAACATATTCCTTCTCCATCAGGCTGTCTACACCTTGTACCAACAATGTTGCTGAGTATGAGGCAGTGCGCAAGGGAATGGAGTTGCTTTTGGAAGCCGGGGTAGAGGCGGTGGAGCTTTTTGGAGACTCGAAGTTGGTGATTTCCCAGCTCACGGACGAATACAAGTACGAGAGTGAGTCACTCTTCCCATATTGGATGGAATGTCGTGAGCTGATGACACATTTTTGGTACATCAATTTCAATTGGGTCCCAAGATCTCAGAATACCGACGCCAATGATCTCGCACAGATGGCGTCAGGATATAAGGACATACCAGACGGGTCAGAAGTTCAGGTGCAGTTCCTGGAACAGGATGACTGGAGAGCCGATATCTTCAATTACTTGAAGGATTCGGCTCGGGGGGCACCTAAACGGATAAGATACAAGGCCATGAAATATGTCCTTATAGGAGATGACATGTTCTACAGGACGTTGGAAGGGTTACTGCTCAAGTGCCTGGGACCAACTGAGTCTAATCGGCTCCTACATGAGGTGCATGAAGGCGCCTGTGGAACTCACCAATCGGCTCATAAGATGAAGTGGCTGATTAGGCGATCAGGGTTTTATTGGCCCACCATGCTTGAGGATTGCTTCAAGTACAACAAGGGATGCCAAGCGTGTCAGATGTTCAGGAAGATTCAGATGGTACCCGCATCAGCAATGAATCCCATCATCAAGCCTTGGCCATTCCGAGGTTGGGGCATGGATATGATCGGCAAAATCCATCCTGCGTCGAGCAAAGGCCACGAGTGGATCCTGGCCATTACAGATTACTTCACCAAATGGGTGGAGGCCGTCCCTATGAAGAAGGTAAAATCAGAAGATGTTATCAAATTTGTGAAAGAACACGTCATTCATAGGTTCGGGATTCCTCAAACCATCACGACCGATGGAGGTTCGGTCTTCATCTCTAAAGAATTCAGAAAATTCTGTGATGAGATGGGAATTAAGCTGATCCGATCATCTCCATACTATGCTCAAGCCAACGGGCAAGCTGAAGCGTCCAATCAGAGCCTGATCAAGCTGATTAAGAGGAAAATTGACGAGAACCCTAGGGTTTGGCATGAAACATTGTCAGAAGCTTTGTGGGCCTATCGCATGTCATGCCATGGAGCTATAAAAATTTCGCCATACCAGCTCGTCTATGGGCAGGAAGCCGTATTGCCTTGGGAAATTACGGCTGGATCGAGATGTGTCACGTTTCAGAATGACCTGACAGCTGAAGAATATGCAGCTCTGATGAGTGATACTATTGAGGATGCAACAGAACTTAGACTTTGGTCGTTGGAGAAGATTAAAGAGAACAAAGCCAGGGTAGCTCGTGCATACAATAAGAAGGTGAGACCAAAGGAGTTCCAAGTTGGTGATCTAGTATGGGAAGCAGTGTTGCCATTAGGAACCAAGGATAAAGCATATGGCAAATGGTCTCCTAATTGGCACGGTCCATACAAAGTCGTCCAGGTTTTGAAGGGTAATGCATACATGCTGGAGCAGCTGGACGGCGCCAAGTTCCCAGCAGCTGTCAATGGTCAGCACCTCAAGAAATATTTCCCAAGCATGTGGGATGATGGATAGTGAAACATGGGGCCCGATTCATAAAATCGGCCAGTAAAAAAAAATTTATATACAAATCACGGCCGATGCGCAGACATCGACTTGAGAAATATGGGTACCAGTACAGCCGATGCACGGACATCGACTTCAGAATAGTAAAAAAAAAGCCGATGCATTGCCATCGACTCTAGACAGAACAAGCTCAATTGAGCAGGTTAACAGATCAGTTTCAAGTCAGAGCCCATGGCATTTGAGAAGATTCTCTCGTTGGATTTGCTGAATCTGTGCGTTTGAAATTTGAGGATGGCGTGGACACGGATGAGGTCTGTTTGACCCTGCAAATAGGCAACTGTTGGCCTCAAATCGTGTTTCGGGTGCAAGCCGATGCCCTGCCATCGGCTCTTTGTGCAGCAACTTCGTTTGACAATCGGCAAAATTGGCAAGGGAGAGCAAATATTAATAGAGGAATATTTTCTTCATTAATAAAGGAGATTTCTTACAAGGAACGAGCCGATTGCTCAAGGGAGGAAGAACAAAAGAAGGGCCTATTGGCCAATCTGCTACTACTACTAGACCTATACTAGTAGACCCTACTCTACGGGCCGTCACTGCCCTCGTCGTCGGAGCTCTCGTCGGCGCTGCTGCCGGCGAGCTCCTCGTCGCTGCTCCCATAGCCCTCTATGGGAGCCTCCTCCTCCTCGTCGTCGTCGTCGTCGTCGTCATCATCCGATCCGGCGCGGAAGCGCTTCGTCGACGGATAGTCCTCGAGGGAGTCATCGTCGTCTTCTTCTTCCTCCTCTTCGGAGGAAGTGTAGCCGTCCCAGGAGAACGAGTCATCCTCGCTCGTCGCTTCCAGCTCCCCATCGGCGAGGAACTGAAGGTCGTCGTCGCCACTGGTCAAGGACTTGTCGTCCTCGGACCAGACGTAGGGCTCGTGGTCCTCCTTGTCCCACTCCGATGCGGCGAGGATGTCGTGCGCCGCCAGCGAGCCCCACTCCGGCGTCGGCTCATGAGATGAGGAAGAATCGGAGAAGACTGACGAGGTAGAGGAGGACGAAGAGGAGAAGGACTGGGAAGAAAGATCCAACGAGGTGGAGGAGGAAGAAGAGGAAGACATGGCTACGGGAGATGGGGAATTTTTGGGTGCCGATGGCCAGAACAGAGCAAGGGGATGAAGAGGCAAACTGTTCGGCGCGGTTAAATAAAAGGGGATATAGTGGAGATTTAATGCCACAGCAGTTTCCGAGGAAGTGGTGCCCAAAAGAAAAAAAACAACGGTCAAATCACGCGGAGAAGTTGAGAAGGCGAGGCATTATGATGAAGGATACTGCGACGGTTTTGCCCTGCCACGACATGACCCGACGAAGAAAAAGCAGAGTGATTTTGGAATTATCAATTCCAAAACCAGGGGGGCATGTGTTATCACCAGAATTTGACCGGATCAGAGGTGGGCCGCGATCAAGATTGGGCTTGAAGAATATACATGGAAGAAATACGTGAACCGGCCTTGTACATGAAGTTTGGGCTAGTTTGCCCTTGTATCTGTAAACATAGTAGATACGTGTCGGTTAGTTAGAGTTTGGCTCGTGCACGGTTGGGATTATTCCCACGTTAGAAAGTCTACGGACTATAAATATGTATCTAGGGTTTACGAGAAAAACAACAATCACGTTCATCACAAACCAATCTAGGCACATCGCCAACCCCTTTGTTTCGAGGGTTTCTTCCGGGTAAGCATCATGCTGCCTAGATCGCATCTTGCGATCTAGGCAGTACGCGTTTATTCGATTATCATGCGTTGCTCGTGCTGAAGCCTTGTTGATGGCGAGCAACGTAGTTATCATAGATGTGTTAGGGTTAGCATTGTTTCGTCGTGTAACATGCTTTTGTCCATGCAACCCTTAGACGTCTAGCCGCCCTTACACCTATCTTAGGTGTAAGGGCGGCACCTTGCTTGATCATTATTTAGTAGATCCGATCCGTTATGATTGCTCCTTGTTCTTCAAGGATTAGTTTAATATCTGCATAGTTAGGCCTTGCAAACGGGTTGAAGGATCCAGTAGCACGTAGGGTGTAGTTTGCTAGCCCTAGATAAGATGTTCCGGGGATCAACTTCATGTTGGTTTTTAGGCCTTGTCTAGGGTTGGTTTATTATCACCGTGCGTGGCTGCCAGGCTCAATCACGCGTAGGATGTTCCGATTATGCGGTGAAAACCCTAAATCATCGTAGGTCGTTTTAGCTATATATCGATCAAGCAGGACCACCATGTGATCGTAGACCTCATACGAACCATGGGTGGATCGGCTCCTTGAGCCGATTCACAGGACAACCTGAGAGCCGATCGAGGCTCGTATTTAATGTTTACGTGTATGCCATGCAGGAAACTAAGCGAAGCAAATCCACCACCTTCCTGATCAGGTATAGATCAGGTGGCACGCCCTTGCACCAGCATCGGACGTGCGTACCAGAGGCTTTGCGGGCCGTCGCTCGAGGGACCAGGGCCAGCCGCAGCTCTGAGTTGTTCCCGGCTCTACGTGTTGCCAGCCGTTGCTCGCCGGTGGGTTTCGGACGCCAACAGCAACGTTATCCTACAGTGGTATCAGAGCCGTGTCTATGCATAGATGGTTGCACGAGTAGAACACAATGGTTTTGTGGGCGTTGATGCTCTTGTTATCTTTAGTTTGAGTACTTTGCATCTTTGTGGCATAGTGGGATGAAGCGGCTCGGACTAACTTTACATGACCGCGTTCATGAGACTTGTTCCTCGTTCGACATGCAACTTGTATTGCATAAGAGGCTTTGCGGGTGTCTGTCTCTCCTACTATAGTGAAGATTCAATTTACTCTTCTATTGAAAACATTAGTATCAACGTTGTGGTTCATGTTCGTAGGTAGATTAGATCTCTCTCGAAAACCCTAAACCACGTAAAATATGCAAACCAAATTAGAGACGTCTAACTTGTTCTTGCAGGGTTTGGTGATGTGATATGGCCATAATGTGATGATGAATATGTATGAGATGATCATTATTGTATTGTGGCAACCGGCAGGAGCCTTATGGTTGTCTTTAAATTTCATGTTGAGTAGTATTTCAAAGTAGTTGTAATAATTGCTACATGGAGGACAATCATGAAGACGGTGCCATTGACCTTGACGCTACGCCGACGATGATGGAGATCATGCCCGAAGATGATGGAGATCATGTCCGTGCTTTGGAGATGGAGATCAAAGGCGCAGAGACAAAAGGGCCATATCATATCACATATGAACTGCATGTGATGTTAATCCTTTTATGCATCTTATTTTGCTTAGATCGCGACGGTAGCATTATAAGATGATCCCTCACTAAAATCTCAAGATAATAAAGTGTTCATCCTTAGTAGCACCGTTACCATGACTTGTCGTTTCGAAGCATCTCGTGATGATCGGGTGTGTTAGAATCAACAAGTACATACAACGGGTGCAAGACAGTTTTGCACATGCGGATACTAAGGTGGCCTTGACGAGCCAAGCATGTACAGACATGGTCTCGGAACACGTGATACCGAAAGTGATACCGAAAGGTAGAGCATGAATCATATGGTTGATATGATGAACACTTTGAGTGTTCGCCATTGAAATCACACCTTGTCTCGTGATGATCGGACTTAGGTGCGGTGGATTTGGTTCGTGTGATCACTAAGACAATGCGAGGGATATTGTTTTGAGTGGGAGTTCACCTAGATTTTTAATTATGTTGAATTAAAATTTGAACTCAATTTATCATAAACTTAGTCTAAACTTTTGCAAATATATGTTGTAGAGATGGCGTCCCCAATCAATTTTAACCAGTTCCTAGAGAAAGAAAAACTTAAGAGCAACGGTAGCAACTTCACCGACTGGTTCCGTCATGTGAGGATCTTCCTCTCTGGCGGAAATCTGCAATATGTGCTTGATGCACCGCTAGGTGACCCTCCTGCAGAAACTCAAACCGATGAAGTAAAAGCTGTTTACGAGACTCGGAAAATTCGGTACTCTCAAGTTCAGTGTGCCATCCTGTGCAGTCTGGAATCCGATCTTCAAAAACATTTTGAGCACCACGATCCTCATGAGTTGATGAAAGAGCTGAAAGCTATTTTTGAGACTCATGCGGCCGTCGAATGCTATGAAGCATCGAAACAATTCTTCAGCTGTATGATGGAAGAAGGCAACTCCATTAGTGAGCACATGCTCGCCATGACCGGGCATGCGAAGAAACTCAGTGACTTGGGAATAGTGATTCCTAACAGACTGGGGATTAATCGTGTCCTTCAATCACTACCACCAAGTTACAAGAACTTTGTGATGAACTACAATATGCAGAACATGAACAAGGAGTTACCTGAACTCTTTGGCATGCTAAAAGCTGCTGAGATTGAGATCAAGAAAGAGCACCAAGTGTTGATGGTCAACAAGACCACCAGTTTCAAGAAACAGGGCAAGTCTAAGGGAAAATTCAAGAAGGGTGGCAAGAAAGCTGCCACGCCTCCTGTGAAACCTAAGAATGGCCCTAAGCCTGATGCTGAGTGCTATTACTGCAAGGAAAAGGGACACTGGAAGCGTAATTGCTCCAAGTATCTGGCTGATCTGAAGAGCGGCCTTGTCAAGAAGAAGAAAGAAGGTATATCTGATATACATGTTATAGATGTTTATCTCGCTGGTCCTCGTTCTAGTACCTGGGTATTTGATACTGGTTCGGTTGCTCATATTTGTAACTCGACACAGGAACTAAAGAATAAACGGAGACTACTGAAAGATGAAGTGACGATGCGCGTTGGAAACGGATCCAAGGTCAATGTGATCGCAGTCGGCACTTCCTCTACATCTACCTTCGGGATTAGTTTTAAGCCTAAAAAATTGTTATTTTGTACCTGCGTTGAGCATGAACATTATATCTGGATCTTGTTTAATGCAAGACGGTTATTCATTCAAGTCTGAGAATAAAGGTTGTTCTATTTTTATGAATAATATCTTTTATGGTCGAGCACCAGAAAAGAATGGCTTATTTCTGTTAGATCTCGATAGTAGTGATACGCATATAAATAACATTGATGCTAAGCGAATTAAATTGAATGATAATTCTACTTATATGTGGCAATCGCTGCCTTGGTCATATTGGAGTGAAACGCATGAAGAAACTCCATAAAGATGGATTACTTGAATCACTTGACTTTGAGTCACTTGATAGATGCGAAGCATGTCTAATGGGTAAAATGACTAAGACTCCATTTTCTGGTATGATGGAGCGAGCTACTGACTTATTGGAAATCATACATACCGATGTGTGCGGACCAATGAGCGTAGCATCGCGCGGTGGTTATCGTTATGTTCTAACCTTCACAGATGATCTGAGTAGATATGGGTATATCTATTTCATGAAACATAAATCTGAAACTTTCGAGAAGTTTAAGGAATTCCAATGTGAAGTAGAAAATCAACGTAACAAGAAGATTAAATTTCTACGATCTGATCGTGGAGGTGAATATCTGAGTTATGAGTTTGGCATGCATTTAAAGAAATGCGGAATACTTTCACAATTGACACCGCCGGGAACACCTCAACGTAACGGTGTGTCCGAACGTCGTAATCGAACTCTCTTAGATATGGTTCGTTCTATGATGTCTCTTACTGATTTGCCGTTATCATTTTGGAGTTATGCATTAGAGACAGCCGCATTCACTTTAAATAGAGCACCATCAAAATCCGTAGAAACGACACCGTATGAATTATGGTTTAATAAGAAACCTAAGTTGTCGTTCCT
The DNA here is from genome assembly GCF_019359855.2 of Lolium perenne. NCBI lineage: Eukaryota > Viridiplantae > Streptophyta > Magnoliopsida > Poales > Poaceae > Lolium > Lolium perenne. The sequence continues at coordinate 23,258,858 of NC_067246.2, read as the reverse complement.
GAAAGTTTGGGGTTGCGAAGCCTATGTAAAGAAGTTACAACCGGACAAGCTAGAACCCAAAGCGGAGAAATGCGTCTTCATAGGATACCCTAAGGAAACTATAGGGTACACTTTCTATCACAGATCCGAAGGCAAAATCTTTGTTGCTAAGAACGGAACCTTTCTTGAGAAAGAATTTCTCACTAAAGAAGTGACTGGAAGAAAAGTAGAACTCGATGAGATTGATGAATCTATACTCGTTGATCAGAGTAGCGCAGTACCGGAAGTTGTACCTGTACCGCCTACACTGGCAACAGAGGAAGCTAATGATAATGATCATGAAACTTCGAACGAGGAAACTATTGAACCTCGCAGATCGACAAGGGAGCGTACCACTCCTGATTGGTATGATCCTTGTCTAAATGTCATGATTGTGGATAACAATGATGAGGACCCTGCGACGTATGAAGAAGCGATGATGAGCCCAGATTCCAACAAATGGCAAGAAGCCATGAAATCCGAAATGGGATCCATGTATGATAACAAAGTATGGACTTTGGTAGATTTACCTGATAGCCGAAAGGCTGTCGAGAATAAATGGATCTTCAAGATAAAAACAGATGCTGATGGTAATATTACTGTCTACAAAGCTCGACTTGTCGCAAAGGATTTCCGACAAATTCAAGGAGTTGACTACGATGAGACTTTCTCACCTGTAGCGAAGCTAAAATCTGTGAGGATTTTGTTAGCAATAGCTGCATTTTTCGATTATGAGATTTGGCAGATGGATGTCAAAACAGCGTTTCTTACTGGAGACATTGAGGAAGAGTTGTATATGGTACAACCCAAAGGTTTTGTCGATCCTAAAAATGCTGACAAAGTATGCAAACTTCAGCGTTCAATCTATGGACTGAAGCAAGCATCGAGAAGTTGGAACCGACGCTTTGATAAGGTGATCAAAGACTTCGGGTTTATACAGTGTCATGGAGAGGCCTGTATTTACAAGAAAGTGAGTGGGAGCTCTGTAGCATTCCTGATATTATATGTAGATGACATATTATTGATCGGGAATGATATAGAACTATTAAGCAGTGTAAAAGGTTATTTGAATAATAGTATTTCAATGAAAGACCTTGGTGAAGCATCGTATATATTAGGCATCAAGATTTATAGAGATAGATCAAGACGCCTAATAGGGCTATCACAGAGTACATATCTGGACAAGATTCTAAAGAAGTTTAGAATGGACGAAAGTAAGAAAGGGTTCTTACCTATGTTACCAGGCAAGGTCTTGAGTAAGACTCAAGGACCGGCTACGGCAAAAGAAAGAGAAAGGATGAATAATATCCCCTATGCCTCAGCAGTAGGATCTATCATGTATGCCATGCTATGTACTAGACCGGATATAGCACATGCTGTTAGTTTGACTAGCAGATATCAAAGTGATCTAGGAATGGAACACTGGACAGCGGTCAAGAATATCCTGAAGTACTTGAAAAGAACTAAGGATATGTTTCTTTGTTATGGAGGTGACCAAGAGCTCGTTGTAAGTGGTTACACCGATGCAAGTTGGAACACTGATCCTGATGACTCTAAGTCACGGGCCGGGGTACGTGTTTATATTGAATGGTGCTGCAGTAAGCTGGGCAAGCTCGAAGCAGTGCACGGTGGCGAAGTCTTCAACAGAATCAGAGTACATAGCGGCTTCAGAGGCTTCATCAGAAGCGGTATGGATGAAGAGGTTCATTGTAGAGCTCGGTGTGGTTCCTAGTGCATTGGACCCATTAATCATTTACTGTGATAACATGGGTGCCATCGCCAATGCACAAGAGCCAAGGTCACACAAGAGGCTGAAGCATATCAAGCTGCGTTACCACTCGATTCGCGAGTACATCGAAGATGCAGAAGTAAAGATTTGCAAAGTACACACTGATCTGAATGTAGCAGATCCGTTGACTAAAGCTCTCCCTAGGGCAAAGCATGACCAACACCAGAATGCCATGGGTGTTAGGTATATTACAATGTAATCTAGATTATTGACTCTAGTGCAAGTGGGAGACTGAAGGAGATATGCCCTAGAGGCAATAATAAAGTGGTTATTATTTATATCTTTATGTTTATGATAAATGTTTATATGTCATGCTATAATTGTATTAACCGAAACATTAGTACATGTGTGATATGTAGTGACACACGTACAGCACGCGACCGTTGGGAACCCCAAGTGGAAGGTGTGATGCGTACAGCAGTAAGTTTCCCTCAGTTAGAAACCAAGGTTTATCGAACCAGTAGGAGTCAAGAAGCACGTTGAAGGTTGATGGTGGCGAGATGTAGTGCGGCGCAACACCAGAGATTCCGGCGCCAACGTGGAACCTGCACAACACAAACCAAGTACTTTGCCCCAACGAAACAGCGAGGTTGTCAATCTCACCGGCTTGCTGTAACAAAGGATTAGATGTATAGTGTGGATGATGATTGTTTGCAGAAAACAGTAGAACAAAGATTGGCGAGATTGTATTTCAGTAAAGAGAATTGGACCGGGGTCCACAGTTCACTAGAGGTGTCTCTCCCATAAGATAAACAGCATGTTGGGTGAACAAATTACAGTTGGGCAATTGACAAATAAAGAGGGCATGACCATGCACATACATATTATGATGAGTATAGTGAGATTTAATTGGGCATTACGACAAAGTACATAGACCGCTATCCAGCATGCATCTATGCCTAAAAAGTCCACCTTCAGGTTATCATCCGAACCCCCTCCAGTATTAAGTTGCTAACAACAGACAATTGCATTAAGTATTGCGCATAATGTAATCAGTAACTACATCCTCGAACATAGCACCAATGTTTTATCCCTAGTGGCAACAGCACATCCATAATCTTAGAGATTTCTGTCACTTCCCCAGATTCACGGAGACATGAACCCACTATCGAGCATAAATACTCCCTCTTGGAGTTACAAGCATCTACTTGGCCAGAGCATCTACTAGTAACGGAGAGCATGCAAGATCATAAACAACACATAGATATAAATTGATAATCTACATAACATAGTATTCTCTATTCATCGGATCCCAACAAACACAACATATAGAATTACAGATAGATGATCTTGATCATGTTCGGCAGCTCACAAGATCCGACAATTAAGCACAATGGGGAGAAGACAACCATCTAGCTACTGCTATGGACCCATAGTCCAGGGGTAGACTACTCACACATCACTCCGGAGGCGACCATGGCGGCGTAGAGTCCTCCGGGAGATGATTCCCCTCTCCGGCAGGGTGCCGGAGGCGATCTCCTGAATCCCCCGAGATGGGATTGGCGGCGGTGGCGTCTCTGGAAGGTTTTCCGTATCGTGGCTCTCGGTACTGGGGGTTTCGCGACGAAGGCTATTTGTAGGCGGAAGGGCAGGTCAGGGGGCCACACGAGGGGCCCACACTACAGGTCGACGCGGCCAAGACATGGGCCGTGCCGCCCTATAGTCTGGCCACCTCGTGGCCCCACTTCGTCTCCTCTTCGGTCTTCTGGAAGCTTCGTGGCAAAATAGGACCCTGGGCGTTGATTTCGTCCAATTCCGAGAATATTTCCTTACTAGGATTTCTGAAACCAAAAACAGCAGAAAACAAAGAATCGGCACTTCGGCATCTTGTTAATAGGTTAGTTCCAGAAAATGCACGAATATGACATAAAGTGTGCATAAAACATGTAGATAACATCAATAATGTGGCATGGAACATAAGAAATTATCGATACGTCGGAGACGTATCAGCATCCCCAAGCTTAGTTCCTGCTCATCCCGAGCAGGTAAACGATAAACAAAGATAATTTCTGGAGTGACATGCCATCATAATCTTGATCATACTATTTGTAAAGCATATGAGCTGAGATCAAATCATTCAAAGCAAGTATCTATATTGACATAAGAGATGATAATGCAAGAGTTAGACAAGCTAAAAGTTTTCATGAACTATTGCTTTAAAGACATGCAACCGTACAAAGTTCATTAAAGATGTATTAAGTATTCAGCATAGAAGTTCTATCCTTCATTCCAAGCATCAAGTAAATTTTCACAACATAAGAAGGATTCAGTCAAGTAAACATAAACATGAACGTCATGAATCAACTGTTTCGAAGTCTACTCAACCGGTGAGCGCAAGCATTTGGTATTAGCACCAGGATGTTATGGCATAAAGAACGTTAATGGGGGTTTGGAAGGCCAAATGGAAGAAAGGCTTGCAAAGCTGTAAATGACCATTAGACAAGAGGAAGCCTTATGATCGAAGCTATACAAGGAGTAGTGATTGCCATGCAACGGATGCACATAGAGCTATATGTGTATGAAAGCTCTCCAATGGAACTAGTGGGGGTGCATCCAACTTGGTTGCTCACGAAGACCTAGAGCACTTTTGAGGAGGCTCATCATTGGAATATACAACCCAAGTTCTATAGTGTAAATTCCCCACATAGTTATACTAGTAAAACATGAAAACTCTCTCATATGAATGTAGGTGCTGAACATAAGCACAAGTGTGGATAAAAGATAGTAATGATGCCCCCTTTTTTCTTTATTCTCTTTTTTTCTTTTTTCTTTTTTTTTCTTTTTCTTTTTTTCTTTCTTTTCATTTTTTTCTTTCTTCTCTTTTTCTTTTCTTTTTGATGGCCTCCACGGCTCTTTTCATTTTTAGGGGCAACATCCTAATATGACAACACACTTTTTGGTACAAATAACTCATAATGAATGAAACATATGAAACTGTATGCCTCTGCCAGTGTAGCAGGATGTGCAATGATCTAGCGTAACATGGGTAAACCACACATCAGCTGTATATGATCATGCAAAGCAATATATAAATAATAAATGACAACATGGCATGTAATGTAAAAATGGATGTTGCATGGCAATATATCTCGGAACAGCTATGGAAATGCTGTGGTAGGTAGGTATGGTGGCTGTTTTGAGGAGATGTATGGGCTTATGTGTAGGAGAACAAGAGAAAGTTCTCCCACGGGGTTGGATGTACCGGCGAAGTATGCACAATTCTCAATGTGAGCAAAAGGCAATGCACAGTACCGAAGAGGCTAGCAAATTTGGATGGTGGAAGTGCCAAAAACCGTAGCTTAACATTAGTCAAAAAGAACTCACAAGCTTATTGCAAACAACTAGCAGGTTCATCATTAAGAGCAAGATTAAAATTTACTCCAAGGAGGGCCGTTCACGGTGGCACAAGTACCCCACTAGCTCCCTCGACCTTCAGCACAACTTAGTTATTACGATGAACTCTCAGACATGGAAAGCTATCAAGTCCAACTACGCCTTCAACTATTTAAATAGAGTTTGTAGTACGGCACAAGCTTGAAGACAACAATCCACTACTAATTTTAACTCATTTATCCAGCAAGCCTTACCATCTAAATATCTCAAAACATTTGCAAAGAATCAAGTTATCAAAGCTCAATGTTCTACAAGTATTTTATTATACACTACCACATGCAACATTTCCCGTTTCCAACCATACAACAAATTAACGAAGAAGAAACTTTGCCATGAATATTATGAGTAAAGCCTAAGGACATACTTGTCCATATGCTACAGCGGAGCGTGTCTATCTCCCACACAATGAATGCTAGGATCCATTTTATTCAAACAAAACAAAAACAAAAACAAACCGACGCTCCAAGAAAAGCACATAAGATGTGATGGAATAAAAATATAGTTTCAGGGGAGGAACCTGATAATGTTGTCGATGAAGAAGGGGATGCCTTGGGCATCCCCAAGCTTAGACGCTTGAGTCTTCTTGATATATGCAGGGGTGAACCACCGGAGCATCCACAAGCTTAGAGCTTTCACTCTCCTTGATCATGTTGTATCATCTCCCTCTCTTGATCCTTGAAAACTTCCTCCACACCAAACTTAGAACGACTCATTAGAGGGTTAGTGCACAATCAAAATATACATGTTCAGAGGTGACATAATCATTCTTAACACTTCTGGACATTGCACAAAGCTACTGAAAATCAATGGAATCAAAATATCCATCGAACATAACAAAACAGGCAATGCGAAATAAAAGGCAGAATCTGTCAAAACAGAACAGTTCGTATTGACGAATTTTATCGAGGCAACAGACTTGCTCAAATGAAAATGCTCAAATTGAATGAAAGTTGCGTACATATCTGAGGATCACTCACGTAAATTGGCATAATTTTCTGAGTTACCTACAGAGAAAACAGCCCAGATTTGTGACAGCAAAGAAATCTGTTTCTGTGCAGTAATCCAAATCTAGTATGAACTTTATTATCAACGACTTTACTTGGCACAACAAAACACTAAACTAAGATAAGGAGAGGTTGCTACAGTAGTAAACAACTTCCAAGACACAAAATAAAAACAAAGTACTGTAGTAAAAACATGGGTTGTCTCCCATAAGCGCTTTTCTTTAACGCCTTTCAGCTAGGCGCAGAAAGTGTGTATCAAGTATTATCAAAGGGTGGTGCATCTACAGCGTGGTTTGGAGTTTTCTCAGCCAAGCATAATATATTGGATACATAAGTTTTGGCGTCTCCCTTTTCATTAGTTTTAGGCTTGCTACTCTCATCAAATAAATTTTCCGGAACAAGCCAAGCATAGTTATTTTCTAGTGCATCATTCATTGCTAGGAGCTTACATGGTATTGGTGCTTTGATCTCCCCACCATCATTAATATTATTAGTGTACTTTATTCTATCCATGTCCATCTTTTCAAGGAGACTAACAAAATTGGTGCAAGAACCAAGCATATCATATTTAGCAAAGACCTTTCTAGCCTCCCTTGCTATACCACCAAATTCTCTAAGAAGGGTTTCTAAAACAAAATCTTTCTTTTCCCCTTCTTCCATATCACCGAGTGTAAGAAACATGTGTTGGATTATAGGATTGAGATTAACAAATTTAGTTTCCATCATACGAACTAAAGCAGCAGCGGCAATTTCATAAGTAGGAGCAAGGTCTACCAAGTGTCTATCTTCAAAATCATCAACGGTACTAACATGGTTGAAAAATTCTTCTATATTATTTCTCCCAATTATAGACCCGCGCCCTACCGGCATGTTTTTTACGGTAAAATTAAAGGGAAACATAATGAAATAAGTAAAGTAACTGCAAGTAACTAATTTTTTTGTGTTTTTGATATAGCAAACAAGATAGCAAATAAAGTAAAACTAGCAACTAATTTTTTTGTATTTTGATTTAGTGCAGCAAACAAAGTAGTAAATAAAACTAAGCAAGACAAAAACAAAGTAAAGAGATTGGGATGTGGAGACTCCCCTTGCAGCGTGTCTTGATTTCCCCGGCAACGGCGCCAGAAATTTAGCTTGACATGCGTACAGCACGCGACCGTTGGGAACCCCAAGTGGAAGGTGTGATGCGTACAACAGTAAGTTTCCCTCAGTTAGAAACCAAGGTTTATCGAACCAGTAGGAGTCAAGAAGCACGTTGAAGGTTGATGGCGGCGAGATGTAGTGCGGCGCAACACCAGGGATTCCGGCGCCAACGTGGAACCTGCACAACACAAACCAAGTACTTTGCCCCAACGAAACAGCGAGGTTGTCAATCTCACCGGCTTGTTGTAACAAAGGATTAGATGTATAGTGTGGATGATGATTGTTTGCAGAAAACAGTAGAACAAGTATTGCAGTAGATTGTATTTCAGTAAAGAGAATTGGACCGGGGTCCACAGTTCACTAGAGGTGTCTCTCCCATAAGATAAACAGCATGTTGGGTGAACAAATTACAGTTGGGCAATTGACAAATAAAGAGGGCATGACCATGCACATACATATTATGATGAGTATAGTGAGATTTAATTGGGCATTACGACAAAGTACATAGACCGCTATCCAGCATGCATCTATGCCTAAAAAGTCCACCTTCAGGTTATCATCCGAACCCCCTCCAGTATTAAGTTGCTAACAACAGACAATTGCATTAAGTATTGCGCGTAATGTAATCAGTAACTACATCCTCGAACATAGCACCAATGTTTTATCCCTAGTGGCAACAGCACATCCATAATCTTAGAGATTTCTGTCACTTCCCCAGATTCACGGAGACATGAACCCACTATCGAGCATAAATACTCCCTCTTGAAGTTACAAGCATCTACTTGGCCAGAGCATCTACTAGTAATGGAGAGCATGCAAGATCATAAACAACACATAGATATAAATTGATAATCAACATAACATAGTATTCTCTATTCATCGGATCCCAACAAACACAACATATAGAATTACAGATAGATGATCTTGATCATGTTCGGCAGCTCACAAGATCCGACAATTAAGCACAATGGGGAGAAGACAACCATCTAGCTACTGCTATGGACCCATAGTCCAGGGGTAGACTACTCACACATCACTCCGGAGGCGACCATGGCGGCGTAGAGTCCTCCGGGAGATGATTCCCCTCTCCGGCAGGGTGCCGGAGGCGATCTCCTGAATCCCCCGAGATGGGATTGGCGGCGGCGGCGTCTCTGGAAGGTTTTCCGTATCGTGGCTCTCGGTACTGGGGGTTTCGCGACAAAGGCTATTTGTAGGCGGAAGGGCAGGTCAGGGAGCCACACGAGGGGCCCACACTACAGGTCGGCGTGGCCAAGACCTGGGCCGCGCCGCCCTATATTCTCAGAGCAGCTTGGAAAGGCAGGTTCAGATTAACGCCCAAGTTCAAAGTAGCGGCAAGTTTAATAGGCAGAGTAATGTTCATGAGGTCCTTGGCGAACTACTACAATCGTAAAACTCAAAACCAGACCAGAATGCACGTATTGTTACAGATTGCTGTCCTCGGACCGAAAAAGAAAACTGCACCACAGTTTGCTGTCCTCGGACCAGAATGCACGTATTGTTACAGATTGCAAGCAAACCTATATATGTATGCTGGCATGTTCTCATCTATCCTATATATCTCATACAGATAGCATACCGTAGTGTGAGTACAAACTCAAATATTAATCACTGAGGAGACTGGCATATGGTGTCTTTACTTGAAGCACAATGGATCTCAATACTTGTAGACTGGCATATGTTGTCTTTACTTGAATCGCAGTGGATCTCAATCACACTTTTACATTAAAGGCTCTATTTGACACCACACTGTGATAGCTTTTGAAGCCAGTTAATTGTATCTAGTTTTTGGATACCTATTAAAATATTATTATAGGAACTGTTTGCTAGAATTACTGCAGCTCCCTGTATAACTAGATTCCACAACACAGTGCAGCACATCACATCTCACAAAAATTTGCCTGGTCAACCTGCTAAAACTATGGTTTGTAGGTGGATCAAGCTTTTTTCTGGCTTGAAGCTTATGCTGATCAGGAATTTCTATAATTGCAGGAACTTTACCATGAATTGCACGCGCTGGATAGATTTGAGCATTATTTTCAAAAAAGGTAATTGCATGAAGAGGAGTTCTTAACAGCAACTCGACGGGGTAAAACCGGAAGAGGAGTTGTACCCCAAACTTGAGTTCAGTATATGGTAAATATTCCTGTTACATGCCTAAATATGACCCGCTATATGCTAGAACTGTTGTGATCTGGAATTATAACTTACTTGGCATTCTTGCGCTCTTTTGTAAAAATAAGGATATTCTGAACAAACATTTGGAATGCTATGTTATATGTTTTGATTGCACATATAATGTCCTTACATGTGCTATATATATATATATGGTACTTGAACTGGAAAATTAGTATAATTTGCCTATGTCTAGTGTCCACAAGTGGTACAGTTTATCTCAGGAAAGAGTAGTGACAATACCAGGGATTTGGCTTGTTTGATATTACTTGTTTGATATAAGTTATTCACTCATCGAGCCTGAAATTATGGCTAACTGCCAAGAAAGAAACTGGTTTCCTTTTTGTCTAATACAGTAATGTTTTTGAACCGGACCTTAGGTTGTTGGCTTTGCTTTCTCTAATCTGTCACGTGGTTTGCTTAATTTCATGCTCTTTTGTTTGTTTGGTGGCCTAACGTCCATTTTTTGCAGTGTGGTAAGACTTTGTGATTTATTGTTGATTATTTGAGTGTCCAGAAAAAGAGTTGGGGTCATGCCGATTTTCTTTGGTGCTCCCGCTATTCAACCTTGCAAGAAGCTTAAAGTTGCACCAGCTGGCTTGTTGTGGAAAAGAAGCTAGGCTAGGCACTGTAGATTTGCAAGCACGCATATATATGTATGCTGGGTTCTTGCACTAGCTTGTGCTGTATGTTGTCTTGTCATCTATCCTAAACATCTCATACAGATTACATGTACCAGTACGAGTGTAAACTTAAATATTAATCCATAATGTTAAAGTTGTGGTTAAAACCATGGTAAGGCTGATGGAAACAATTGTGCCATGTACTAGCTGATGTAATTTTATGGATAGTTGTGATATTTGCACTTGATTCTTCTTTTCTTATCCGTTTGTTTTTGTTGTGATCAAAATGTCTAGAAAAACAGAGAACTTGCTGTCAAAATTTCGTAAATCTAGGTCGAGTAATCCTGTATATTTCGTTTTGGTAAGCAATGGAGCGTGTGCTTGCAACTAGGTAGCCAATAATGACCGGGAGAAATCTAGCCTGTACGCTTGTTAGTTGTCATTGGCTAATAGCATTGGGCTTGGTGGCTATAGTAGCCTGCACGAAGCAAAGCAAGACTTTGACGAGATGAAGCTATAGTAGACTTTGACGAGTCGATTTGATTGTGCGAGCGAGACCTATGCCAACAAGAATGGCTCCTTATCATGTTTGTCGATGATATCGTTGCTTGTATAAGAGGAAGAAGGCGTGGCACAGACTTGATGGTGGCCAAGTCCACTGTAATATTGCTTTTTGTAGTGCTTAGATGTGGCAATTAATTAAGAGTTGCCTTGTTTAATTATATGGTGTTCATCCTTGGAAGCTGTTACAACCAGAAATAAACATGGGAGATATAACTAGATGACCTTGCTGATATAGTACTACTTTTGTTGTTAACTAGCACAGCGGCCCTCGCAAATGCGAGGGCATCGTCTTCTTGTATGTTAATTTTTTGAGAAATAAGAATTAGTTTTCATAGATACCCATGCCACATGATTACAATAATAAGATTATGTAGATATACGAAGGTAAGTAAAGTAACCCTTGTATGAAATATTTATAATATTTTCTGTTTCAATAAACAATAATTAAGCACCACAGAGATAATATCTACTTACAATTATAAGCATGCTTTCAGGTGTGGTAGATTTAGTAGGCACACTGAAAAGGATCTATGATTGTGACATATTTAGTTACAACTATGATTCTATATATTGGCAACAAATTATTTACCCACTAAGATCTACTCACTATATTTTTTACCATAACGATTATTTTATGTAGTTACATATCATGCCGATCTATCTGATTCTAACTACTAATAAAATAGGGTGCATGGATTGATAAACCTATAAATTGATTTATCTGAGAATTTCTACTTTAGTCGGAACTTTTAGTTGTTTTTTTCCTTATATCATGCTTTGTGCATATTTTTTTTTTCTATATTTTTTTCTTCTATATAGAAAATTCTATAATTTTTCTTTTATATTAACAATAATAGGTGCAAAAAATACTTAATTATGTGCTACATTTTTCTTCTACTTTTATTATTATGTAGGCTAAATAAGATTTTTCTATTTATTCAAGCACATTTTTTATTAAACATGTTCTAGTGTAGTGCCCTTGGGTATATAAAATATTCTAGGGTGTGTTCGGTTCCAGAACCAAGTGGAATGGAACGGAATCATTCCGCACCTAGAGTCCCATTCTTTTGTTCGGTTATGGAATGGAACGGAACCGGGTGGTTTCTCGAAAGGTAATATTCTCCCTATATGCGGAATGCACCCATTCCACTGAGTCGGTGGAATGTGGTAGAGCGGTTGTTAATTTGCAGTTGTTGATTACGAAGTACTAAACTAATCCAACCAAAAAATAATAAGCCGTTGTTAACTACGATTATGGGACTAAAAAGACCACTTTCCAGTGTTAATTATGATTTTGAGATAAAAGATTAAAGTTTAACCTCATTCCGTCCTGCTCTCCAATTCCCCCAACCGAACAAAAAATAATGTTAATTGCTATTTTGAGATTAAAAGGGCCATTAGGTGTTGTTAATTACGATTTGGAGATTAAAAAGGCCATTTTCCATTGTTAATTACGGTTTTGAGACAAAAACATTAATTTAACGTCATTCCATTCTCCACTCCAATTCCCTTAACCGAACAAAAAAAACGGTACCATTACGTTCCTCCTTTTTGTGCAAAGCAAACGCGGAGATGGAACTATTTCATTCTATTTCACGCCGTTTCAGAACCAAACACATCCATAGTGTAGTTGATGGATGTGTTGAGATTAATACCTATCCAATTTCACCTCTACCCCATTCAGCCTTCTTAATAAATCAGTTTCGGTGTCATCTCTACCTGAGTAGTCTTTTTTTTTTAATTCACACCACTTAATTTTCATGTTAGGTGTACCCGGTCACCTTTTTTCCAAAGATCATAGTGTTTTTGGACTGGACTTAGACTCTGGCTATGATATTATACGTTGTAACTGTGGCATGTGACCTGATTTTATTTTCTTTCTTAAAACCACACGTTAGAGTTTATCTTTTTATTTTTTGAGGTCTAATGGATTTGCTGAAAAGCGCGCTGGTGATTTGGCTGGCACGTAAAGATACGTCTCAATATGTTGACACCAATGAAATAATTCAGATAATGTAGATTAGATGTATTTGTTCGAGTTTCGTATATTTCTACTTTCTTGGTTTACTAATATAAGATGGTTTAGCTTTTTGTAAATTCATCAATTTTGGTACGTATCTAGTCTGCTTTTTGTGTGTAGATTCACATATTATGGTATGTATAGTTTACTTTGAAATATCTAAAACATCTTATATTTATGAATAAAGTGAGTTGTATATAATAGATAGATTAATATTTAAAGAGTATTATATTTCAGGTGTCTTGCCACTGGTTTAGTAAATTGATTTTTAGAATTTTGTATCGGCTTTTATGTACTGTACTCAAATTTAAATACAGAGATGTCTTTTTGGTTATTTATATATAATTAACAATATCTATATTAGTTATTTATATTTTGGTAAATTTCTAAATTAAATAATGGAAAATCTTGCCACATGAAACAAAATTTTAGCGTTTCTAGCTAGCTACGCAGCTATCTTTTCTTCTTGGTGGACAGAGCTATTCATATGGTGATTGTCAATGTATACGTTTTTTTTCTCTAACGGATTGGCCTAGCTATCTATCTGTACATTTTTTTTCCGAACAGAATCATGTTGATGATTTTCTTGAACTATCGGACTGGTCTAGCTCTCTGTGCACGTTTTATTTTTGGAGGACGCTGAGATCCTCCGGAGGCTAGCACATCATCCCAGCCTCCGGCTTCTTCATGTAACTCGTGTCCACTTTTGCTCTAAATTTAAACTTTGCCTCGTCACAGCAAAAAAAATACCACTTTTGCTGCAAAAATATAATTCGATTAAAAACAAAATGAAAATAGACCGGTAGGAAGTGGATCCCACCAGAGACTTCACCAGAGACCTCGCCGGAACACCGTAATAAGCCCGAGACCTCGCCGGAGACTCACCTGAGACTCGGAGACCTCGCTGGAGACCTTGTAGCAAAATTTTGTACTAAAGTAGCAAAACTACAAACCTTTGTCGCAAAAGTTTTACACAATTGTAGCATCATCAACTGTTGCTCGCCGGAGAACCGTCGACAACATCCAAACTATGGCTAGCAGCACTATGACTTGCTTCCTGTAGCACCTCCCTGAATGTTGGTAGTACCACCGCTAGCCATCTGCAGCACCAGCGCTGAAAGTTTGCAACACCGCCAGCAGCATCGTGGTGCCACCTTGGAGCATCATCACCGTGCCATGGCAGCACCGCCGTGTCACCTTAGAGCATCATCATCGCGCCATGGCAGCGCCGCCATGCCACCTTGGTAGCAAAGACCATCGTGTTGTGGCCGCACCCACCTTTCAACCCTACGGTAGCATCGCCGCCATACCTTTGTAGCAACGTCGTTCGCCATTGGATGCAACATTGGCGTACCTTTGCAACATCACCGCCCACTTGCAGGCCAACATCCTTGTAGCAGTAGTACCTCATTGCCGGCGACGTCGACACCGGCTTGCAGTAGCAATGCCCCTCACTTGCAGCTCCACCGCCCACTCCTAGTAGCACAGCCGCCCGCCCCTTGTAGCACCGGCTTCTGCTGCCCGAGGCAGCGCCGGCTTGCCATCGCAGGGAGGAGCATGCCGGTTCCCCCGGGCAGTTGGTTAACGAAGGCGTTGTCCGAGCTCTGCAACGGCGGGAGCCGCTAGGCAAGCAGGAGGACGCGATGGTGGTGGTCGTCGGCCGGTAGCGAGGCTAAGCAGCGAGGGTGCGCAGATCGAGCCAAGCTTGGGGGCGACAGAGCTTGGCCACACAGGATCCATGGTGATTTCAGGAAGTCGAGGGGCTTGGCGGCTACCGCAGGAGGAGGTCGGGGGAGACAACGGTTGAGCACAGGGGAGGCGGAGCTTTGCGTGGTAGCGGACCAGGGCGCGGGAGCTGCGGGGGTGGCGGCCATCACCAAGGGCGCGTCAGTTGTCAGCCGCAGTGGAGGAACTCCCGTAGAGAAGATAAGATTGAGATAGGAGAGAGAGAAGAAAAACACATGGTATGAAGCCCACACATGTGAAGCTGTCTCAGGCTGATGGTTCACTTGCGTGAAATCCATCGTACGGCGCACACACGTGAAGCTGTCTCAGGCTGATGGTAAACTTGCGTGAAATCCTAGCAACGCAACCTCCAAATGGTAACAGACTCTTCTCTGCAAAAAAAAATTTGTTTGCACGTTTGTTTAAATGATTGCCTTTTGCAAGATTTGATCGACTACTCAGAGTCCACGCCTTTATAAGCTCAGTTAATTTCTGCAGATTTGTTCTTTTAGAAAAAATCTTTTGACATCTATTAAGTATTGAACGTGTCAAGCACAACTTATACCGTTACGTAAATACTAATCTTCAGATAAATCCTAGCCATAAATTTTTAATCTAACTATCATTATTTTCCGAATGATGTGGCTTAACGTAATCGCTCTATTTTAGACTTCCGTATTGTGCTTTTAGTATATAATAGATATGGAGTGTTCCTTTTGGAATACATAGATGGCCTTGCTGATACTCCCTCCGTTTCCTTAGGAGAAGGTGTAAAAAAATGTGACTTTTCCTCATAAAAGAACGTGGCTTTGATGTCCTGGGCGAGCGCGGCGGACGCATTATCGGTGCAGCCTGCCTGCCTTTGATGCTGCACGAGCTCAACGGCATGCATGGTGCTGCAGGCGGGTTTGACATCGTGTGCGAGCGCAGCGGCCTTCCTATGGTGCTGCACCATGGTGCTGCGGCGAGCGTAGCCATGGAAGAGGATGGGGGAGAGAGATGGCCACGATAACGGGAGATATTAAAGCGAGAGTTAATTGCTTGCATGTAGAGGTAAGTTTGGAATTTTTCCTTGCTTGTTTTCGCTCCTTAATTGATGTGCTCCTAAATTTATGCCGTTTTCTCCAGTTAATATGAGAGGAATGAGAGTCCGTGCCATGCAATTATTACTATAGCAGAAATAAATCACAACCATGCGCTAGCTCATTGCTCTCGTCTCCTCGATTGTTTCGCTGTCTTTTGGTTTCCTTTTTTCCATGTCAGCAATCCATGTTGCTTGTCATCTTAGCCGTCTATCCATCGCCGTTCTCCCAAGAAGCAGCAACTTTGCTGGATTTCCTGCCTGCTCTTCTATTCCCTCCAGCTACGCCTCTCCTCTATAAGTATAAGACCATGGCCGGCCTGCCGCGCGTCGGCTAGCGCGTGACAAGTGACTTAGACTTTGACTTTGTCGAGGAGAGGAGAGGAGAGGAGGTGGCCATGATGCTCCGAAGGAGGCGGACATGGTGACTTGATCGCAGGCGAGCGTGGTTACCGGCCGGCCGCCATGGCATGGAGGTTTCTGCCCGTTCATGTGCTCCCTCTGTACCGATGCCATGGTCGGAGGCTTCATCAGGCATGGCACTTTTGATGAGGTGGGGACTTCACCATGTTGTTCCAGAGACGAAACCATGGTGCCATGGTCGGAGACAAGTGTGGCTAGCGGGCTGCAGCGATCATCTAGCAGGTGTGACTTTGCCTATCTTCTTGATTGGTTTTTTTATTTCCAGGAGAGATATACATAGTTTGGCCGATCAAATTGGTTCATGTTTTTTATGCTGGGATTAATTGATTCATCTGATAAATGTTGTTGCCTGATTCTGGTGGAGCGGGGATCGATCAAGGTATTTTAGTTTTGGTTTCCTTCAAATAAATTCTAGCATGTGTGTTTCTTCATTTGTGTTTGGAACACATTATGACCCACACAATCCCTTTGCTTCATCTCTTCAAGACTTTGACGAGATGAAGCTATAGTAGACTTTAGGCTGTTTGGAAAGGATATTGAATACGGTTGCTAGCGACACGTCAACTAGGAAATGAGTAATCTGCCTATGTGTAGTGTCCATAAGTGGTTAAGTTTATTTCAGGAAAGAGCAGTGATATTACTTTTTTGGTATAAGTTACTCACTCATTCGTACCTCAAATTATGGCTAAATGTCAAGAAAGAAACTGGTTTCCCTTTTTGTCTAATAATATTTTTGAACCGAAACTTAGATTGTTGTCTGTTTGAATGCTTTGCTTTCTCTCATCTGTCACTTGGCTTGCATCATATTGCTTGCGCTACAGCCGATGTTTTTTATGTGCTGGTCGACTGCTCTAAATGGTTTAGTGTGTTAGTTCAATCCATGGTTTGTGCTTGCCTAATTAGTACAATAATTTTGGAATTTCGTCCAGAATGTTATACCACAAGATTGTACTCTCTCTGCCTCAAAATAGACTAAAGATAGGTGTACCAGTACAGCCGAGAAGATTTTACCATGGGTGTGCAAGCTAAGGGCGCTAAAAGTAGTAACATGAGGTCCAAAATCAGAAAATTAAATCCAAAACCTTGGTCGTCTCTTGGGCTTCGAAAATTCAGTAGCTGCTGCCTGATAGAGTGATAGTTCCAGAGCAGCGTGGAAAGGCAGGTTCAGAGTAACGTCCAAGTTCAAAGTAGCGGCAAGTTTAATAGGAAGAGTAATGTTCATGAGCTCCTTGGCGAACTACTACAATCGTAAAACTCAAAACCAGACCAGAATGCACGTATTACTATAGATTGCTGTCCTCGGACCGAAAAGAAAACTGCATCACAGAAGGAAGATTGAGAAAACGTAGCATGTCCAAAATCCCAATTTTGCTTCAATTCAGTTCGCGCGATCGTCCACAGACAAGGTGCAGATATTATGACGTTATTACAACATTACACCAGTAGCACCTTTTAGCCCTGATGAGATTAAACATGGATAACCACGGCCGTCCAGAAATGAAACATAGATAGCAGCAATACTGAACTGGAGCTGTAAAAGGTTGGAGCTTGGACGAACTAGAGAGAATAATAGGCCAGTTAAACGGCTGACGCGATCCTCGGGTTCGATCAACGGTTCAAGCTGTTTCACCTGGTGGATAAGGCCCGTCCTGCAACGAAGTGAGCTGAATGAATTGGAGAGCTCGATTCCATTTTTCTTTTTGCGGGGAATTGGACCATTCATGGCGGCATATTGATGAAAAGATCTGGGAGTAGCAAATAAGGCAGAGTACTACACTGTGCGTACCTCAGAGATGTAGTATGTACGTTGGTCGGTCCAATCGGAGATTTTGGCGACCTCGTCCGGGTCGAGGAAGCTGGAGATGAAGGCGATGGCGACGTCCAGGTGCTTGACGGCGAGGCTGGTGAGGGAGCACGAGCGATGGAGGTAGGTGAGCGCCAGGTCCAGGTCCACGGTGCTTTCCGCCTGAGGGGGCTTGCCAGTGGCGGCTGGGGCTGGGTCGGGGTTGGGGAGGCGGCCCTCGAATCTATTCGCGAGGTGGCGGAGGTGCTCCTTGGCGGCGGCGATGAGGTCATCTGCGTAGCCTATCATGACTCCGACCAGCTAGCGGTGGCCGGAGGGTGGCCGGACGCCGACGAGGAGCTCGATGCAGCGGGGGAGGTGGTGTTCCAAGGTGAGCATGACGGCGTAGTAGGCGGACTCGATGCGGGCGAAGGCCTGGACCAGGGCTGTCGGGCGCGGGGAGTGCCACTGCCCGCGCAGCAGGCCGTAGAGCTGCTCGTTGGGGATGACGGCGAAGGCGGGGATGCTGAAGGAGAGGCTGTCGCGGTTCTCGGCCGCGGTCTCGAGGCAGTCGGCGAGGTAGCGGGCGCCGTAGTCGAGGCCCTTGGAGTAGACCTTGCGGAGGCCGGAGGCGACCTCCTCCTGGACCTCGTCTTCGGGGCTTGGCTGCTGCAGCCGGCGGCGGAGCTGCAGGAGGCGGTCGCGCTGGGCCCCGACGTTCTTCGTGGCGGACATGGCACGCACGAGGATACACGCTAGGTTCTCCCTGAGAACATGGGGCACCTCTCCTTCCATGGCCATGGCGGCCGCGTGATCTCTCTGTGAGGAGAAAAAACTCGAGTCTTGGGATGCGCCGCCGCCGCGGGCGAAGGAAGAGAAGGTGAGGGGCGAACCAGGCGAATCGTGCCTCCTTTTTGGCCATGGGTCTGCAGGCTGGGCCCATCAGAACCGGCTTCCATGTTGTGCTCCTTCCTCTACCACTGCAAGACAACAATCACCGTAGCTGAATATTACCTCCATACCGGGTTTCAAAAAAAAAAAAAAGAATATTACCTCCATACCGGGCAATTACGTATTTCGAGATAAAAGTTTGACTACAAATTTAGTCAGCAAAAATAAAATATATACCATAAAAGTTATACCATTTAATTTATATTCAAAAGAAGTTTTCAATGACACATTTTTTCTAACATATATTATATATTTTATTGACCAAATTGTTAGTTAAAGTTTTTCTCGAAAAACGTAATTTCCCTGTAAACCAGTATGGACTATGGAGAGAGTTTAGGGCAGTGCTTCGCATAGATGAGGAGGTCGTAATCTCTCCTCACGGTGTAGTTTCTCTTGTCAGCGCACGGGGAGGTAATTTAGCGCGAGTGCGAGCATGGTGGAGACGTTGCAGGAGCTGAAGGCACCTCTAGTGTACTGAGTGCTGCCGCCCTAACTTGGATAGCACACATATTTATTATGCAAGTTAATTTAGATCAAAATAGACTTCATAATATGAATATGAATAATATGAATATGAAGAATGAAAGTCAGAGGTATGTAGCTTCCCTAACTTGGCTCCTTAAATTATTTTTATTCTGTTACACAAATAAAAGACTAGTCATACTCATATCTAGGCCTATAGTACATGTACTCGTAGTTGCCCTCGTCGGAGGAGCCGTCGTCGCCGCTCGCCGAGCGCGGCTCGAACCTACGAGGCGGCGGTGCTGGTTGCATCCCGTAGAGGCTGTGATGTCGCACGCGCCGGGGATAGATGGCCGCATCCACTACATCGTAGGCCCCGTTGCCACCACGGTGTGCACGACATGCCTATTCCTCCTTCACCCACCATGACCGGCCAGCCTCCACCAGCTAAGACAGTGGCGGTTTGAGAGAGGCGCAGATGTTCACGTGTTGGCCCGGGAAATCCTTCGGGTCACCGGGGCACCTAAAGTCGTTGGCGACCATGGCGTACTCCGACGGCGCCTTCCACTCTGGTCCCTCCTCCGGCTCCTGCAGCCTCGGGGAGGGGGGAGGGGGGGAGGGAATATGGCATACGGGTAATGAAGCCGCCACCGTCACTGCCACCGTTCTTCGGTGGATGGAAGTGAGGGTATCGTAGATGAGGGTAGTCGCTCGTCAAAATGTGGTTCATCACTCACTCGAGGGTCCGGCTGCCCAATCATAGCCGCCGTCCGGTCTCGTTGTTATCCACGGGAGGCGACCCGTCCCCCTCGTACCTGGCGAGCTCCATATCCTAGCGATTGGCGAAGGAGGTGTCCCAAGTTGTGACGTTGTCGAGATTCCAGCGGGGATCCATGTGGCGAGTGCTTGGATTTTTGACACTCGACAAAGAGCGATAGCGGCGCCAAAGATGCGATTTTCGATTCATGAAACCATTACTTGGTTTGGCGGACATTTTGAATCAACCAAAGATGATGCCATGGCCACCGACGCTACTTCATTTAAAGAGATTGTGATCGCGTCGGTCCCATTCAAGTAGCTCGCGTGATATGGCGCAAATGTTACTACTGTAAATCTTACCAACAACAAATTAAGATGTCACTCGGTGAGTTAATAGTCCATATCAAATTTAATTTATTTCCTTTATTTTAACACACCATATGCAAGCACCATGTTAAATCATGTGAAGGGCGTGGATCACTGTATGAGTGTACACTAGCTAGCTAGCTAGCCAGCCTTGGTGAAGTTGAAGTTGCTGCATGAGAAGCCTCTGGCGGGGAGGTAGCCGGTGAAGCTGAGCTGCTGCTTGGCGTTGTCGACCGCCACGAGCCTGTTCTCGAGCTGGAACCCTCCGATGAGCACCGGCGGCCCCGTGGTGCTGCCGGACGATTTCAGAAACGCGAAGCACGCCGTGTTGGCGTTCACCTGCGCCATGGAGTTGCCGCCGCCGACCGTGAAGTTGGTCCCGCCCTCGAGCAGCACGTCCACCTGCGGCACGGAGTAGCCCGACAGGGACGAGCCGAGCTTGGAGGAGTCGTAGCAGAGCTCGAACGGTGCCACGGCGGCGACCTTGGCGGTCTGGCCCAGGGCGCGGTCGAAGGCGGCGATGACGCGGCTGTACACGTCGGCGCGGAGCTGCGTGTAGGTGACGGTCGTGGAGAGGCCAACCACGAGCGGGCCGGCGGCGGCGACGGAGCCGTCGATGGCGACGCCGCCGGTGGCCGTGACGAAGTAGCCGGCGTTCCCGGCGAAGGGCTGGCGGAGCGGGACCGGGTCGGAGAGGAGCGTGGTGATGGCCTCGCGGTCGGCGGGCGGGGCGAGGTAGAACGGGCCGCCGCCGAAGATGGCCGCGCCCACGCCGTTGCCGCTGAACCCGGTCCTGCCGTCGCTCGGGAGGCAGAGCGCGAAGGAGTTGGCCACCTTCTGCGTGCTGGCGACCTGCGCCGGGAACGAGGTGCTGGAGCGCCCGAGCCCCGCGACGCCGGCGGCGCCTGACGGGGCCGCTGCGCAGGTGGCGGTGGCGGCGAAGGAGACCGGGGACAGCGGGTTGGCGCCGTTGGTGGTGTTGGCGGAGAGCGTCACGGTCGTGGTGGTCCCGCTGCGGCACGGAGTCGTGATGGCCGGCGCGGAGAGGTCCAGGACGAGCGGGCGGCCGGCGCTGAGGGGCGCCGTGTACAGGGCTGTAGACGCCGCGCCCTTGTTGATTTTTGTGAGCAGCGGCGCGCTCGCCGCCGTGCACGCGCACAGCGCGAGGAGGACGAGCACGATGACTGGTTTGAGTTGCGACATTGTGATTTTGGGTTCGATCAGCTCAGGTTGATGCTGTGAACCAATGCACGTACGTGCGGTATATATAAGCTGGAGCCTGGGGCTCGAATGCTCGATCCATCTGAAGACTATTCAGATCGGATGGACCAATGCATGCGTGGTCAATGTTGCTTGACGAATGTGATTCTCCTGCCGTCGCTGGAAGGCCGGAGTTGGCGACCTGGAGAGCCACGCGACGCCAGCTGTCTCTCGCGCTTGACTTGACAGAGACGTGCGGGGGGCGTCAAACAGACAGAACGAACCCCCTCCTTTTGTTTTTTTTTTTTCTATCAATCGGTCAAAACAGTCAAGACGGCGGCGTTGCCTCTGGCTGAACCCGGCCGGTCGTGCCGTCGCTCGGGAGGTCGACCCCGTGACGCCAGCTGTCCTGCTCTCTCTCGCGCGGAACCAAGCCGAATCATACATACTTCGTGGGCCCCACTCCATCGGATCGCGCGGAGGAAGAAGCAAGTGCTCCGCGCATGCGCGCGTACGTGACAGCGTTAATATATTGGCTTGGCTCCGCGCGCACGTACGTGACAGTTTGATCACCGAGTGAAACAAAATTACGCAAGCAAACCAGATTTTCGTAAATCGGGAAAGGGAAAAAAAAAATTACTACGTAATTAAGCATCCTTTGATTTGATTCCCAGGCGTCCAGTCAAATCAAATCAAAGGCGTCCCGTTAACGCGGCAAAATTCTGTCAAAAGAAAAAAAAACGCGGCCAAAACCGTACCCACTGGAGACAGCCCGTGCACTGCATGCATCCTCCGAATTGATGGAAGGGAGGCGCGACCAATTTAGGGACGGTCTCGCCAGATGCAATTTCACTAGCTAAGACTTTTTTTTGAATGTCAAAAGGTAGCCCGGCCAACAAAACCAAGGACACAAAGGCAAGAAAAGGAGAAAGAAGAAAAAAAGAGCAGGGGTCAAAACCGCTTAGCCCGGATCAAAGGGGGCCCCACTGGCCTGATCAACAAGCTAAGACTTCACTATAATACTGTACATAATAACACAAAACGGCTATAAGGCTGTTTATACTGGAGAGTAACTTATTCTAGTAATACATATCATGTGATGCATGTTGGATGACCTACCAAATGGAGACATTGCAATGTGCTACAGGATCCAGAATGCTCCAGCTGCTGCTCCGCTTCATCAATGCCGATAATGTCGAGGGACGGCTCCGGCAGGTGAGGCAACAACGATCGACCTTCCGTCCATGCCTTCTCGTCTAGAAGATAGCCGGCGCGAAAAGGTTGCAGGGTGCAGGCCGGAGGGACAGCTACATGGTGGGAGGAGAAGCTTGCTCGGTGTCGCCGGCCTCCTCGAGGCGGACACATGGGCGCAGGAGGTGAGCGACGAACGACGGCGAGAGGTGAGCTCGGTGGAGTGGCTTGCGGGAGAAGGTTGCAGACGCGTCCGCCAGGGAGGGAGGAGATACTGGCCCGACGGCGCCGCCCACCTCGAGGCGGACCCATGGACGCAGGAGGCAAGCAACAACCGACGGCGAGAGGCGAGCTCGGTGGAGTGGACTACGGGAGAAGGCTGCAGGAGCGGCCATCAGGGAGGAAGCGGCGAGAGGCGAGCAGAAGGAGGCCCCAAGAGCGAAGCGCGGGAGGCCGCCGGCCCTAGATCAGGGATGGGAAAGATCAATTAGGAGTTGATCGCTTCAGGTTTAAAATATAAAAGGGTTAAATTGTAAAAAGAGGGAGTAGGTTTTTTGTACAGTTGATCAATTATTCCGTAAGCATTATAACCGCGCGGTTGATCAATTAATTATCATGTTGTTCTTGGTGTATCTTCTTTACCGGAACCAACCAAAAGATTAATCCGCCTTTGGCACCCACCCCCACCCGTACCTGTGTCGGCGACTCATCGATTCGCTCGCTAATCCGCCTTTTCATCTCTCTCCATGATTGATGATGATCGATCCATCCGACGAGCTCGCTAACCACTCGCTCACCGAACCAAAACATGGCTCCTCCCTCTCCGCCTGCGAAAATCCTAGATCCCGTCGTCCTCCTCCACCACCAACGCCGCCCCTAGCTCGCCTGCACGACGCTCCAGCCCGCGCGCCGTCACCGTAATGGGCGCGGATGGCTTGCTCGCCGGAACGCCCGTGCCCCGTCGAGCTCGCCTGCCCGCTTCCGCGAGGGTGCTCCACGACGGACGCCGGCCGGCGATGATGAATCCGGCCGGGAGAGCAAACGTCCTACACCGCCACCGCCGCAGCACCGCCCCGGCTCAGACTCCTCCCACGCCGGTGAGGTTCTAACTATATCCCCGTCCATCTTCAAGGAATCCCAAAATCTCGCAGGGCACTACCAGGCTCTGTCCAAAAAATTAATAACGCGTCTTGTGCTACAGCGTCAGAATCAATCTATACTACTGTTCCCACTACTATTATATCTCCTCTTCGTTCTGCACTAGATTTTCAGAGATTGAACCGTCACCGATTTGCTCTCTAGGCCTTTCAGCTTCTAATCACTGCATTTTTTTGCTATTATGTATGTACATATATGCATTGTTCTGCTGTTTAATCATGGGCAACAGCTGCAGTCGAAACATATTTACATATATCCTACCTTTTCCACTCCAGCTAGCTCGAATCTGGATTATAGATTATGGGTGCCTTCTTGCTTCAGATTGGACAGATTCAATGTTATTAGATCTTACAGGGATTGCTAGACATAATCATTCCATATGCTAGTTCTGGAATTTCTGTTTTCTGCCTGATAAATATCATAGGTAGTCTGTTAATTTGAGATTCTATCTTTGTGTGCTCTCATATGTGTGTGCTTCACTGTCATGCCTAACCTGGGAATACTTGTTTGTGATCCAAATGCATCTCTTAGATGTTTGCAAAATGATGTTTTTATTCATGTCTTTGAATCAAAACATATCCATCTATTCAATGCCTCTCTCCATGCCCTCTGATTCTTATTTGCTCTCTATCTCAGGCTGCATACTACTTCACCATATGATGGATTGCTGCACCTTACCTGCCATACCACCGCGTCTACTTCCTCGCTGCTGCCTCCTTTTAGAAGCTCGTCAACATCGGTTTCCAAAGGTCGATTTTTTTTCCTTTGTTCATGCTTGGATAGATTGCTGCCATGCTATCCAATACTATTCTGCATGGTGCTCTGGGCCGTGGCATTCGTGCCACTACTGTCTCTGCGTGTCTATGCAAGCCAAGCAATATACTTTTTTCCAATGTGTGAGGTGCATAAGCATGTGGCATGGCTCGCCTTCCGCCCTCTCTCCTGTGCCAGGCTGACTTGCCGGTGGATGTCCACGTCGCCCACAAGGCAGGCGTCCCTCCGACACGATGCTCCTTCGCTCAGACGTCATTCTCGTCTCCAAAAGTAAGCACCTTTCTGTCTATTCCCCCTCCTAACCCTTCTTGGCTTGGATATGCGTTTAGCCTAGACATTGGATGACGTCGACAAATTTGCTTTGTTTGCATTGTAGAAAATTCCGCTGCTTGGTCCTAGGCAGCGATTTGGTTTATTATTGTGTGAGGTGTTTCTGGGGACAGGAACATGCTGTGGTGTTTCCTTGCATTTCTGCTTTCTGTACTACTTTTCTCGTTCATTCTTATTTATACACACTCAAATTGTTGGTTGTGCTTTATGTTTAGGATCTGGTGGTAGTATATGTGTTAAGAATAAAAATAAGAAACAAGGTGTTAAGCCTCCGTACATGCACATTTATCTCCTTTTCTCCTACCCGTAGCCAGCTTGTAGAACCATGTTTTGTTGTTGCTGCTAATTTGGTTCACAATCAAATGGACATACTTATTACAAGTTGAATTGTGTATGCTCAAGTGCCCAGCACAGTATTTTAGATGGCTGCTATCTCGAGTCTTTTCTACATATCAGCGTTTAGCTATGCTGACCATGATTTGTTCTTGTCCGAGGAAAACACAAACTAATCAACTCTGGTGGCCTTCTTCTTCGACTCCATGTGTTTAGGTATGTTTCTGGTTCCTCGTTGTGTTCTGGCCATCTTGCTGATTACCCTGTATGAATTATAGTGATGATGATGATCTGGTCACCTAGTTTCTTAGCTGCGTTCCAAAGAATTTGGCATCTAGGCCTTGGTACTAGGTGTCATGGTGCTATTATTTGAATTTACATTATCAGTTTCTGAATTTGTACCATTTAGACGATGTTTTCACGTTTCGGATTTACATGGCCATATTTGCTTAGTAATTTTAGGTAGCAATTTTTTGTGCTGATCTGTACATGATCAAAGTGGCAGTGTTCTTTTGTGATTGAAAAACACGATGTGCCTTTTTAAAGATGGAATCTTCAGTCCTGCTAGTACTATCCACGAGTGCTGGCTAATAGTTACCAATCATTCAGCCTTTGTTCATTCTGCTGGTTGAAATATGTTGCTGGCCTGAACAGCGAGCATGCATATCTAGCTGAATGCACTCTTCATGAATCTCGACGCAAGTAGTTGTACTTGCACACATTTTGTTACTTGTTTCCTTAGCTCCAAATTGAACTCAGTAGGTGATGCAGAGACTCTAACCTTTTGTGTGTTTGCATTTCAGCATGTAGAGAAAGAACAATTAAGAATGATGAGCCAGATCCTTAACTTTCTCTGTATGTATGTAATCCACCTGGTCTGGTGCAGTGGTGTTGGGACACGGCCTGGCCTTGTCTGCCCATGCGTCTAGCTCACGTCGGCTCTAGAGTCTAGCGCGACCTGGAAAGCTGTCGCTGCCATGGCTTATGTGTAATAACTGCTGTTTCGGTCCTTGTATTGTTTGGCCCATGTAACATCCTTCTTGTAATGCTCCAAAATTGGAGTTGTAATAGTGTAGCAGTTGTTTACTTTTCCATATTTGTAGTCTTCGGTCATGAGTGAAAAAGATCTTTTGGTTACATGTTATATGGTTGTGCTCTTGGCACTATATATTGAATATCGTGAAATTGTTATCTGTGATCTAAATATTGAATATATAGCAAAAGTCATGCCGAAAATTTGTAATCTTGGTAACTATTTTTTCCTTAAAGAAAACTTGTTTATTGTTAATTTCTATTTGCTGCTGCTAGTAGCAGTAGGAAGAGATGCACCTCACTCCGGCTCAATTGCATCAAGACTACAACTACTGTACAGAAATACTTACGAAAGCAAATGAGGCAAGTACCCATTGTAAGTAAAAATTCGTTGAAACGTGTTTCGTTGTACAATGTCTTCATTACAACTACTGGAGAGAAATAACTATGAAAGCAAGTGAGAAAAGTACATTATAGTTGCTGGCAAGTATACCCCATTGCTCAAAGTGCATGGGAATTATTAATACGTACCAGGCTACTGGATAGTCGAACTACTACTAGTAGTGTTCAACCTTCAGTTAAAAAAAAAAGTAGTGTTCAACCTTGGATTACAAGAACTGATTAGGCTCCTACTCAAACCATCTGCATCCAAATGTCCTACTCAAACAAATCTGCGAACTTACCAGGATGGTGCTAACCAAGGAGGACGACCTACACACAAAGCACATAAATCCTATGGTAACCTTCTATGTAGCACAATTGCACGAAGAAAATCATCTTGAACACCCAATGGCGCAAAGAAAAAAAGATGTTGACACATCCTCCGCTGCTCCGCATCGCGACGGTCGGTGCATGCGTCGTGACGTCAACCTTTGAATTCCCCGGAGAGGTTTTTTTTAAACTACATGCATGTTTCATCATAACATTAAGCTTGGACTTTCTAGATTGCTAAAGCATGATGAATTCCCCGGAGAGCTTGTCCGTCAACGTGACTGCATGCTATATGGAGGAGGTGCGGAAATAACCCTAGCTCCCGCTACGCCATCCATCTGAACTCCCAAGCCAATTAGATCAATACATTCATGTGGATCGCCCTCTTAAACTCGATTCGAGCCGTCCATCTGGGCTGAATCCAACTGCCCGAGTCTCATATCGGCTCCCGAGGCGACACACGCCTATCCCCAAATTCACACTAATTGCGCCTAAACACTAATCAAGGAGAATGATCTACACAGAAGCACATAAATCATACCCTAACCTCCTATGTAGCGCAAGTACACAAAAGATCATGGTGCGTTCTTGAATACCCAATGGTGCAAAAAAAAAAAGATCTTGAAGCATCCAATGTGCTTAACTTTCTACAAACTTCAACCGCGAACCTATATAATTCTTGGTCCGCCTCGACGCCGGCCTCCTCTGCGGCTCCATATCCAAAAAGGGTATATATGGTGTATCCCCATGGAGCCTCCACATCGATTTGCGATGGTGGCCGTTGGGTCGTACTTTGCAGCGAATCTCCCCTCTATGGAGCGAAAACCTAACCGAGGTGAAAATATCCCCCGCAACCTTAGCCTATCCTGATCTGGCTCCGCCATCCCCGCCCTTCCTTCTTCCCCCACTGCCTCTCCTCCCGCTCAACAGCAGCCTCGCCCGATGCCATCCCCGGTCCCCGGACTCTCTAGTTGCGATGGTAGGCACATCACATGCGTCGTGAGATCAACCTTTGAATTCTCCGGCGAGCTTTTCCGTCAACATGATTGCATGTTGTGGAGGAGGTGCGGAAATAACCCTAGCTCCCACCCGCCCATCCACCCAAACTTCCGAGCCAATTAGATGGCACAAATTGCGTTCCCGCGGATTACCCTTCTTATTGAACTTGATTGAAGCCGTCCATCAAACTGACAGAGAGCCTCATCTTGACTCCCGAGGCGACACGCGCACTAAATTGCGCAGTCGCCCACCCTAAACGCTCACACTAATTGCGTTGCTGAATCCAAACAGCCCACCCAACGATTCCCCTTAACCATACCGCCCTCCATCGATTGAGCAGCCGCCTCCATCCCGCCGCCGAACACAGTCCCCCCGCCGCCTCCGCCTCCGCCTCCGCCTCACCCTCACCGCAGCGCTCCTACCTCCTCGCCGGCCACCCTCCACCGCTCCCCAAAACCAGCACCGCAGCGCTGGCCCTCCTCTTGGACGAGCACCACGCGAAAGAGGATGCGCGCCGGCATGCTACCGACCATGCTCGCTGGGCTCCTGGTGTTGGCCGCCCGAGCCATGGGGCTCCACGGGTTGACCCATTGGCCCGCCGATGGGGACAGCAAGGGCGGCGAGACCCTGGCTCTCTCCGCTGACGGCCGCCGGCAGGAATAATGGCAGGGGGGTCGACGGAGGAAGGCCTGCCCGGGCTGCTGCAGCCAGCGACCACCTCCCTACGCCGGCAACGTCCCTGGACCTGCTGCTCCGGGCGCCGTCCGCCTCTCCGTCCCGCTGCTGCCTCCCAGCTGTGAGCACCCTTCCAAATCCCCCTTCCCTTTCCATCAGGTTGAATGAATGATTGTGTAACCCCGGTGGAAAAAACCACACACGAATCCCTCCTGACACTACTGTTCTTGGGTTAGGCAATTCCTCTGATTGTTAGCCCACCAATCTTCTGCATCTGCAGGGAATAGAAAAACTCCTACCCCATGTTCTTGTACTCCCATCGGAAGAAGAAATAAAGCTCTGGCTGCTGCTGCCTTTTAATTTATCTGTACCCATATTGTTACTAGTAGCACGATAGCTTCAAGTGTTGCGAAGGTGTTTTGGGTCCCAAGGGAAGGTTGGCATCAAGATTTGCGAAGCCCGCCCGCAGTGCACACACGTTCTTGACTGATTTTGGTTACTTTTGTTTCCTGTTGATGGACGAATGGGTTGGCGGTAGAGAGACGCATGCCATGTGTGGAAGAGGGGAAATCTGTTTTCGCTCGATTAGAAATTTGTCGGTTTATCATGCATAGACCTGGCTTCTTTTTTCTTGCTTACCATTCATAGGTGGTGATGAAACTACCATTCTTGTTTGGAGCTACTACTTACTGTCGTTTTGGTTTTCACTATGGTTTCATTACTAACTTACTGCAGCTACCCGTGGCTGCGGCTTCTGGCTCGGCATCAACATCCGTGGTGGATGGATCCAGCCTTCCACTTGTCTCTCGCACCGAAGTAGACCAGTGGTGGTATCACTTGACAGCCGGTGAGGGGCGCTGCTGGTGTCACCAGAGAGGACTCCGCTATCCTAGTGTCAAGCTGCTCGACATCAACTATGGTGAGGATTGGTTTATAATTGTACCTTCGTTGATGTACTGTTGGGTAGAGGCTTAAGTGCCTTTCGTTCGGGCACATGTTTTCCTTCTTACTATTCTTTTCGTGTCGTGGATGATTCTTGATATGATTTTCTTTGGTTCTCCGTGAAAATTCTTACTATCAAAATCTGTCCTGTCTTCTTTGCTGGACTTCTCAGGCATAAATTTTTGAACCATTGTTTTTCTGTACTAAACAAAAAGAAGGAAACCACTTCATCTCAGTACATGTTTTGCTCTATTTTGTACAAGGGCAAGTGTATGTTTTCTAGACAGGTTCTCCCTCTTCTTTTGGTGTTTTGTACAAGGGCAAGTGTATGTTGTTGTGACTAAGTGAGCACCACACCTCCTCTCCGTGCCTCTGTAATACGCCATGCGCCATGCGGCGTTTTATTTGCTTCAAACATGGGTACAAATTTGCACAGTGACTTTTGCATACTAGTTGAGTATTTTAGTTTCCTGAATTTGAGTACTCAGTAAAGGCTGAAGAGCATTTCTACATGTTAGCAGTAGCATTGGACCAATTTCTTTCATTTTTTTATCTTATCATTCATAGGCGGTGATAAAACTATCATTCTTGTTTGAAGATACTACTTACTCGTTTCGGTTTGCACTAAGGTTTCATTACTAACTTACTGCAGCTACCCGTGGCTGCGGCTGCTGGCTCGGCATCAACATCCGCGGTGGATGGATCCAGCCTTCCACTTGTCTCTGACACCGAACTAGACGAGTGGTGGTCTCACTTGGCAGCCGGTGAGGGGCACTGCTGGTGTCGCCAGAGAGGACACAGCCATCCTCGTGTCAAGTTGCTCGACATCAACTGTGGTGAGGAGGTAGTCCCACTCTCTTCAACCCCTGTAGGTTTCCTGTGCATGGTTGCTGCAGATGGTGATCTTCTTTGTGTTCTTGCCAAATACAAGGAAGAGGCTAGGAGAGGGCAGGATTCCCATAGGAAATCATTATAGGAAAATTCTGTGTCTTGAGACCAGCTGGATGTGTGTACATGTTTGCGTAGTGTTCAGGTTCTACACATGTTTCCTCTAATTTGCAGCAGCTGTGTGGGCAACTAGTGGCCTGTGTGTTGTCTCCATTGCCCCTTCATATTTTACTGTCATGTGGTTGGCTTATAATTGTACCTTCGTTCATCTAGTGTTGGGTAGAGGCTTGAGCCCCTTCATTCGGACACATGTTCCGCTTCTTACTATTCTTTTCGTGTCGTGGATGATTCTTGATAGGATTTTCACCGGTTCTCCGTGAAAATTCTTACTACCAAAAACTGTCCTGTCTTCTTTACTAGACTTATAAGGCATAAATGTTTGTACCACTGTTTTTCTTTACTAAACAAAAAGAAGGAAATCATTTCATGTCAGTACATGTTTTGCTTTGTTTTGTACAAGGCACGGGTCTAGTGTGAAGAATTTTGCTACTAAATCTGTCTTGTCTTCTCTGTTTCAGTGTGAATATTAATCAGGTCATTGTTAAGTTTCTTATTACCAAAGCATGTATTGTCTTCTTTAATCGCCTTCACATGCATAAATTTGGAACACTGTTTTTTTGGGATGAATAAAAATAAGGAAAATGCTCTGGAAGAGACAGAGTTATTTGTCCGTGACTAAGCGAGCACCACACCTCCTCCCTTGCCTCCGTTATACACAATACTGCATTTTATTTGCTTCAACCATGGATACAAATTTGCATAGTGACTTTTGCATACTAGTTGAGTATTTCAGTTTCCTGAATTTGATTACTCAGTAAAGACTGAAGAACATTTCTACATGATAACAGTAGCATTGGATCAATTTTCAGTAACATTTAACAGGATGCCTTTGTCTTCTTGCTGCTGGCCAACTGGTTTCCATTTTGAGTTTAAATGCTTTGCATCTGTTACAAGTAGAACAATACACCTGCTGCTTTTTTCTGAACGTAAAAATGCTCGGCTTATTGACTCAGCAGTCCATTATATGTCTGTTATTTGCAATCGGTTACTTGGATGCCAGATTTATATTTTGCTAGTGTTGAGTTTCAGAAATTGTGCAGTATGCGATTCTTTATGAAAACTGTGTTTGTTTGATCCTGATGTAGTTCATATACTGCGATTTTATTCGATTTCAGAGCAGTTGGTCACCCTTGATAGGCTGGCTCGTTTGTTGCCGTCACCAAAACAAGCGAAAAAGTAGTACTGATGTCTCAGTTTACTTGCTACGAATATGTTAGTAGGTACTACTAGCTAGTTGTGCGTGGGACATTTTTTATTCTTCAGATTTGAGTATGTCTGTATTGTTGTGGTGTATCAACTGCTTATTTAGTTACTCATGTGCCGTCATGTTTTAAAAATCGACCGTCGAATGTTATGTGTCATGCCGTCATGTCAACTTTGAGAGCGATATGTATTATGGCCTTATGGGTGTAATAAATAATCTTTAATTGGCTTGTTTATTGATAAGTGTGTAGGCTCTTAATATGCAGCTTCCAAGTACTGGCCTATAGTACTTGTTAATTAAACATAGATTGTACCACTACTATAGGCTACAGGAGGATCAGCCCGGATAGCAGAGGGTATTGTTGGGAGTAAAACACTTGAGAAATTTCACTTCATCGCCATGTTTGGCTTGGAAGCGTCAACATTTCACTGTACTACATTGCATTTATTCCTTTTGTGGTGCATCAGGTGCTTATGGCATATTGGAACGTCCATTCTAATGTGGATGCTGAATTTATCTCGACTAGCATATATTTGAGCTATACTGGGTCACTTTGACTTTTTACCATGGATAACAATTTGCATAGGGACTTTTGTATACGATTTAGTATTGCAGTTTTGTGTATTCGAATAATCAGTAAGGACTAAAGAGCATTGATACTCTTCATTTCTGTTTAACAACAATTCCTTTCTCTGATATGCAGTTGCCCTATGAATTTGTGGATACAGAAGAGTTTTAGAGGTTAAGGGAACTGAAACAGCTTGGTGAGTATTCTTCTCAAACTTGAAAAACCATCCTAGAATGTTTGCATTCTACGTTGTTGGGAGTGTCAGATTCTAAATGGCCATATCTTATATTCGATTTTTCCTAGTGAAGAAAATTTAAAGGCTCATTAATGTAGTTTCATCTCAGAGAACTGTTTCCTTAGGTGCAGCTATGGTATGTATTTGATCAAACTGATTGTTAGCCACATAGCGTCTTCAATCTGTGGACGCTATTTATTTTAGCTGCCATGTTTCATGCCTATAGTTTATGTTACCCTCACCTAGAACAATGAGAACTATGATTGGGAAGATACCATGTTTTTGTTGAGTGTTTCTCATTTTTCCAGTGAACAATGAGGGTGCATTGCTACTTGAATTTCTTTAGTTGACTATTTACGTCTTTGTGAACCAGTGTTCACTGTATATGATTTGGATGTTCTGAAATTTTGTTTCTAAAAGAAACAAAAAAATCGAAAAAGGGAAAGACCCTGGCCTTTGCATCTACTGATGCATATAGCCTTTATTATTATTAAAACACACATAGCTGAGTTTCTTTTTGGTAAATCTAGTTCTGAGGGAATTTACATTATACTTTGATGATTTATATAGATGTTTGTGTAACATGCTCTCTATGCTTTTCAGGTCGTACATATCTGGTGTATCCAGGGCCCGTCCACATGGGCTTTGAACATTCCTTAGGTGTTTATCAGCTAGTTGGGGAGGCTATGCAAAATCTTCAAATGAACCAGGTTTGTATCATTAAACACAAATTTGCTGATATATACTGCCAAGTGATAGTCCTAATAGTATTGTAGAAGCTTATGCATTTCTTCAATCAACAGGGAAAAGAACTTGACATGCTGATGTGCAAAGTGCAAACTGTGAAACTAGCAGGTTGGTGTTCTTGACCATGGCTCCACTAAGTTCTCATATTAATGATCTTTGTGATTGTTCTGTTCAGGTCTCCTGCATGACATTGGACATGGCCCCTTCAGTAAAAAAATTTAGTCCCTGAACATCAGTATGCATCTCACTCTATCATATTGTATGACTCCATCATTTATTTTGCAACGGCTACCATCCAATTTTACATGATCCTGTCTTAATTTCTTTTAACTTGCAGATGTCTTAACTACAATGATTGTTAAACTTGGTCCTGTTATTGACTTTCTGCTTGCTAACTAGAAAGTTGATCACCCTGAAAGAATTGACTGGCAAAAGGTAAGTTGAATCTTTGGTGCTCTTGATAATATTGCTTGAAAAGTTAGCAAAGCATATTTGTTTTTGATAATTCTGATTTGGATGTCTGCGTAACAGGTTAAGTGTGCTCTCAAGAACTTGAGGATCAAAGCGGCTCCTGGAAATTCAGAATTCAAGACTGTTGGTTTGAGTGACGAAAATGCAACAAAAAAGACGTGAGAGTTCCTCATAACCCTTATATTAATGTAACAAGTAGTCAAGAGCTGTATTCATTCTTACGAGTGCTTATATTAATAATTTGGAAAGGGCACCCTATTATTTCTGCTTGTTCTACAATTTATTTCTGTCTACAGTTTATTGCTATTTACTAAGTGCTCTCTGATTGGCATGTTTAACTAGGTTTTCATGGAGGCAGAGGAATGGTAACAACAGAGACACGAATACTGTCGAAATAAGTCTCTGATTGCTTTCTGAGGCACAAAGGCATCGAGCTCTAGTATTCTGATAATTTTCTCTGTATATCCATGCGGGGAGGTCACAGCGTTCGACATATTTCCTTGTTGAGGTTTGTTTCAGCGACATCCTCAAAGGCCTCCTCCCTTTTTAAATTTTGCCCATTATCTCAACTCCTTGTTTGAACTTTTTTATGACCATCTATGCACGCTTGTTCCTCTGCAAAGATACACCAAACCTCTGTACTCGGCAAAAGTCCTTGTCGAGAAATCCGGACAGAAGCCTCAAAAAGGAATTTCAACCCTCGATGATGTGAGTTATAATCTACTACCTCTGATTCGAAATATAAGCCTTTTTAGCTTGCTGCAGCAATATATAACTTGTTAGTTTTAGTGATGTTGGCAATTAACTGATGGTTCATGCTACCCTAAATGCAAGGCACTTACACGTACCAACTATGACTTTGAACCCATGCTGATGGCATGAGGCATTTCAATTGCACCAATGTTTACTCAAATTGAAGGGAGGGTCCTGGAAGCACCCAAGGTTAGTGAGAATCCACCAAATTTAGTGTGCCATTCTCGTGCTCGATGTTCTTCTGGATGTATCTAACTCGTAAGCCTTCTATCATGTAGCTGAGGGCCGTTAACGTTGGAATCATGCTAACCATGTTTTCTCTTTGTAGCATTTCTTTATTACTTCTTGATCATCAATGTAACTGAAGGTACCGCATCAATGAGACGAGCTCGTGTGTCAGATACAATGGATAAGATGTTTGCTGTGATAAAATCCAAGCTACCTGGATTACAAATTTCCTTCTGTGCCTTATTCCTGAGAGGAAAAACTGTGAAATTTTTGGTTAGTTTATATTTTCAATTGTCATTTGTTACCCTTCCCTATAAGCTTGATTACCTGCTGCAGAATATGTAATATATATTTGCTTCAACCAGGTCCTTGGAAGTGGAAGTATGTTGCGGAATTCAGCATTGTTACACAATATCTAGCTTCAACAGGAGTCAGTGATAATTACCTAAACAATGTGCTGTTGAAGATAAATGCTAAGGTTTGTTGATATGGCCCTGTTTTCTTTTCTCTGTATGCTGCCCTATATGCTTACGATATTTGTCTTTTCGCTGGTTGTCACCAAGCTAGGAGGGTTAAACACATTCCTAGCGACAGCGGCCACATCCATCCCGCGTCATCCTTTGCGGGCTGGCACATCGGTTGGGTTTCATCCTCCCCGTCTCCTCCGACATCCTTCCTGGGAGCAAAGCAGCTCCTACCCCCGCCGTGCTGCTAGTGAGACATCTCATCCCTTGCCTGCTATGTGTGTTTTAGAACGCTGCTTGATTGTAAAGACTAATATTATTGGCACCGCTTTTGGTGCTTCTTGAGTGGATCATGAGTGTTGTTGTTTGTAGATTCTGCATCTCATGGCTTAGTTCAGATTCGTTTGAGTAGAGGCCGGCTTAGATAAATTTTGTATGCAAGGGTTGTATATCAGCCGGTACCCCAGGCTAGCTAGTAGCTAGTAGTTGAGATTTATTGAAATGATATATTGTTGTAGTCTAATTACTACTCTACGTTGAATGGACCGAGTGTGATTACAATGCTCGCAAAACAAGCTAAAAATGAATGGGGGTAATTTGGTGCAAAAACTAGAAGAATGAGGCAATTCGTATTTGTCTTAATCTGATACTAGCACTAGCCAATCCAATTGTGCTTGTCTTACTCTGATATTTATCAAAAACACACATGTATGTTGTTTACATTCTCACAGAGTTGTTTCAGAAATAAGCGATATGTTTTGTGCCCTCTGTAAAAAGACAAACTTTGGTGCTAACATAGTCTATTTCAGGAGACATTTTTTTTAAATCTTTTTTACAGAGGGCACAAAAAATGTTAGTTTTATGTGAAACTTTACGTGCACACATGGAACATGTCTCTCTACATGAGAATTTTTTTTTCCTAAAATTTTGAACTTTTTGAAATATGTTTTATACACACCGGGTGCATATGCACCCGGGATCAGTTTTGGTTTTCTGGGTATTAGTGATTATCCTTAATAATCCCTCCGATCTTGAGTAAAGCTTGATGATGATGCAACTGGAAATTGATTTGTGACTACATAATTAAGATGGAAAATCCATGAGTGAGTGTTATGCATGACACAGACTGTTGTATAGAGAGTATGGTGTGTTTTTATTTATTTGTTACAGGTGTTTGAGATATGGTGTTAAATAGTAGGGACATGTACATATGTGATGTACAGCTTCATATAGAGTAGGTGCATGATGGAAGATGGATACAGTTGCAAGCCATCATGAGCCCTTGCATGCATTGAAATTTTTAAACTGAATATTAAACTCTTTCTAAGGAACTTGACCAGCAGTGCCAAACCGGCCGGGATCGTACTTTTGCCTAACATGCAGCGGGAAAATGCAGAGTAAGTGCATGTGTTAGGCTGCCTATGCTGACCATGTTGAAAAAAGCGCCTCTACTAATATTCATGTGACAGTGGCTCCTGCTGCTTTCCTTCTCACAGCAGGGACTGTGTACATGTTCCAAGTCGGATGTCACCATTGCTGCATTAGATTAGACGAAACAGAAATACTACACTACTGGTTGTGTAAATAATCAGGTTTGCATTTGGCAAGTAGGGTTGGTCTTGGTAGTTTATCTGTTAGAATACAGTTTTGTTTCACATCTTGTTTTAATTAACTTTCCATGTAGTTCTAACGTTTCACTCCTTTTTAGTGTCCCAATATATCCTTGTGTTTGCTGATTTCATTTGAGATGCTGATGGATAAACTGTAACAATATGACAGAAATTAAGCTTCAGTGATTTGAAGTTTATATGTGATGATTTCTCCCTATTTTATCTTTTATTATGTGCCATAACTTTTCATGGTCACTTCTTGATCATGATCTTTACTCTTCCCATTTTTTCATTAATTAATGGATCTTATGCACTCCTAGAATGATAAAATTTTATTTCATAGTGTTTGTTTGCGTGTTTAATTTTATATGGGTCTTCTTATGCTTTTGGGATACCACCTTGCTGTACTGTGTGGATTTGGTGGTCCATGTTTCCAGTTCATTAGGAGTTTAATTTGTGCTTTTGCTATCTTTATGATTTTTTATAAGATCAGTGTTAACAAACTGATCCACTATTTCAGACAACTCGAGTGTAAAGGCCATCAGGCGCAAGACAAACGGAACTGGAAGGATGATTTACTTGCAGCCACATGCCTCGTAGGTTCTAGAGAAACTTCAGAGAAGGTACCTGGCTTTCATATTAAAGGTTACACACTAAATCTGTTAGATGTAGACCAATTATGATCAAAGTTTTGTTTTGTTTAATCTCTATTCAAGACAGAGGCTGCCCCCAGGAAGAGAGTTGCTGCCAACTAGGAATTGATAGCAAAAGTTTCTATTCTATTTTACGAAGGGAAAATGATATAGGTACTAGGACGTCAACTAAACGGTAGTAATGACAGATCTATTTTGCACTTATGGGTTCTATGGATAACAATATGGTGTTACTATTATTGAAATCGAGAGCACTCCTGTAATTGGAGCACATCCCATGCTTGAAAAGTTAAATTTAGGATTTGAAATGATGTGGAAGTTTGGTGTTTATTGATCCTCTCATCTCAACCTTGTTTTGTTTTAATTGAAACTGATACTCTTGTTTTCAGAATATCTAGCTTGTAACGATGTCATTGTAATGAGCCAATTATGCTTGTATATGAAATGTTGATAACCATAGGTCCTTTATTGTCCAATATGGTAATCCTTTTCATGTTCAGAACTAGCCATGCTTGTATATGAACGGTTAAATATGTTACAACAGGACTATATATGCATAATCGATCATGAACTTTTATTTGTAATGATATTCTGGGATGCATTGAAACCTAGATTTTGTATGTGCTATGTCATTATTTATGTGTAATATTGTGTTTGTTGTGACCAGTGTATGTGCTGTGTGTAATTATGCTCCTTTCTGCAGCACCGGCCTCCCCAAGCTCTCGCTGTTGGCGGCTTGGCGCCCACTTGGAGCTGATGCCGTCGGTGTTCTTCCTCTTCTGCCGGTCACATCACCGATGTGCTTCTCCCTCATTGTCTTGCATCCTGACACCATGAAGAGGCTCCACCTCTTCCGAGGAGATGCTCAAGGTATGTACATCTGCTAGATTCCCTCTTCTTGTAGTTCCAAGAATCCGAGGCTGAACTGGTGACTTGTGGTGGCATTGTGGGTAGCTGACCATGCTGGCCAGAAGTAGTTTAGGCTATGAATCTGTAGTCGATTTAGTTGCTGTTAGCCTAGTGACGCAATTTGGATTTGGTTTGACTGTTCGGAGGAGCAGGGGAGTGGAGTTGGGTTTTGTCTATCGGTGTAGGATTTGGTGAGTTTCAGTAGTCCTAGTTTGTTGTTCCTAGGCTTGTACATGATAAGTGTGTTAAAATGAAGTTGCCGGCACATGAGCCTAATGTCCAATCACCCAAATTGTGATTGGACCATCAGAGTATCCAATTGACCATAGAATGTTAACTGCACTTTGTATCTATATTTGATAACGCCTAGAGTTGTATTACGTTGGAACTCATAATTACCATGTTCCCACAAATACCACCATGTGCTCCCAATCAGTATATTTGCTATTGAACAATAGTTGGGGACAATTGTACCATTTGTTTCCTTGACCATAAGATAGCATGTTCCATTCATTTTTTCGGTTTATAGGATAACACATTGACGAACTCATATCCATCAAGGCATTAACAAAATGTGTAACATTTAATATGTAACACATGTTTCCATAGTGCTATTGTTTTGTTTTAAAAGGTGTTTATTTGCTTGGTCACTTGCTGATTTTTCTTGTCTCCTCCAGAGGGATGTGGTTCCAGCTCGCAAGTGCAATGACGGGAACTAGAGAATACATTAGCCTTTGGTATACCCATGATCAAGCAAATAATTAAGAATAATGAAGGGAGGATTCTTGGGTACACATTTATCTTGTTTTCGCTATCAGTTGATCCCTAACTATGTATTTCCTTTTGTTAACCGAGATCATTTTCCTCGAGTTTTGGCTCATGCACCCATTAGAGAGTTGGCTAAACTAGGTATGTTTGCATGGTGACGGATGAGGTTGTACATTATTTCTGTTCTGCCATGTAAGATTCATAGTCATGGTAAATGGATAGAAACTGCAAGAAGTTTACTACCTGCACCCATATCTCGTGAAACTCTGCAAGGGTTTTTTAATGAATTTTATTATTGGTATGCATTTTCTCATGTCTTATTCTAGTTTTCAAGCATTGTGGTTTCCCCTTGCATTTGTTGATACATGTCAGTTTAACTACTCCGTGTTAGACATTCTGGAAATAGTATGTGAATTTTCTTTTGGGAACCGCCGCCAACTGAATAGTGATGACATACCTCCGTATATATTAGCCCAGGCACTTTGGCACTTGCCCTTGATTTGTGGTAGTCATTGCAAATATACCGCATGCTTGCTCCTTCCTTAATCTGCAAGGATCTTGTACCATGAATAATTAATCTTTCTGAAGCTAGGATCACTTTCACATAGTTCCTTAATACTCATGATTCCAGGTCTTGTTCAAGTTGATCATGCATGGCTTGCTCTACGTCAACTCAATTCTTACTATTAATGCTATTATGGTCATCTATCCACTGTGCTTACTCTTCTATGTGTGTACGTGCATGTATGGTTCAAGGGTGCCTGTGTAGTTCATGGGCTGCTTCAAGTTGTAAACAAATTAAGCTTCAGCTGCATCAGCAATCACCAACCTATGCGACACATCCAATTTGAGTGAATTATGTAAACTTGATAGCATAGTTCTGTAGCCTGCCTACTCTCTAAAGCTGTATAATTTTCTGGGTTTCTCTGTAACTTTCCAATGGTTTATCTTTTCCCCCTTAATGATTTTTTTCACTGCAGATAGATATTGCAGGAAGGGCGGGCCTGGTGCAGCGGTAGAGACTCACCGCCTGTGACCGAGAGGTCCCAGGTTCGAGTCGCGGTCTCCTCACATTGCACTTCGTGAGGGTAAGACTTACCACTAACACCTTCCCCAGACCCCGCACAGTGCGGGAGCTCTCAGCACTGGGTACGTCCTTTTTTAGATAGATATTGCAGATTATGTTATCGTTAATCGTTTACTAGTTGAAATTTTAGGGATAATGTAATTATTTTGCAAGGTAATTGCATGAAGAGGAGTTCCTACCATCAACTTGACAAGGTAAAACTTGAAGAGTTTCCAAGCTTGAGTTCTGTACATGGTAAATATTCTTGTTACATGCTTAAACATGACCTGCTATATGGTAGAACTGGTGTGATCTGGAACTAAAACTTACTTGGCTTTCTTACTCTCGTTTGTAAAATTGCAAGGTATTTTCTACTTAGGTAAGTGGGGATATACTAAACAAACATCTAGAATGATACGTTCTATGCTTTGATTGCACCTATAACATCCTTACATTTGCTATATACGGTACTTGATCTGGAAAATGAGTAATCTGCCTATGTCTAGTGTCCATAAGTGGTAAAGTTGATTCCAGGAAAGAGTAGTGACAAAATATTAAGTTTCCTGTTTATCAAAGAAAAATTCCATACCAGGGATTTAGCTTGTTTGATATAAATTACTCACTCATTGTACACGAAATTATGGCTAACTATCAAGAAAGAAAGTGGTTTCCCTTTTTGTCTAATAATATTTTTGAACTGGAACTTAGATTGTTGTCTGTTTGAATGCTTTGCTTTCTCTAATCTGTCACTTGGCTTGCTTAAATACATGCTCTTTTGTTTGTGTGGTAGCCTGTATATGTCCCACTGTCATGTCGTGTGGATGTAAATCGAAAGCATCCTCCAAAATTATTGATGTTAAAAACTGGTATGTTGGTCATCATGTTCTTGTTTTTGATCCAGTACATTGTGGAGGACTATGCTGGCCATCTGTGGTGCCGCTGTTGCTGCTGTGCTGGACACATGTGGCCCATGTGTGATTTATTGCTGAAGTAACTTGGTAGTGTTGAGTTGTATTAGACCTTGTATTGCCCATTTTTTGCAGGGTGGTAAGAATACATTGTTGATTATTTGATCTGTGTTGTGAATGTACAGGGAAAGAGTCTGGGTCATGCCGATTTTTTTGGTGCTCCAGCTAATTAACCTCGCAAGAAGCTCAAGGTTGCACCAGCTAGCCTGCCGTGGAAAAGAAGCTAGGCTAGGCATTGTAGATTTGCAAGCAAGCCTATATATGTATGCTGGCATGTTCTCATCTATCGTATATATCTCATACACATAACATGCACTAGTGTGACTGCAAACTCAGATATAATCCCTAATAATATGAAGGTTATGGTTAAAATCGTTCCAAGGCTGATGGAAACACCAGTATTCTAGAACATGTACTAGCTGATGTAATTTTCTCGCGCTGATGGAGTTGTGATGTTTGCACTTATTCTTCTTTTATTATCCATTTATTTTTGATGTGATCAATATGTCCAGAAAAATGGGAGTTTGTCAAAATTTTGTAAAAGTAGGTTGAGTGGTCTTGGATACTGGCATGTGGCTGGCAAGGGAGTACTAGTTGGTGTGCTTGCAGATATGTATCTAATAATTGATTGATTTCACTGGGAGAAATCTAGCTTGTACTTTGGTTGGTTGTAATTGGCTAGTAACATTGGGATAAGTTGTGATGAAGCAGTGCTAGACTTTTTGCCAGATGAAGCTAATTTAGGCTTTGGTGAGTCGATTCAATCGTGCGAGCGACACCTTTGCCAACAGGAATGGCTCCTCACTGGGTTTCTCGTCGACATCCCTGCTCATGTAAGGGGAAGAGGATGGCATGGTGCAGACTCGCTAAAATTAAGGGTTGCCTTGTTTAGATGGTGTTTGTTTTAACATGCTTGTTTATATGGTGTTGACCGTTGGAGGAGTTACAACGGGAAATAAACATGAAAGAGATAACTATGTGGCCTTGCTCAAGGGAAAAAAAAATCTATTGGGCTGGACCTCATGGTATCCCGCTTGGGGGCCGTCCTAGGATTTTGCCACGTTTCTTGCAGCACATATCTCGCAGCTCTGAACCCCACTAATATTTTGATACATACAAGTATGGACTATTAATATCCATTGTACCCATGAATTCCGTTTGCAACATATATGTAGTTGATTTGAGTTGTAATCATCGACGGACATGTCCTTGTAGTACATCTTCGTTTGTAGCCCCAGTGAAGAGGAGGATGGCAGCG
Organism: Lolium perenne; assembly: GCF_019359855.2. Taxonomy (NCBI): domain Eukaryota; kingdom Viridiplantae; phylum Streptophyta; class Magnoliopsida; order Poales; family Poaceae; genus Lolium; species Lolium perenne. Next base: position 23,216,306 of record NC_067246.2, on the reverse strand, counting down.
AGCTCGGCCATGGATATCACAGGACCGGTAGCAAGCTCGGCCATGCACATCACATGACCTGCAGCGAGCTTGGCCGTCATGTACGTTGATGGCGCCATTGTGCTCACCTCCACCATCGGTGAAAGATTCATTAGATTCGCTTCTGATGTACAAGATGCCTGCATAATCTAGTATTTATTTTCCTAACGGGACTGTTAACACCAACCAAAATCATTTAACAAAATGACAATACGATGAGATATTGTGCACAGTTGGCATTTTGAAGATTCACATGGATATTCATAAAGTAGCTCTACAAATAGCCCTGATCCATGGCTCGTCGCTGCGGCCTTCTTGTGGAACGAAGAACGGTCGAGTGTTTCCGAGCAGCGAGGAAGTGGAGAAGAAAAGCCGCCACGAGCTCCAACTCACCATCACCGACCAAGATGGAGGTCGTGGCGGCGAATGAGATCAAAAGGAAGGGCCTCATTGACGGTTTTTAGAGACGCGTGATGGATGTCCTCCTGTTCGATACAAACCAAGGGGTACTAGTACAAACAAGTATGACATACGGCTATCTCTACAATTACATATCAAACAGGCAAAAAATACGGCTATCTCCACGTACCAGTACATATCGAACATGTATAAAATACGGCTATCTAGTATCTCCACGTACCACGATATATATCAAGTGATAAGGGTTTTCAAAGCTGCTGATCCTGCTATGAGATGTGTGCTGCTCGGGACATGGCAAAATCTTAGGAGGGGCCCCAAACGGGAGACTATGAGTCCCATCGCCTTGCTGATACGGAGTACTAGATTTGCTAGAAATATGGAGAGTTTCTTTTTTGGAATGCAAAGCAGTTATGAGACGGAGGAGAGTCCGGGCTATGCAGCTATTAATAGAAACAAATCATCGCCATGCCTCCTCGATTTTTCCCCTGCCATTGTTCTCCCAAGAAGCACTGGTTAGATTTCCCACCTGCTTTTCTGTTTCCCTCCAGCTACGCCTTCTCTATAAGTATAAGACCATGGCTGGCCTGCCGCGCGTCGGCTAGCGCGTGACAAGTGACTTAGACTTTGACTTTGTCGAGGAGAGGAGGGCGGCGGCCATGATGCTCTGGAGGAAGCGGCCATGGTGACTTGGTCGCAGGCGAGCATGGTTACCGGCCTGCCGGCCGCCATGGAGGTTTCTTCCCGTCCATGTACTTCCTATGTACTGGTGCCATGGTCAGAGGCTTCATCACGCATGGCACTTTGGATGAGGTGGGCGCTTGGCCATGGTGTTCCAGAGGCGAAGCCATGGTGCCATGGTCGGAGGCAAGTGTGCTTAGCGGGCGGCAACAATCATCTAGCAGGTGACCCATCATCGTGACTCTATCTAGTATCTCGTAGTCCTTGCATCCCTCTGCTCTGATTGATTTTTTTCGTGTAGTTTGTGTGTGTGGGATTGAGAGAGAGGGGAAAGGAGATCACGAGGCATGTGACGCTACAGGATTCCTTCACGTGTGAACACGTGGAGCCAAGTTAAATTTAGCGATTTTTTTATGCGAAATGTCATCTCACGGACAACTAACACCATTAGACACGTGTCAGTCTCTCACCGCGTGCTCACGTACCCATGTGATCACCGGGCTTCATCCGTTGCATAACATGCATCAAAAACACCATTTTCAACCGTACCGTTCGCAATTAAACTGGAATAGGTTCAACGTCATCCAGTTCGACTAGGAACAAAAATAGTTCACAACAGGCAAGTTCATATACGGTGGTGACTAGCTTCCCAAGTGGGTGTTGACTACTACTTCAGCCTAATTTATCTTCATTCCAGGCCTTGGTAATAAATATGTGGGTGTAGAGGCGAAGGTGAGGTGTGGAGGGGCCTTTGCCCCCACTACCCAACCACGCTCTTTTCAAAATAAAGGGTTCCCTAAGATATTTACTTTGTATCGTAACCTTTCTTCCACACATGGACACATATGTGTTTCTTCATTTGTGTTTGGAAAACATTAGGATCCACACGGTCCCTTTGCTTCATCTCTTGAGGATGTATATGCGGTATAACTCCCGCTAAATGGAAGAACTCTACAACATTAAGCACATAGATTTTCGTGAGTCCACACCATCATCATTATGGAGATGCTATGTTTTTGTTGCTTGTATAGAAAAATGTGTGGAGTGATCATTTCACCTACATATTTGAAAGACAAGATCAATATGTTGCAAAATGGAAAGCTAACATCAATATCTTGTACAATGAGAAGTCAAGAGAGAATCACTTACTTTGATCCCTCGAGACTGACCTGGATATACTTTTCCATATTGTATATACATATTTGGGCTACATGCAAGATTTGGGGGATTTGTACCCTCGGAAGCGCGGTATGGCGCGGAACTCCATCCCACGGGCACATCCCTGGCTACATCTCTTAGATTCTCTAAACAACGGTTGGACCATAGATTTTTTTACCTTGATATATGTTTGGTTAGTTCATAGGAACATGCAAAGCCAAGGTATGACCCGCAAGATCCACTAACTTTTGCACACACATGTTATTCCTGCTTTTTCCCAGTAGCCTCCATCGTTGGTTGAGGGTAATGTCCATAATTCATTAGGGTGTAGGATCCAGTTCTTCTAGAAAACAGCATGGCACCCTTAATAAATCCTTACGTTACTTGTATTTGGCAAAATAAATGGAGGGCAAGTAGGTAAGTGGGGATATACTAAACAAACATCTAGAATGATACGTTCTATGCTTTGATTGCACCTATAACATCCTTACATTTGCTATATACGGTACTTGATCTGGAAAATGAGTAATCTGCCTATGTCTAGTGTCCATAAGTGGTAAAGTTGATTCCAGGAAAGAGTAGTGACAAAATATTAAGTTTCCTGTTTATCAAAGAAAAATTCCATACCAGGGATTTAGCTTGTTTGATATAAATTACTCACTCATTGTACACGAAATTATGGCTAACTATCAAGAAAGAAAGTGGTTTCCCTTTTTGTCTAATAATATTTTTGAACTGGAACTTAGATTGTTGTCTGTTTGAATGCTTTGCTTTCTCTAATCTGTCACTTGGCTTGCTTAAATACATGCTCTTTTGTTTGTGTGGTAGCCTGTATATGTCCCACTGTCATGTCGTGTGGATGTAAATCGAAAGCATCCTCCAAAATTATTGATGTTAAAAACTGGTATGTTGGTCATCATGTTCTTGTTTTTGATCCAGTACATTGTGGAGGACTATGCTGGCCATCTGTGGTGCCGCTGTTGCTGCTGTGCTGGACACATGTGGCCCATGTGTGATTTATTGCTGAAGTAACTTGGTAGTGTTGAGTTGTATTAGACCTTGTATTGCCCATTTTTTGCAGGGTGGTAAGAATACATTGTTGATTATTTGATCTGTGTTGTGAATGTACAGGGAAAGAGTCTGGGTCATGCCGATTTTTTTGGTGCTCCAGCTAATTAACCTCGCAAGAAGCTCAAGGTTGCACCAGCTAGCCTGCCGTGGAAAAGAAGCTAGGCTAGGCATTGTAGATTTGCAAGCAAGCCTATATATGTATGCTGGCATGTTCTCATCTATCGTATATATCTCATACACATAACATGCACTAGTGTGACTGCAAACTCAGATATAATCCCTAATAATATGAAGGTTATGGTTAAAATCGTTCCAAGGCTGATGGAAACACCAGTATTCTAGAACATGTACTAGCTGATGTAATTTTCTCGCGCTGATGGAGTTGTGATGTTTGCACTTATTCTTCTTTTATTATCCATTTATTTTTGATGTGATCAATATGTCCAGAAAAATGGGAGTTTGTCAAAATTTTGTAAAAGTAGGTTGAGTGGTCTTGGATACTGGCATGTGGCTGGCAAGGGAGTACTAGTTGGTGTGCTTGCAGATATGTATCTAATAATTGATTGATTTCACTGGGAGAAATCTAGCTTGTACTTTGGTTGGTTGTAATTGGCTAGTAACATTGGGATAAGTTGTGATGAAGCAGTGCTAGACTTTTTGCCAGATGAAGCTAATTTAGGCTTTGGTGAGTCGATTCAATCGTGCGAGCGACACCTTTGCCAACAGGAATGGCTCCTCACTGGGTTTCTCGTCGACATCCCTGCTCATGTAAGGGGAAGAGGATGGCATGGTGCAGACTCGCTAAAATTAAGGGTTGCCTTGTTTAGATGGTGTTTGTTTTAACATGCTTGTTTATATGGTGTTGACCGTTGGAGGAGTTACAACGGGAAATAAACATGAAAGAGATAACTATGTGGCCTTGCTCAAGGGAAAAAAAAATCTATGGGGCTGGACCTCATGGTATCCCGCTTGGGGGCCGTCCTAGGATTTTGCCACGTTTCTTGCAGCACATATCTCGCAGCTCTGAACCCCACTAATATTTTGATACATACAAGTATGGACTATTAATATCCATTGTACCCATGAATTCCGTTTGCAACATATATGTAGTTGATTTGAGTTGTAATCATCGACGGACATGTCCTTGTAGTACATCTTCGTTTGTAGCCCCAGTGAAGAGGAGGATGGCAGCGAGCTCGGCCATGGATATCACAGACCGGTAGCAAGCTCGGCCATGCACATCACATGACCTGCAGCGAGCTTGGCCGTCATGTACGTTGATGGCGCCATTGTGCTCACCTCCACCATGGTGAAAGATTCATTAGATTCTGCTTCTGATGTACAAGATGCCTGCATAATCTAGTATTTATTTTCCTAACGGGACTGTTAACACCAACCAAAATCATTTAACAAAATGACAATACGATGAGATATTGTGCACAGTTGGCATTTTGAAGATTCACATGGATATTCATAAAGTAGCTCTACAAATAGCCCTGATCCATGGCTCGTCGCTGCGGCCTTCTTGTGGAACGAAGAACGGTCGAGTGTTTCCGAGCAGCGAGGAAGTGGAGAAGAAAAGCCGCCACGAGCTCCAACTCACCATCACCGACCAAGATGGAGGTCGTGGCGGCGAATGAGATCAAAAGGAAGGGCCTCATTGACGGTTTTTAGAGACGCGTGATGGATGTCCTCCTGTTCGATACAAACCAAGGGGTACTAGTACAAACAAGTATGACATACGGCTATCTCTACAATTACATATCAAACAGGCAAAAAATACGGCTATCTCCACGTACCAGTACATATCGAACATGTATAAAATACGGCTATCTAGTATCTCCACGTACCACGATATATATCAAGTGATAAGGGTTTTCAAAGCTGCTGATCCTGCTATGAGATGTGTGCTGCTCGGGACATGGCAAAATCTTAGGAGGGGCCCCAAACGGGAGACTATGAGTCCCATCGCCTTGCTGATACGGAGTACTAGATTTGCTAGAAATATGGAGAGTTTCTTTTTTGGAATGCAAAGCAGTTATGAGACGGAGGAGAGTCCGGGCTATGCAGCTATTAATAGAAACAAATCATCGCCATGCCTCCTCGATTTTTCCCCTGCCATTGTTCTCCCAAGAAGCACTGGTTAGATTTCCCACCTGCTTTTCTGTTTCCCTCCAGCTACGCCTTCTCTATAAGTATAAGACCATGGCTGGCCTGCCGCGCGTCGGCTAGCGCGTGACAAGTGACTTAGACTTTGACTTTGTCGAGGAGAGGAGGGCGGCGGCCATGATGCTCTGGAGGAAGCGGCCATGGTGACTTGGTCGCAGGCGAGCATGGTTACCGGCCTGCCGGCCGCCATGGAGGTTTCTTCCCGTCCATGTACTTCCTATGTACTGGTGCCATGGTCAGAGGCTTCATCACGCATGGCACTTTGGATGAGGTGGGCGCTTGGCCATGGTGTTCCAGAGGCGAAGCCATGGTGCCATGGTCGGAGGCAAGTGTGCTTAGCGGGCGGCAACAATCATCTAGCAGGTGACCCATCATCGTGACTCTATCTAGTATCTCGTAGTCCTTGCATCCCTCTGCTCTGATTGATTTTTTTCGTGTAGTTTGTGTGTGTGGGATTGAGAGAGAGGGGAAAGGAGATCACGAGGCATGTGACGCTACAGGATTCCTTCACGTGTGAACACGTGGAGCCAAGTTAAATTTAGCGATTTTTTTATGCGAAATGTCATCTCACGGACAACTAACACCATTAGACACGTGTCAGTCTCTCACCGCGTGCTCACGTACCCATGTGATCACCGGGTTTCATCCGTTGCATAACATGCATCAAAAACACCATTTTCAACCGTACCGTTCGCAATTAAACTGGAATAGGTTCAACGTCATCCAGTTCGACTAGGGACAAAAATAGTTCACAACAGGCAAGTTCATATACGGTGGTGACTAGCTTCCCAAGTGGGTGTTGACTACTACTTCAGCCTAATTTATCTTCATTCCAGGCCTTGGTAATAAATATGTGGGTGTAGAGGCGAAGGTGAGGTGTGGAGGGGCCTTTGCCCCCATTACCCAACCACGCTCTTTTCAAAATAAAGGGTTCCCTAAGATATTTACTTTGTATCGTAACCTTTCTTCCACACATGGACACATATGTGTTTCTTCATTTGTGTTTGGAAAACATTAGGATCCACACGGTCCCTTTGCTTCATCTCTTGAGGATGTATATGCGGTATAACTCCCGCTAAATGGAAGAACTCTACAACATTAAGCACATAGATTTTCGTGAGTCCACACCATCATCATTATGGAGATGCTATGTTTTTGTTGCTTGTATAGAAAAATGTGTGGAGTGATCATTTCACCTACATATTTGAAAGACAAGATCAATATGTTGCAAAATGGAAAGCTAACATCAATATCTTGTACAATGAGAAGTCAAGAGAGAATCACTTACTTTGATCCCTCGAGACTGACCTGGATATACTTTTCCATATTGTATATACATATTTGGGCTACATGCAAGATTTGGGGGATTTGTACCCTCGGAAGCGCGGTATGGCGCGGAACTCCATCCCACGGGCACATCCCTGGCTACATCTCTTAGATTCTCTAAACAACGGTTGGACCATAGATTTTTTTACCTTGATATATGTTTGGTTAGTTCATAGGAACATGCAAAGCCAAGGTATGACCCGCAAGATCCACTAACTTTTGCACACACATGTTATTCCTGCTTTTTCCCAGTAGCCTCCATCGTTGGTTGAGGGTAATGTCCATAATTCATTAGGGTGTAGGATCCAGTTCTTCTAGAAAACAGCATGGCACCCTTAATAAATCCTTACGTTACTTGTATTTGGCAAAATAAATGGAGGGCAAGTAGGTAAGTGGGGATATACTAAACAAACATCTAGAATGATACGTTCTATGCTTTGATTGCACCTATAACATCCTTACATTTGCTATATACGGTACTTGATCTGGAAAATGAGTAATCTGCCTATGTCTAGTGTCCATAAGTGGTAAAGTTGATTCCAGGAAAGAGTAGTGACAAAATATTAAGTTTCCTGTTTATCAAAGAAAAATTCCATACCGGGGATTTAGCTTGTTTGATATAAATTACTCACTCATTGTACACGAAATTATGGCTAACTATCAAGAAAGAAAGTGGTTTCCCTTTTTGTCTAATAATATTTTTGAACTGGAACTTAGATTGTTGTCTGTTTGAATGCTTTGCTTTCTCTAATCTGTCACTTGGCTTGCTTAAATACATGCTCTTTTGTTTGTGTGGTAGCCTGTATATGTCCCACTGTCATGTCGTGTGGATGTAAATCGAAAGCATCCTCCAAAATTATTGATGTTAAAAACTGGTATGTTGGTCATCATGTTCTTGTTTTTGATCCAGTACATTGTGGAGGACTATGCTGGCCATCTGTGGTGCCGCTGTTGCTGCTGTGCTGGACACATGTGGCCCATGTGTGATTTATTGCTGAAGTAACTTGGTAGTGTTGAGTTGTATTAGACCTTGTATTGCCCATTTTTTGCAGGGTGGTAAGAATACATTGTTGATTATTTGATCTGTGTTGTGAATGTACAGGGAAAGAGTCTGGGTCATGCCGATTTTTTTGGTGCTCCAGCTAATTAACCTCGCAAGAAGCTCAAGGTTGCACCAGCTAGCCTGCCGTGGAAAAGAAGCTAGGCTAGGCATTGTAGATTTGCAAGCAAGCCTATATATGTATGCTGGCATGTTCTCATCTATCGTATATATCTCATACACATAACATGCACTAGTGTGACTGCAAACTCAGATATAATCCCTAATAATATGAAGGTTATGGTTAAAATCGTTCCAAGGCTGATGGAAACACCAGTATTCTAGAACATGTACTAGCTGATGTAATTTTCTCGCGCTGATGGAGTTGTGATGTTTGCACTTATTCTTCTTTTATTATCCATTTATTTTTGATGTGATCAATATGTCCAGAAAAATGGGAGTTTGTCAAAATTTTGTAAAAGTAGGTTGAGTGGTCTTGGATACTGGCATGTGGCTGGCAAGGGAGTACTAGTTGGTGTGCTTGCAGATATGTATCTAATAATTGATTGATTTCACTGGGAGAAATCTAGCTTGTACTTTGGTTGGTTGTAATTGGCTAGTAACATTGGGATAAGTTGTGATGAAGCAGTGCTAGACTTTTTGCCAGATGAAGCTAATTTAGGCTTTGGTGAGTCGATTCAATCGTGCGAGCGACACCTTTGCCAACAGGAATGGCTCCTCACTGGGTTTCTCGTCGACATCCCTGCTCATGTAAGGGGAAGAGGATGGCATGGTGCAGACTCGCTAAAATTAAGGGTTGCCTTGTTTAGATGGTGTTTGTTTTAACATGCTTGTTTATATGGTGTTGACCGTTGGAGGAGTTACAACGGGAAATAAACATGAAAGAGATAACTATGTGGCCTTGCTCAAGGGAAAAAAAAATCTATGGGGCTGGACCTCATGGTATCCCGCTTGGGGGCCGTCCTAGGATTTTGCCACGTTTCTTGCAGCACATATCTCGCAGCTCTGAACCCCACTAATATTTTGATACATACAAGTATGGACTATTAATATCCATTGTACCCATGAATTCCGTTTGCAACATATATGTAGTTGATTTGAGTTGTAATCATCGACGGACATGTCCTTGTAGTACATCTTCGTTTGTAGCCCCAGTGAAGAGGAGGATGGCAGCGAGCTCGGCCATGGATATCACAGGACCGGTAGCAAGCTCGGCCATGCACATCACATGACCTGCAGCGAGCTTGGCCGTCATGTACGTTGATGGCGCCATTGTGCTCACCTCCACCACTGGTGAAAGATTCATTAGATTCTGCTTCTGATGTACAAGATGCCTGCATAATCTAGTATTTATTTTCCTAACGGGACTGTTAACACCAACCAAAATCATTTAACAAAATGACAATACGATGAGATATTGTGCACAGTTGGCATTTTGAAGATTCACATGGATATTCATAAAGTAGCTCTACAAATAGCCCTGATCCATGGCTCGTCGCTGCGGCCTTCTTGTGGAACGAAGAACGGTCGAGTGTTTCCGAGCAGCGAGGAAGTGGAGAAGAAAAGCCGCCACGAGCTCCAACTCACCATCACCGACCAAGATGGAGGTCGTGGCGGCGAATGAGATCAAAAGGAAGGGCCTCATTGACGGTTTTTAGAGACGCGTGATGGATGTCCTCCTGTTCGATACAAACCAAGGGGTACTAGTACAAACAAGTATGACATACGGCTATCTCTACAATTACATATCAAACAGGCAAAAAATACGGCTATCTCCACGTACCAGTACATATCGAACATGTATAAAATACGGCTATCTAGTATCTCCACGTACCACGATATATATCAAGTGATAAGGGTTTTCAAAGCTGCTGATCCTGCTATGAGATGTGTGCTGCTCGGGACATGGCAAAATCTTAGGAGGGGCCCCAAACGGGAGACTATGAGTCCCATCGCCTTGCTGATACGGAGTACTAGATTTGCTAGAAATATGGAGAGTTTCTTTTTTGGAATGCAAAGCAGTTATGAGACGGAGGAGAGTCCGGGCTATGCAGCTATTAATAGAAACAAATCATCGCCATGCCTCCTCGATTTTTCCCCTGCCATTGTTCTCCCAAGAAGCACTGGTTAGATTTCCCACCTGCTTTTCTGTTTCCCTCCAGCTACGCCTTCTCTATAAGTATAAGACCATGGCTGGCCTGCCGCGCGTCGGCTAGCGCGTGACAAGTGACTTAGACTTTGACTTTGTCGAGGAGAGGAGGGCGGCGGCCATGATGCTCTGGAGGAAGCGGCCATGGTGACTTGGTCGCAGGCGAGCATGGTTACCGGCCTGCCGGCCGCCATGGAGGTTTCTTCCCGTCCATGTACTTCCTATGTACTGGTGCCATGGTCAGAGGCTTCATCACGCATGGCACTTTGGATGAGGTGGGCGCTTGGCCATGGTGTTCCAGAGGCGAAGCCATGGTGCCATGGTCGGAGGCAAGTGTGCTTAGCGGGCGGCAACAATCATCTAGCAGGTGACCCATCATCGTGACTCTATCTAGTATCTCGTAGTCCTTGCATCCCTCTGCTCTGATTGATTTTTTTCGTGTAGTTTGTGTGTGTGGGATTGAGAGAGGGGAAAGGAGATCACGAGGCATGTGACGCTACAGGATTCCTTCACGTGTGAACACGTGGAGCCAAGTTAAATTTAGCGATTTTTTTATGCGAAATGTCATCTCACGGACAACTAACACCATTAGACACGTGTCAGTCTCTCACCGCGTGCTCACGTACCCATGTGATCACCGGGCTTCATCCGTTGCATAACATGCATCAAAAACACCATTTTCAACCGTACCGTTCGCAATTAAACTGGAATAGGTTCAACGTCATCCAGTTCGACTAGGAACAAAAATAGTTCACAACAGGCAAGTTCATATACGGTGGTGACTAGCTTCCCAAGTGGGTGTTGACTACTACTTCAGCCTAATTTATCTTCATTCCAGGCCTTGGTAATAAATATGTGGGTGTAGAGGCGAAGGTGAGGTGTGGAGGGGCCTTTGCCCCCACTACCCAACCACGCTCTTTTCAAAATAAAGGGTTCCCTAAGATATTTACTTTGTATCGTAACCTTTCTTCCACACATGGACACATATGTGTTTCTTCATTTGTGTTTGGAAAACATTAGGATCCACACGGTCCCTTTGCTTCATCTCTTGAGGATGTATATGCGGTATAACTCCCGCTAAATGGAAGAACTCTACAACATTAAGCACATAGATTTTCGTGAGTCCACACCATCATCATTATGGAGATGCTATGTTTTTGTTGCTTGTATAGAAAAATGTGTGGAGTGATCATTTCACCTACATATTTGAAAGACAAGATCAATATGTTGCAAAATGGAAAGCTAACATCAATATCTTGTACAATGAGAAGTCAAGAGAGAATCACTTACTTTGATCCCTCGAGACTGACCTGGATATACTTTTCCATATTGTATATACATATTTGGGCTACATGCAAGATTTGGGGGATTTGTACCCTCGGAAGCGCGGTATGGCGCGGAACTCCATCCCACGGGCACATCCCTGGCTACATCTCTTAGATTCTCTAAACAACGGTTGGACCATAGATTTTTTTACCTTGATATATGTTTGGTTAGTTCATAGGAACATGCAAAGCCAAGGTATGACCCGCAAGATCCACTAACTTTTGCACACACATGTTATTCCTGCTTTTTCCCAGTAGCCTCCATCGTTGGTTGAGGGTAATGTCCATAATTCATTAGGGTGTAGGATCCAGTTCTTCTAGAAAACAGCATGGCACCCTTAATAAATCCTTACGTTACTTGTATTTGGCAAAATAAATGGAGGGATAGCATTGCCAAGTGTGGCACTTGGAAAAGCATGTCTGCTGAGATTAATGGGAAAGACACGAGGCAAAACATCTTTGCCAAGTGTCAAAATGTGGCACACAACAAAGATTTGGTGAGAACTCCCAAACGTTTCGACAGTTGGTTTGGTGCGCGATCCTTGGCCTTGACGAGGGTCAAAATTAGATACTCGGTAAAGATGGCCATTGCCGAGTGTATTCTGTGGGGTTCTCCGTATCGTGCTTTTTTGCAAAGTGTTCGTGCTCGAAAAAGATTGCCTTTGTCGTATACATTTACTTTCAAGTGTTCCGCTTCTGGTAGGGGGGATATCCTCTTTGCTGAGTGCTCGGTTTTTTGACACTCGGCAAAGAGTGTTAGGGGCGCCAAAGATGCGATTTTCGGTAGTGATACACGAAACCATTACTTGGTTTCGCGGACATTTTCAATCAACCAAAGATGATGCCATGACCACCGCCGCTACTTCATTTAAAGAGATCGTGATCGCGTACGTAGAATGATTTGGCGCGAATGTTACTAAATCTTACCAACAACAAATAAAGATGTCTTGTTAATAGTCCATATCAGATTTAATTTATTTCCTTTATTTTAACACACCATATGCAAGCACCAGGTCTAATAATCATGTAAAGGACGTGGATCACTGTACGAGTGTAGACTAGCTAGCTAGCCCGCCCTGGTGAAGTTGAAGTTGCTGCATGAGAAGCCTCTGGCGGGGAGGTAGCCGGTGAAGCTGAGCTGCTGCTTGGCGTTGTCGAGCGCCACGAGCCTGTTCTCGAGCTGGAACCCTCCAATGAGCACCGGCGGCCCCGTGGTGGTCGCCGCCTTGAGGAACGCGAAGCACGCCGTGTTGGTGTTCACCTGCGCCATGGAGTTGCCGCCGACCACCGTGAAGTTGGTCCCGCCCTCGAGCAGCACGTCCACCTGCGGCACGGAGTAGCCCGACAGTGACGAGCCGAGCTTGGACGCGTCGTAGCAGAGCTCGAACGGTGCCACGGCGGCGACCTTGGCGGTCTGGCCCAGCGCGCGGTCGAAGGCCGCGATGACGCGGCTGTACACGTTGGCGCGGAGCTGCGTGTAGGTGACGGTGGTGGAGAGGCCGACGACGAGCGGGCCGGCGGCGGCGACGGAGCCGTCGATGGCGATGCCGCCGGTGGCCGTGACGAAGTAGCCGGGGTTCCCGGCGAAGGGCTGGCGGAGCGGGACCGGGTCGGAGAGGAGCGTGGTGATGGCCTCGCGGTCGGCGGGCGGGGCGAGGTAGAACGGGCCGCCGCCGAAGATGGCCGCGCCCACGCCGTTGCCGCTGAACCCGGTCCTGCCGTCGCTCGGGAGGCAGAGCGCGAAGGAGTTGGCCACCTTCTGCGTGCTGGCGACCCGCGCCGGGAACGAAGCGCTGGAGCGCCCGAGCCCCGCGACGGCGGCGGTACCGGACGGAGCCGCCGCGCAGGTGGCGGTGGCGGCGAAGGAGACCGGGGACAGCGGGTTGGCACCGTTGGTGGTGTTGGCGGAGAGCGTCACGGTCGTGGTGGTCCCGCTGCTGCACGGAGTCGTGGTGGTGTTGGCGAAGGAGACCGGGGACAGCGGGTTGGCACTGTTCTGTTTTGACAGATTCTGCCTTTTATTTCGCATTGCCTGTTTTGATATGCTTGATGGATTTTTCGATTCCATTGACTTTCAGTAGCTTTGTGCAATGTCCAGAAGTGTTAAGAATGATTATGTCACCTCTGAACATGTATATTTTGATTGTGCACTAACCCTCTAATGAGTTGTTTTGAGTTTGGTGTGGAGGAAGTTTTCAAGGATCAAGAGAGGGAGATGATACAATATGATCAAGGAGAGTGAAAGCTCTAAGCTTGGGGATGCCCCGGTGGTTCACCCCTGCATATATCAAGAAGACTCAAGCGTCTAAGCTTGGGGATGCCCAAGGCATCCCCTTCTTCATCGACAACATTATCAGGTTCCTCCCCTGAAACTATATTTTTATTCCATCACATCTTATGTACTTTGCTTGGAGCATCGGTTTGTTTTTGTTTTTGTTTTGTTTGAATAAAATGGATCCTAGCATTTATTGTGTGGGAGAGAGACACGCTCCGCTGTTGCATATGGACAAATATGTCCTTAGGCTTTACTCATAGTATTCATGGCGAAGTTTCTTCTTCGTTAAATTGTTATATGGTTGGAATTGGAAAATGATACATGTAGTAATTGCTAAAATGTCTTGGATAATGTGATACTTGGCAATTGTTGTGCTCATGTTTAAGCTCTTGCATCATATACTTTGCACCTATTAATGAAGAAATACATAGAGCTTGCTAAAATTTGGTTTGCATATTTGGTCTCTCTAAAGTCTAGATAATTTCTAGTATTGAGTTTGAACAACAAGGAAGACGGTGTAGAGTCTTATAATGTTTACAATATGTCTTTTATGTGAGTTTTGCTGCACCTCTTCATCCTTGTGTTTGTTTCAAATAACCTTGCTAGCCTAAACCTTGTATCGAGAGGGAATACTTCTCATGCATCCAAAATCCTCGAGCCAACCACTATGCCATTTGTGTCCACCATACCTACCTACTACATGGTATTTCTCCGCCATTCCAAAGTAAATTGCTTGAGTGCTACCTTTAAATTTCTAATCCTCTACCTTTACAATATATAGCTCATGGGACAAATAGCCTAAAAACTATTGTGGTATTGAATATGTACTTATGCACTTTATCTCTTATTAAGTTGCTTGTTGTGCGATAACCATGTTCCTGGGAACGCCATCAACTACTCTTTGTTGAATATCATGTGAGTTGCTATGCATGTCCGTCTTGTCTGAAGTAAGGGAGATTTACCACTTATTTAATGGTTAGAGCATGCATATTGTTAGAGAAGAACATTGGGCCGCTAACTAAAGCCATGAACCATGGTGGAAGTTTCTATTTTGGACATATATCCTCAATCTCATATGAGAACATTAATTGTTTCTACATGCTTATGCATTAAAGAGGAGTCCATTATCTGTTGTCTATGTTGTCCCGGTATGGATGTCTAAGTTGAGAATAATCAATAGCGAGAAATCCGATGCGAGCTTTCTCCTTAGACCTTTGTACAGGCGGCATAGAGGTACCCCTTTGTGACACTTGGTTAAAACATGTGCATTGCGATGATAATCCCGGTAATCCAAGCTAATTAGGACAAGGTGCGGGCACTATTAGTACACTATGCATGAGGCTTGCAACTTGTAAGATATAATTTACATAACACATATGCTTTATTACTACCGTTGACAAAATTGTTTCTTGTTTTCAAAATCAAAGCTCTAGCACAAATATAGCAATCAATGCTTCCCTCTGCGAAGGGCCTTTCTTTTACTTTTATGTTGAGTCAGTTCACCTATTTCTCTCCACCCCAAGAAGCAAACACTTGTGTGAACTGTGCATTGATTCCTACATATTTGCATATTGCACTTGTTATATTACTTTACATTGACAACTATCCATGAGATATACATGTTATAAGTTGAAAGCAACTGCTGAAACTTAATCTTCCTTTGTGTTGCTTCAATACCTTTACTTTGAATTATTGCTTTATGAGTTAACTCTTATGCAAGACTTATTGATGCTTGTCTTGAAAGTACTATTCATGAAAAGTCTTTGCTATATGATTCAATTGTTTACTCATTGCATTACCATTGTTTTGATCGCTGCATTCATTACATGTGCTTACAATAGTATGATCAAGGTTATGATGGCATGTCACTCCAGAAATTATCTTTGTTATCATTTACCTGCTCGGGACGAGCAGAAACTAAGCTTGGGGATGCTGATACGTCTCCGACGTATCGATAATTTCTTATGTTCCATGCCACATTATTGATGATATCTACATGTTTAATGCATACTTTATGTCATATTTATGCATTTTCCGGCACTAACCTATTAACGAGATGCCGAAGAGCCAGTTGCTATTTTCTGCTGTTTTTGGTTTCAGAAATCCTAGTAAGGAAATATTCTCGGAATTGGACGAAATCAACGCCCAGGGGCCTATTTTCACACGAAGCTTCCAGAAGACCGAAGATGATACGAAGTGGGGCCACGAGCTGGCGACACACTAGGGCGGCGCGGCCCAAGCCCTGGCCGCGCCGGCCTAGCGTGTGGGGCCCTCGTGTGGCCCCCTGACCTATCTCCTCCGCCTACTTATAGCCTTCGTCGCGAAACCCCCGATCGAGAGCCACGATACGGAAAACCTTCCAGAGACGCCGCCGCCGCCAATCCCATCTCGGGGGATTCAGGAGATCGCCTCCGGCACCCTGCCGGAGAGGGGAATCATCTCCCGGAGGACTCTACACCGCCATGGTCGCCTCCGGAGTGATGAGTGAGTAGTCTACCCCTGGACTATGGGTCCATAGCAGTAGCTAGATGGTTGTCTTCTCCTTATGTGCTTCATTGTCGGATCTTGTGAGCTGCCTAACATGATCAAGATCATCTATCTGTAATGCTATATGTTGTGTTTGTTGGGATCCGATGGATAGAGAATACTATGTTATGTTGATTATCAATTTATGTCTATGTGTTGTTTATGATCTTGCATGCTCTCCGTTATTAGTAGAGGCTCTGGCCAAGTTTTTTACTCTTAACTCCAAGAGGGAGTATTTATGCTCGATAGTGGGTTCATGTCTCCGTGAATCTGGGGGAGTGACAGAAACCCCTAAGGTTATGGATGTGCTATTGCCACTAGGGATAAAACATTGATGCTATGTCCGAGGATGTAGTTATTGATTACATTACGCACCATACTTAATGCAATTGTCTGTTGTTTGCAACTTAATACTGGAAGGGGTTCGGATGATAACCTGAAGGTGGACTTTTTAGGCATAGATGCATGCTGGATAGCGGTCTATGTACTTTGTCATAATGCCCAATTAAATCTCACAATACTCATCATATCATGTATGTGCATGGTCATGCCCTCTCTATTTGTCAATTGCCCAACTGTAATTTGTTCACCCAACATGCTTATTCTTATGGGAGAGACACCACTAGTGAACTGTGGACCCCGGTCCATTCTTTACATCTGAAATACAATCTACTGCAATTGTTCTACTGTTTTCTGCAAACAATCATCATCCACACTATACATCTAATCATTTGTTACATTAAGCCGGTGAGATTGACAACCTCACTGTTACGTTGGGACAAAGTACTTTGGTTGTGTTGTGCAGGTTCCACGTTGGCGCCGGAATCCCTGGTGTTGCGCCGCACTACATCTCGCCGCCATTAACCTTCAACGTGCTTCTTGGCTCCTACTGGTTCGATAAACCTTGGTTTCATACTGAGGGAAAACTTGCCGCTGTACGCATCACACCTTCCTCTTGGGGTTCCCAACGGTCGCGTGTTGTACGCGTATCAGGAACATTCATCAAGCCTCTACCAATGACCAATATTCCCAGAAAGATCAAGTGATGGAAGCTCCTCTTGGAGAGAATTGTGCTCCTCCAGAGTCAAGTGCTGCTGATGTTTACCAGAAGCTTCTCCAGAGAGGGCTAGTTGATCAAGAGGGTGCCTTTGTGTGGGACAAGACTCCAGTCTCTAATACTGCAAGTGAGGAAGTGAAGAAGTTCTGGTACAGTGAGAAAATGCTTAAAGGTAATCTGACCAACCAGTTTGAAGAGCCTGCCCCTGAAGATGATGATCAGGCAATGGAGCTAACTGATGATATCATGCCAGAGGTAGAGCTTCCCTTCATATCTGCTGATCAAGTGACTGAAAAGCAGCCAGCAAAAAGAATATCCAAGTGGGGACCTGTGCAACCTGTTAGGCAGAGCAACAGGATTGACAGATCCAAGAACATCATGGAGAAAGCACAGGAGATGAAGAAGATTAACAACCTGGAGATTCCAAGGATGAAAGGTATAATGTCTAACAATCCTTTTAATGTTTTACATGTTGATGAATTAGATAATGTTGCCAAAGTAGTTGGTATCAACTTAGAAGTAGAATCTGATAGCATGCATTCAGCTTGTTCCTCCCCTAGAGCTGCTTCCTTGTCTGATAAGGACCAGCAAAAGGAACTTGCTGAAGAATGGATAGATGTTATTAGGAAATCTCGGGGCAAGCACCCCAAGAAGTTTTATCCATGATATGTGCTTTTTGGAATAGTAGGGGCATTTCCACCCCTGGTAGGCAGCTTTTCATTAATGATAACTTAGTGCCTTTGAATTTAGATTACATTGGCTTTCAGGAAACTAAAAAAAGGAGAATTTAGTAACTCCTTTCTGAAAAACCTTCTAGGAAATAGAACTTTTTTCTGGAATTTACTACCTGCAATAGGCTCTGCTGGTCGTATCTTAGTAGGCATTAATGCTGATCTCTTAGAGGTTTTAGCCTGGGAAATTAAAACTTTCTCTGTGAGTGCTGTAGTTAAAAATAGGAGGAATGATTTTATTTGTAGAATTACTACAGTCTATGGCTCTGGCTATGAGGAGAGGAAACAGGAGTTTATTTCTGAACTTCATGAACTCTGTCTTAATTGGGAAGGGCCTGTGCTGATAGGTGGTGATTTTAACCTAGTTAGATTTGTTGAAGATAAGAATAATGGTAATATAGATTTCAAATGGGCTGATAAGTTTAATGCCTGGATAGAAATGTGGGCCCTTATGGAGATAGGTGTCTCTGGTAGGAGTTATACTTGGGGGAATAATCAAGAGAATCCTGTTATGTGTAAACTTGACAGGATCTTCTGTTCCATTTCCTTTGATAGTTCCTTCCCTCTAGCTAGTACTAAAGTGTTATCTAGATCAGGTAGTGATCATACCCCTCTTGTTTGGGATTCTGGTGAGAGCAGAATTCCAAAAAAAGGAGGTTTTAAACTTGAGAAATGGTGGTTAGCTATCCCTGATTTTGCTGTTTTGGTAAATAGAGCTTGGAGCTTAGAGGTTGATAATAACAATGTAGTTGATGTCTGGCAACAAAAACTTAGGCTGTTTAGGAGATTAGCTAAAGGGTGGAGCAGTAATTATGAGGCTGCAGCTAGAAAACAGAAGAAAGAACTTATGAAAGAATATGATGTTCTTGACATTAAATCTGAAACCTGTGTCCTTTCTCAGATTGAGAGGGAGAGATGGGATTTCATTCTTAGAGAGTTGAATTCTTTTTGGATCCTTGAGGAGACTAAAGCTAGGCAGAGATCTAGAGATAGGAATATATTAGAGGGAGATAGAAATACAGCATATTTCCATGCTGTGGCCAATCAGAGAAGGAGGAAAAAATACATTCATGTCTTAGATGGCCCTGATGGCCCTGTAACTGAGTCTAAGGAAATGCTCAAAGTAGCTACAGACTTTTATAAAGATCTGTGATACGTCCAAAACGTATCTACTTTCCCGAACACTTTTGCTACTGTTTTGCCTCTAATTTGTGTATTTTGGATACAACTAACACGGACTAACGCTGTTTTCAGCAGAATTGCTCTGGTGTCTCGTTTTTGTGCATAAATTCAACTTTTGGGAAAATCCTCGGAATTTATACCAAAGGGCCTATTTTACCAGAAGAATCACGGAGCCAGAAGGGCAGGCCTGGGGGAGGCCCAGGGCCCCCAGACGCTAGGCCGGCGCGGCCTGGAGGGGGGGGGGGCGCGCCGCCCTAGCGTGTGGCCCCCTCGGCTGCCCTCTGACGCCCTCCTCTGGACTACTTAAAGGTTTCGATCTAAAAACGCGAGAGAGGAAGTCGAAGTCGCCAGAAACCCTCCAGAACGCCGCCACATCGCGAAACTCCGTCTCGGGACCAGAAACTCCGTTCTGGCACTCCACCGGGACGGGGAATTGGAGGAGATCATCGCCATCATCACCACCGACGGCTCTCCATCGACCAGCAATGTTTCTCCCATCCATGTGTGAGTAATTCCCCCGCTGTAGGCTGAAGGGGATGGTAGGGATTGGATGAGATTGGTCATGTAATAGCATAAGATTGTTAGGGCATAGTGCCTAGTGTCCGTAATTGGTACTTTGATGATATTGTTGCAACTTGTTATGCTTAATGCTTGTCACTAGGGCCCGAGTGCCATGATCTCAGATCTGAACATGTTATTGTTTCATGATGATATGCATTATTTTATGATCTTACCTGCAAGTTGTATACACATGTCGCTGTCCGGAACCCGAGGCCCCGAAGTGACAGAAATCGGGACAACCGGAGGGGAAGGCGGTGATGTGAGGATCACATGTGTTCACAGAATGTTAATGCTTTGCTCCGGTACTTTATTAAAAGGAGTACCTTAATATCTAGTAGATTCCCTAGAGGCCCGGCTGCCACCGGCAGGTAGGACAAAAGATGTTGTGCAAGTTTCTCATTGCGAGCACGTACGACTATATACGGAACACATGCCTATGGATTGCTTAGTACTTGGACACCATATTATTATTATCTGCAAATTCCCTTCTTTGATTTACCTCATCCATTATTAGTAGAGGCTCTGGAAATCACTACTGCTGTCTTTGTTCCACTGCTGCTGTTATTTCACTACTGCTACTGCTATAAATTGTTACTACTGATAAACTCTTGCGAGCAAGTCTGTTTCCAGGTGCAGCTGAATTGACAACTCCGCTGTTAAGGCTTTCAAGTATTCTTTGTCTCCCCTTGTGTCGAATCAATAAATTGGGTTTTACTTCCCTCGAAGACTGTTGCGAACCCCTATACTTGTGGGTCATCAAGACTATTTTCTGGCGCCGTTGCCGGGGAGCATAGCTTTATTTGGAAGTTCACTTGGATTGATATTGTTCGCTGCAAATTCTCCATCATGGGTAAATCTCGCGATTCTAAAGTCGCCATATTACCATCCACTACAAGAAAAGGTACAACTCTGAGTACCTCTGCTGCTCTTGATTCACCATCTGTGATAAGTCAACTTGTTTCACCACCGCAAGCTTCACTTGCTGGTACTTCTGCTGAATCTGAAAATGCTCATAATATTGATGATGTTTCTGCTGTGCTTGATGATAGTGGTTCATTGGGATCTTTTCTAGATGCTACAATTGCTAGGTCTAGACAAATTGAAAATGCTGAAACTCCTAATGAAAATGCTGCTACACCTGTTAATTCACCTGAGTCTGTTGATTATTCTAGTGATAATCCTGATGAGGATTATGTAGAGCTTAATGATGATTTTATTGATAAATGCAATGCTATCACTGATGCAAGAAAAATTAAAAAGTTTCTCGCACAACATACTGTTAGATATATGCTATCTCCTGATCCTAAATTTGCCACATCTCCTATAAACATTAAGGATAAAGATTATGCTTTTTCTCTTGATCTATCTCATATAGCTATTGTTGAGAAAACACCCTTTTGTGGTACTGAAAAAGAAAGTGCTGTAGAACACATGAATGAACTCTCTTCTATGAGTAGCTTGTTTTCTGATGATGTCAAGATGCGCACTTATTTTGTTGCTAAAATTTTTCCTTTCTCATTAAAGGATGACGCTAAAACTTGGTATAAAAATTTGCCTCCTGGTTCTATTACTAGTCCAGGTGATTTGCTTGATGTTTTCTTTCGGAAATACTTTCCTGCTAGTGCTCAACATGCTGCTTTACAGAAAATTTATAGCTTTGACTAGGAAGATGGAGAGAAATTGCCTGAAGCTTGGGCGAGATTTTGCTCTCTTATCAGAGCTCGACCTGGACATGATTTGGAAAAGCATGATTTACTTGATATATTCTATAGTGGACTAACCGTTGAGTCTAGAGCATATTTGGATAGTTGTGCTGGTTGTGTTTTCAGGAAAAGAACTCCAGACGAAGCTGAAGAATTATTGGCTAAAATAGGCCGGAATCATGATGATTGGACTACACCTGAACCAACTCCGACGCCAATATTGAAGAAGAGGGGTTTGATTAAATTAAATGATGAAGATATGAGGGAAGCCATGAAATCTCTTAAGGAGAAAGGTATTAAATCTGAAGATGTGAAGAACTTACCTCCCATAGAAGATTTATGTAAGATAATTCCCCCTTCATCCATGATTGAGGTAAACTCTCTTCAACGCTTTACTAGGGAAGATGTTCCATATTCAATACCTCCTGCTCAATGCTTAGATGAGTTTGATAATTATATTGTTAAGCAAGAAAATTTTAATATGAGAGTAGAGAATCATTTAATGGAAAATTCTCAAGCTATTAGCAATTTGCATGATATTGTGGAGAGAAACCTCCAATTATGTTAAGATGCTTGTTAAACATTTTCAAATGGTTCAAACTCAAATTGATCAACTCACTAAAGTGCAAAATGACTTGTTAAAAAATAATTCTAAAGAGAAACATGCTTATGAAGTAACAACTAGAGGCAGTGTCTCTACCCAGGATCCTCTATATCCTGAAGGGCATCCCAAAAGAGTTGAACCAAAATTCTCAACGAATAGAACCTAGTGCTCCTTCTAAGAAAAAGAAGAAGAAACATAAAAATGTTGTAGAATCCTCTGAACCTGTTAATGATCCTAATAGTATTTCTATTTCTGATGCTGAAACTGAAAGTGGTAATGAACATGATAATGATAATGATAAGAATGATGCTTCTGATAAAGAAGAGGTTGAAGATGAACCTGAAAAGCATGCTAAAAATAAAAAGTATACTAAAGAAGATTTTATTGCTAAGAAACATGGTAATGAAAGAGAACCTTGGGTACAAAAGCAAATGCCTTTTCCTGCTAAGAAACTAAAATCAAAGGAAGAAGAACATTATAATAAATTTTGCGATTGGATGAAACCTTTATTCTTGCAAATCCCTTTGACTGATGCTATTAAATTGCCTCCTTATTCAAAGTATATGAAAGATATTGTCTCTAACAAAAGGAAAATTCCTAATGAGGAGATTTCCTCTATGCTTGCTAATTACTCTTTCAATGGCAAAGTTCCAAAGAAGTTGGGCGACCCAGGTATACCGACTATTCCTTGTTCTATTAAGAATAACTATGTTAGAACTGCTCTATGTGATTTGGGAGCCGGTGTTAGTGTTATGCGTTTTTCTCTTTACAAGAGACTTTATTTAGATAAGTTGATACCGACTGATATATCTTTGCAAATGGCTGATAAATGTACTGCTATTCCTGTTGGTATATGTGAGGATGTTCCTGTTCAAGTTACTAATAACTGCTTGATATTAACTGATTTTGTTGTGTTGGAAATGCCTGAAGATGATAATATGTCTATTATTCTTGGGAGACCTTTTCTTAACACCGCAGGGGCCGTTATTGATTGCAATAAAGGAAAAGTTACTTTCAATGTCGATGACAAGGAGCATACCGTTTATTTTCCCAAGAGGATTGATAAAGTATGTGGAGTTAATACAATTTCTAATGTGAGAACTATCAAAATTGGAGATATTGATTGTCCTATATATGAGCCTAAAGAAGGATATCAAAATCTTATGATTGGATCCATATCAATACAATTCAAGGTAACATGATTGATTTGAGGTTTATTTCTTCTTATGCTATGTAAAATTTATTTGGTGGCAAGACTTGATCAACCTTGTTAACAAATACTTTTTATATGCATAGAGGAGGTAAACAACATTTCTTTCTTCCTCCACTTGTTCTACTTGCTGTAGCACTTTTGTTTTGCAAAGTTCTTTAATCAATTAAAGATTTCAAAATCTTTTCCCGCCCAGTAATAATAAATTTAATACCCATAAATGTGCATTTTTCAAAGTTTTCAAAAATTCACAAAAATTATACCGTTGGTCCTATTTTTCGAAGACGCACCTGGGAGCACCTGGGGATGACCAGTGGGGCACCCCAGGGTGGCACCCCACAGGCTGGCGCGGCCTGGAAGGGGGGCGCGCCACCCTGGCGTGTGGGCTCCCCCTTGCCCCACTACTTTATCTTTTCCTCCCACTCTCTTCTCTCTCCCGAAAAAACCATCACCAGCTTTCTCTCACTCGTGTTTCTGCTCAAGAGCTCAAGATTTCTCGATCTCTTTGCTCAGCCCAGATTTCTGTCTGAAATTTGGCACATTTGCTCTCCGGTATGTGACTCCTCCGATTATCCAAGTAGAATTTTGTTTGGTTGAGTATATCTTGAATATTTTGCTGCTGTAGATAACATGTTTAGTGAGCTTGCATGCTTGTTCTAAGTTGTAAAAACTAGTTTTGATGCATGATTAGCACTCTAGCAAGTTCCTATAGTAGTTTCCCTCAATTATATGCCACCAAATCAAATTTTATATTGATTGTTGAAAATTTCAGAAAAGGGAGATGGATAATTATAACTTTGGAGAAGTGTTTGAGAGAGAGACGACAAGCACGGGAAGGCCCTCTAGGACCGCCACTCGATTCAGGCGATCCTATAATGAGGATGTCATCGCGCCAAGCTTCGAGCCCGAAGAGGACAATGGAGTCCCTAACGCTTCATCTTTCCCATGTTATGACTTTTTGAGTAATGCAGGGTTGCTGAATGATTTCTTGACCCTCGTTGATAAGGCGGGCTTAACCGCCTATATGGGAGATGAAAGGGAGCAATGCCTCATGCTCACTAAAATCTTTGTTGAGAGCTTCAAGTTCAACAACAAGCACTATCACCCGACAGTTGCATTCAAGATCTATGGTAATCCTGTTACTATGAAATTGGAAGAATTTTGTGTTGCATTGGATATTGCCCCTGTAGGTACATCGAAGAGGGTTGAGGACAATCCCAGGGCTTTGCTTGAGCTCTATCGAGAGAACACCAATGATGATTGCCGCACCATTCAGCGTGGCAAGATAAGAAACATCCAACTCCCCGCCATTAAGTATTTTGCTTATTACCTTGCTACTAGCATTCTTGGTAGGGAGAACACTAGCAATATTTCTAGCTATCATCTTGCTTTCTTAATTGCTGCACTCACTGGAGAGACACCTTATCATCTTGGTGCTCTTATTGCTCGCCGCTTGTCTAGCAGGGGGCCTATTTTTGGAGGAATTATTGCATCACACATTTTAGCACATCTAGAACTTCCTCTTGATCCTACGGATGTGCAATTAACTCCTATAAGGCTTGATATTGCTGCTATGAAGAGCCATCAATTTGTTACAGCTGACTCTAGTTCAGATAATATGGTCTATAGAATGTTGTTTGCTGACGGGGATGAGAGGGAAATCCCTTTGCCACAGCCAGATTTGTTCAGTGTTGACAGGAAACCATGGTCGCGCTCTAAGGAGGAGGTGGATGAGAAAATGAAGATACAGGGCTTCCACCAGCAGCATGACTCCGAGGACGCCGAGCCCTCCTACGACTACACCATCACGTATCCAGGTGCTTCTTCCAGCACATACCCGGAATATGATCCATCTTCGTCGTACTACGGAGGTGCTACTTCATGGGCACCATGGGATTGAGCTCCACTTAGGCCAAAAGCCTAAGCTTGGGGGGAGGTATACCGGCATCACTCATTCTTTGCATATTATGATTGCTGGATACTTGTATATACTTGTTTAGCTTCTTGAAGTGGTTTTCTAATAAGAGGAAGATGATGTTTGGGGAAGTGCTGATTGAAAACAGATTTTGGACTGTTACCAAAAAAATTCTCAAAAACAGCCAGGACGTTATTTTGCGAAGCCAATTTTTGTGCATGTTCCCCAGGTTGTTATCTAACTTTCATTAGTTGAACACTTTTCGAGCTGGGCAGCGGAAGAATTTCTTAAAAATCTATTACTGTACTGCTGTCAAGTTTGACGAATTCCTGCTGCTTTGTGTTTATGTGACTTTTCTAGTTTTCATTTTCTAGTTTTTGCTTTGTTTCTTTCCTAAAACACAAAAAGACCAAAAATATTTCTGTTGTTTCTCTTCACCCTTTGCTTATTTTGGTTTCTTGCTTTTACTTTGCTTCATTTGCTATCGTTGGTTTGCTATAAGAAAATCCAAAAAGATTTTGCTTTGTTCGCTTGTTTTCTTTTGTTCTTGTTTCCAATTCGAAAACACCAAAAATATTTTATGTTCTTCTTTGGTTTTGTAAAGTTCATTATGAGTTCAATGGTATTCAGTGGCTGGAGCGTGGTTTTCATTTCATATTATTCAAGCTACACAAGTGAAAGGCAATAATGACGATCTACGACAATTCGACTGTGGTGAGAGGCTGGTATGAACTCTATTTGTTTTCATTTTTGTACATATACTCATCCATGTGAGCATGCTTAGTTGGTTCATGTGAGGTATATGTCATTTAAGAAAGTCTAGTAGCTCATGATCTCTCATGTTTAGCTCCAATTTATTAATATGAGTAGCATGTCATGGATGTTTGCTTGCATTGTTTTATTCATAAATAGGTATGAGATTGTGGTATCCTCCTCTGAATAATTCATTTGAACTGACTTGGCACATGCTCACACATGCATATGACTGAACAAAAGTCAATTAAGCCTCGATGATTTACTTTGCTTCAGAGTTCTTGTATCACTTTTATGCCTCCGTTAATTTATTTTGCCGCAAGCATGATTATGACAGTGACTGCTCTCTTGAATTGTCGCTCCTCATTCTATTGCTAGCCTTCACTTGTACTGAGAGGGAATGCTGCTCGTGCTTCCAAACCCCTGAAAACCAAGTTGTTCCAAAGTGTCCACCATAAATACCTATGCATGGCATTTCAAACCATTCCAAGTAAATTCTCATGCGCTACCTTTAAACCTTCAAAATGCTTCTCAATTTGTGTTAATGTTTTATAGCTCATGAGGAAGTATGTGGTGTTTATCTTTCAACCTTGTCATTTACTTTTGACAGACTTTGATAATAAGAGCTGGCAACGGGGTGCCCAGCCCCAATTAATAACTTTATTAATAATTCTCTTCACATGTTTTGCTCTGATTCATCAGTAAGCAACTTAATTTTCCAAATAGACACTCCTCCATGGTATGAGATTGATGGAAGGCACCCGAGGATTCGGTTAGCCATGGCTTGTGTAAGCAAAGGTTGGGGGAGTGTCACTCATAATAAAAACTAAAGTACGTGTGTAAACAAAAGAGAAGAGGGATGATCTACCTTGCTGGTAGAAATAACGTCCTTCATGGGATCCGCTCTTGAAAGTTTGGTTGGCGAGGTAGTTGGTGTACCCATTACCATTCGTTGACAATAACAAACACCTCTCAAAATAATTTTACTCCTGTTTTAAAAATGAAAAGCTCTAGCGCATGTTAATCCCTGCTTCCCTCTGCGAAGGGTCAATCTTTTACTTTCATGTTGTGTCACCATACTTTCTTTGAGCACTTTCTTGAGAGCACAACTGTCATTCTTAGTATAATATGCTTGTCCCAAAATATGATTGACTATGGTATAACTTTGATGCTTTTATCTTTGACAATCTCTATTTCTAGTCTTTCTATGAACCTCAGAGGTGCCTGAGCATTTATGTTTTGTTGATCAAATACGGGCAAGCGAGATACCACTTTATCATACCCTTTTATGAACATTGCAATCCTGCTTATAGACATGATTCATGATGCTTATTATTGATTTGTTGGTACCTTTCCATGATTGACATAGCTATTGGATGATCTTATTTGCATGTATCTTGTTATGAATTGCCTAAGTACTTGTCCATATCATGAGAATATTTACATCATATGAATAAATGTGTTCGTGAAAGTTCTTTTATCGCACTCAGTTGTTAACTGAATTGCTTGAGGACAAGCAATAAGCTAAGCTTGGGGGGAGTTGATACGTCCAAAACGTATCTACTTTCCCGAACACTTTTGCTATTGTTTTGCCTCTAATTTGTGTATTTTGGATACAACTAACACGGACTAACGCTGTTTTCA
The DNA here is from genome assembly GCF_019359855.2 of Lolium perenne. NCBI lineage: Eukaryota > Viridiplantae > Streptophyta > Magnoliopsida > Poales > Poaceae > Lolium > Lolium perenne. Next base: position 23,188,771 of record NC_067246.2, on the reverse strand, counting down.
GCAGAATTGCTCTGGTGTCTCGTTTTTGTGCAGAAATTCAACTTTCGGGAAAATCCTCGGAATTTATACCAAAGGGCCTATTTTACCAGAAGAATCATGGAGCCAGAAGGGCAGGCCTGGGGGAGGCCCAGGGCCCCCAGACGCTAGGCCGGCGCGGCCTGGAGGGGGGCGCGCCGCCCTAGCGTGTGGCCCCCTCGGCTGCCCTCTGACGCCCTCCTCTGGACTACTTAAAGGTTTCGATCTAAAAATGCGAGAGAGGAAGTCGAAGTCGCCAGAAACCCTCCAGAACGCCGCCACATTGCGAAACTCCGCCTCGGGACCAGAAACTCCGTTCTGGCACTCCGCTGGGACGGGGAATTGGAGGAGATCATCGCCATCATCACCACCGACGCCTCTCCATTGACCAGAAATGTTTCCCCCATCCATGTGTGAGTAATTCCCCCGCTGTAGGCTAAAGGGGATGGTAGGGATTGGATGAGATTGGTCATGTAATAGCATAAGATTGTTAGGGCATAGTGCCTAGTGTCCGTAATTGGTACTTTGATGATATTGTTGCAACTTGTTATGCTTAATGCTTGTCACTAGGGCCCGAGTGCCATGATCTCAGATCTGAACATGTTATTGTTTCATGATGATATGCATTGTTTTATGATCTTACCTGCAAGTTGTATACACATGTCGTTGTCCGGAACCCGAGGCCCTGAAGTGACAAAAATCGGGACAACCGGAGGGGAAGGCGGTGATGTGAGGATCACATGTGTTCACAGAATGTTAATGCTTTGCTCCGGTACTTTATTAAAAGGAGTACCTTAATATCCAGTAGATTCCCTAGAGGCCCGGCTGCCACCGGCTGGTAGGATAAAAGATGTTGTGCAAGTTTCTCATTGCGAGCACGTACGACTATATACGGAACACATGCCTATGGATTGCTTAGCACTTGGACACCGTTTTATTATTATCTGCAAATGCCCTGCTTTGATTGTTACATGAGTTTCTCTCATCCATGCAACGCCCGTCATCCATCCCTGTGCCTACAGTATTTTAATCCTGATGTGAACTGTAATCACTACTGCTGTCTTTGTTCCACTGCTGCTGTTATTTCACTACTGGTACTGCTATAAACTGTTACTACTGATAAACTCTTGCGAGCAAGTCTGTTTCCAGGTGCAGCTGAATTGACAACTCCGCTGTTAAGGCTTTCAAGTATTCTTTGTCTCCCCTTGTGTCGAATCAATAAATTGGGTTTTACTTCCCTCGAAGACTTTGCGATCCCCTATACTTGTGGGTCATCAATCTGTTTAAAAAAGAAAATAGACCAGCCATCAGACTCCAAGATAATTTCTTCTCTGAGGATGAAAAAATAACTTTGGAGGAAAATATAATGTTAGGGAGTGCCTTTACTGAAGAAGAGGTCAAAACTGCAGTTTTTGGATCTTATGCAGATGGGGCACCTGGACCTGATGGTATTCCCTTTATGTTTTATCAGAAGTTTTGGGATGTGATCAAACTTGACTTGATCAATATGTTTAATGCTTGGTTTGATGATAACTTAGACTTATATAGATTGAATTTTGCCATGATCACTCTTATACCTAAAGAAAATGAGGCTAGATCCATGAAGAAGTTTAGACCTATTAGCCTTTTGAATTGCTCTTTTAAGATTTTTACCAAAGTCCTGACTAATAGATTGGCTAAAATCATTGATAGACTTATTTCTTACCATCAATCAGCCTTCATTAGAGGAAGGTTTATTTTAGAAAGTGTTGTCACTGCACATGAAGTTATTCATGAAGTGCATAAGAATAAAGATAAAGGTTTAGTTTTAAAACTTGACTATGAGAAGGCATATGACAAGGTTAACCTAGATTTCCTGTATGAGGTTTTGGAACTCAGAGGCTTCAACCCACCTTCATTAGGTTTATTAAACAAATTACCCAAGGAGGATCTGTTGGGGTAAAGGTTAATGACATTGAGGGAGATTTTTTCTTGACTGGCAAAGGTTTAAGACAGGGGGACCCCATTGCCCCTCTCTTATTCAATTGCATTGTAGATGTTTTCTCTAGGATGTTAGTTAAAGGGACAGAAGGTGGTTTGATTAGTGGGCTCTGCCCCAATTTCTTACCTGGAGGAATTGTTAGTCTCCAATATGCTGATGATACTCTTTTGTTCCTTAAAAATGATCAGAGAGTTGCTTTAAATTTAAGATGGATTCTTACCTATTTTGAGCAAATTTCTGGTATGAGAGTTAATTTTCATAAAAGTGAACTTATTCCTATTAATATGGATACTAGTGAAACCCAACCTTTCTTGGATATTTTCCAATGTGTCATGGGAGGTTTTCCTGTTAAGTATCTAGGTATACCTTTGCATTATGATAGGTTGAGATGAGAGGATCTGCAACCTCTCATTGAGAACATTCTTAAAAGAATCACTGGCTGGAGGGGGAAACTTCTATCCTCTGCGGCCAAGAGAATTCTCATACAGTCTTGTTTAGCTAGTATCCCCATTTATCTTCTTTCCTTCTTTAAATTCCCAAAGTGGGCTCTGCATCTGATTGATTCACAGATGGTCAACTTTATGTGGAATGATGAAGAAGGCAATCATAAAATTCATTTAGCTAATTGGCCTTCCATCTGCATGAAAAAGGAATTTGGAGGTTTAGGTATTCCAAATCTCCAAGACCTAAACATTTGTTTGATTGGTTCTTGGATTAAGAGATACATCCAGAGTGAGGGGGCTCTATGGAGAAGAGTACTAGATGCTAAATATAACACTAGAAATCCAAACATTCTGTCCTGTCATGATATTCAGCCTTCCACTTTCTGGAAGGGTGTTATGTGGGCTACTAAAGCAGTGAAGTTTGGTTATAAATGGCATGTAGGGAATGGTAAATCCATAAAGTTCTGTGAAGACATTTGGTTTGGCAATTCCCCTTTGGCTACTCAATTATGGGATCTTTATTTTGTTTCTAACAAACAGAACAAAACCATTTCTGATATCTGGGATGGCCAGGAGATTAGAGGTACTTTTAGGAGAACCTTCACTGATGACATGATGGTTCAGTGGTTTGAGCTGCTAGAGATTGCTAAGACTATAACTTTCTCTCAAGAGGAAGATCAGCTGATCTGGCAATACACCTCTTCTGGGATTTATTCATCTAGCTCTCTATATGCTATCATTAATTTAAGAGGCGTCACTCCAGTTTATCTACCTGCTGTTTGGAAACTGAAAATCCCTCCTAGGATTCAAATTTTCTTATGGTTGTTTTCTCAGAATAAGATCATGACTAGGGATAATCTGAGAGCTAGAGGTATTCCTAAACCCATGAACTGTGAGATGTGTTCTGAATTTGAATCAGTTCACCATCTTATGTTTGAATGTATAGTGGCTAGATCTATTTGGAACTTGTTTGAAGAGATTTTTGAAGTGCATGTTACTAACTTTGAATCAATTGCTTCAAAATGGCTTTGTAACAAAAAGTTCATGCACTTTAATGTAGCTTCTTCAGCTGTTCTGTGGGGTTTATGGCTTAATAGAAATAGTCTTGTGTTTAACAAAACCACTTGGATTAATGTGAAACAGGTGTGGCGAAGGGTTCTCTTCCTCCTTCGGTACTGGTTGAAACCTTTCAAAGAACTAGAATCTAGAGGAAACGGTCGATTCATGGACCTGCTGCTAACCAGTTTAAGAGCTCCTCTCTGCCTCCCAGTGGGGTGAGATGTCCCTCCTTCGATTGGGTCTCTTCCTGGAACTCAAGTTTTGATGGCAGGGCAACGCTGGCCTACCTCCTGGACAATCCTGGTGACTCCCACAAGATTCATGTGGTCACCTGATCGTCTTGGACTGAGAAGGTGATGTAGTCTCAAGAGGATGCCAGGGGAAAACTGAGAAGTTTGGGAGCTGTGCTAGTATGCTCCTACCTATCTGTTTGGTTGTAATGGAATTAGTTATCGTATGTTTTTAGTGTGTGTTCACTGCTATAAGAACTGTTCCAGGGCTCGCTGGTATTTCGGAGTTGGTTGGGATGGCAGCCAATCTCCCCAGCAAAAAGCCTGTTTCTCTTTTCGTTTGTGTTGTTTTAGTTATCTTCTATAAAAGACTTGGCTTCCTTTTCAATGAAAATGGAGCTGGGGGGAGACCCCTGTTGATCTAAAAAAAAACGTAGCATGTCCAAAATCCCAATTTTGCTGCAATTCAGTTCGTGCGATCGTCCACAGACAAGGTTCAGATATTATGACATTACAGCATTGCACCAGTAGTACCTTCTAGGCCTGATGAGATTAAACATGGATAACCACGGCCGTCCCGAGATGCAACATAGATAGCACTATAGCAGCGGCAGATTGTGTGACGAAACTGAACTGGAAGTGTAAAAGGTTGGAGCTTGGACGAAGTGGAGAGAATAATAGGCCAGTTAAACGGCTGACGCGATCCTCGACTTCGATCAACGGTTCAAGCTGTTTCACCTGGTGGATAAGGCCCGTCCTGCAGTGAAGTGAAGAGAATGAATTGGAGAGCTCGATTCCATTTTTCTTTTTGCGGGAAATTGCACCATGCATTCATGGCGGCACATGGATGAACAGATCTGGTAGTAGCAAAGGCAGAGTACGTACTACACTGTGCGTACCTCTGAGATGTAGTATGTACGTTGGTCGGTCCATTCGGAGATTTTGGCGACCTCGTCCGGGTCGAGGAAGCTGGAGATGAAGGAGATGGCGACGTCCAGGTGCTTGACGGCGAGGCTCGTGAGGGAGCACGAGCGGTGGAGGTAGGTGAGCGCCAGGTCCACGTCCACGGTGCTTTCCGCCTGAGGGGGCTTGCCAGTGGCGGCTGGGTCGGTGTCGGGGTTGGGGAGGCGGCCCTCGAATCTATTGGCGAGGTGGCGGAGGTGCTCCTTGGCGGCGGCGATGAGGTCATCCGCGTAGCCGATCATGACTCCGACCAGCTGGCGGTGGCCGGAGGGTGGCCGGACGCCGACGAGGAGCTCGATGCAGCGGGGGAGGTGGTGTTCCAAGGAGAGCATGACGGCGTAGTAGGCGGACTCGACGCGGGCGAAGGCCTGGACCAGGGTGGTCGGTCGCGGGGAGTGCCACTGCCCGCGCAGCAGGCCGTAGAGCTGCTCGCTGGGGATGACGGCGAAGGCGGGGATGCTGAAGGAGAGGCTGTCGCGGTTCTCGGCCGCGGTCTCGAGGCAGTCCGCGAGGTAGCGGGCGCCGTAGTCGAGGCCCTTGGAGTAGACCTTGCGGAGGCCGGCGGCGACCTCCTCCTGGACCTCGTCTTCGGGGCTTGGCTGCTGCAGCCGGCGGCGGAGCTGCAGGAGGCGGTCGCGCTAGGCCCCGACGTTCTTCGTAGCGGACATGGCACGCACGAGGATACACGCTAGGTTCTCCCTGAGAACATGGGGCACCTCTCCTTCCATGGCCATGGCCGCCGCGTGATCTCTCTGTGAGGAGAAAAAACTCGAGTCTTGGGATGCGCCGCCGCCGCGGGCGAAGGAAGAGAAGGTGAGGGGCGAGCGCGCCGAATCGTGCCTCCTTTTTGGCGATGGGTCTGCAGGCTGGGCCCATCAGAACCGGCTTCCATGTTGTGCTCCTTCCTCTACCACTGCAAGACAACAATCACCGTAGCTGAATATTACCTCCATACCGGGCAATTACGTATTTCGAGATAAAAGTTTGACTACAAATTTAGTCAGCAAAAATAAAATATATACCACAAAAGTTATACCATTTAATTTATATTCAAAAGAAGTTTTCAATGACACATTTTTTGTAATATATATTCTATATTTTATTGACCAAATTGTTAGTTAAAGTTTTTCTCGAAAAACGTAATTGCCCTGTAAACCAGTATGGAGGGAGTTTAGGGCAGTGCTTGGCCTAGATGAGGAGGTCGTAATCGCTCCTCACGGTGTAGTTTCTCTTGTCAGCGCACGGGGAGGTAATTTAGCGCGAGTGCGAGCATGGCGGAGACGTTGCAGGAGCTGAAGGCACCTCTAGTGTACTGAGTGCTGCCGCCCTAACTTGGATAGCACACATATTTATTATGCAAGTTAATTTAGATCAAAATAGACTTCATAATATGAATATGAATAATATGAATATGAAGAAGGAAAGTCAGAGGAATGTAGCTTCCCTAACTTGGCTCCTTAAATTATTTTTATTCTCTTACACAAATAAAAGACTAGACATACTCATATCTAGGCCTATAGTACATGTACTCGTAGTTGCCCTCGTCGGAGGAGCCGTCGTCGCCGCTCGCCGAGCGCGGCTCGAACCTACGAGGCGGCGGTGGTGGTTGCATCCCGTAGAGGCTGTGATGTCGCACGCGCCGGGGATAGATGGCCGCATCCACTACATCGTAGGCCCCGTTGCCACCACGGTGTGCACGACATGCCTATTCCTCCTTCACCCACCATGACCGGCCAGCCTCCACCAGCTAAGACAGTGGCGGTTTGAGAGAGGCGCAGATGTTCACGTGTTGGCCCGGGAAATCCTTCGGGTCACCGGGGCACCTAAAGTCGTTGGCGACCATGGCGTACTCCGACGGCGCCTTCCACTCTGGTCCCTCCTTCGGCTCCTGCAGCCTCGGGGAGGGGGGAGGGGGGGAGGGAATATGGCATACGGGTAATGAAGCCGCCACCGTCACTGCCACCGTTCTTCGGTGGATGGAAGTGAGGGTATCGTAGACGAGGGTAGTCGCTCGTCAAAATGTGGTTCATCACTCACTCGAGGGTCCGGCTGCCCAATCATAGCCGCCGTCCGGTCTCGTTGTTATCCACGGGAGGCGACCCGTCCCCCTCGTACCTGGCGAGCTCCATATCCTAGCGATTGGCGAAGGAGGTGTCCCAAGTTGTGACGTTGTCGAGATTCCAGCGGGGATCCATGTGGCGAGTGCTTGGATTTTTGACACTCGACAAAGAGCGATAGCGGCGCCAAAGATGCGATTTTCGATTCATGAAACCATTACTTGGTTTGGCGGACATTTTCAATCAACCAAAGACGGCCGCTACTTCATTTAAAGAGATCGTGATTGCGTCGGTCCCATTCAAGTAGCTCACGATGATTTGGCGCGAATGTTACTAAATCTTACCAACAACAAATAAAGATGTCACTCCGTGAGTTAATAGTCCATATCAAATTTAATTTATTTCCTTTATTTTAACACACCATATGCAAGCACGAGGTTTAATCATGTAAAGGACGTGGATGACTGTACGAGTGTAGACTAGCTAGCTAGCCAGCCCTGGTGAAGTTGAAGTTGCTGCATGAGAAGCCTCTGGCGGGGAGGTAGCCGGTGAAGCTGAGCTGCTGCTTGGCGTTGTCGACCGCCACGAGCCTGTTCTCGAGCTGGAACCCTCCGATGAGCACCGGCGGCCCCGTGGTGCTGCCGGACGATTTCAGAAACGCGAAGCACGCCGTCTTGGAGTTCACCTGCGCCATGGAGTTGCCGCCGCCGACCGTGAAGTTGGTCCCGCCCTCGAGCAGCACGTCCACCTGCGGCACGGAGTAGCCCGACAGTGACGAGCCGAGCTTGGACGCGTCGTAGCAGAGCTCGAACGGTGCCACGGCGGCGACCTTGGCGGTCTGGCCCAGCGCGCGGTCGAAGGCCGCGATGACGCGGCTGTACACGTCGGCGCGGAGCTGCGTGTAGGTGACGGTCGTGGAGAGGCCGACGACGAGCGGGCCGGCGGCGGCGACGGAGCCGTCGATGGCGACGCCGCCGGTGGCCGTGACGAAGTAGCCGGGGTTCCCAGCGAAGGGCTGGCGGAGCGGGACCGGGTCGGAGAGGAGCGTGGTGATGGCCTCGCGGTCGGCGGGCGGGGCGAGGTAGAACGGGCCGCCGCCGAAGATGGCCGCGCCCACGCCGTTGCCGCTGAACCCGGTCCTGCCGTCGCTCGGGAGGCAGAGCGCGAAGGAGTTGGCCACCTTCTGCGTGCTGGCGACCTGCGCCGGGAACGAGGCGCTGGAGCGCCCAAGCCCCGCGACGCCAGCGGCACCGGACGGGGCCGCTGCGCAGGTGGCGGTGGCGGCGAAGGAGACCGGGGACAGCGGATTGGCACCGTTGGTGGTGTTGGCGGAGAGCGTCACGGTCGTGGTGGTCCCGCTGCTGCACGGAGTCGTGATGGCCGGCGCGGAGAGGTCGAGGACGAGCGGGCGGCCGGCCCTGAGGGGTGCCGTGTACAGGGCTGTAGACGCCGCGCCCTTGTTGATTTTTATGAGCAACGGCGCGCTCGCCGCCGTGCACGCGCACAGCGCGAGGAGGACGAAGAAGATGACTGGTTTGAGTTGCGACATTGTGATTTTGGGTTTGGGTTGGGCAGCTCGATCAGCTCAGGTTGATGCTGTGAACCAATGCACGTACGTGCGCTATATATAAGCTGGAGCCTGGGGCTCGATCCATGTGAAGACTATTCAGATCAGATGGACCAATACATGCGTGGTCAACATTGCGATCAATGTTGCTTGACGAACCAGAGTTCCTTTTTTCTACGTTATCACAGTCATAGTATCTGATTCTTCTCGTTCAAAGTCCAGCTCCCTCATGAGCATGGCATTATCCAATTAAGATCCTGCATGCGTGCACTAATTTACATCCACTTTATGTCTCAGTGTTCACAACTACATTCTCCTTTGAGTTCTTCTGGACCGTGCGGTTCAGCTAGCAGTGCAGATTGACAATATACAGTGATAGCAATACGGAAACTACAAAAATGTAGCTCGGGCTACTTTATTGTAGGCCGTTTTTAATTAGTTTTTTTTTAAATGTCATTTTAAATTTCCAAAAAAAAAATCTGAAAAGAATTATAGATGTTGACGATCGTGTATTCTACCGACAAAAAAATCTCAACTCAAAACACCTTGTATTTCTAGCCACATAAATGACAAAATCCAACTTTTTTTTGGATGTTTCAAAATGTGCAGATTTCTAGTCTTACTATTTTTTTGCAGCCTTTTCTTAAGGATTATAACGCTGGATAGCTTTTTTATATTGTTAGAAATAAAAAATCCTATGTCGTTTATTGACCTCTCTTCCCCAATGCATGTTCTCTTTTTTTCTCTCTATTCTCTCATGCATGTTAGACTATTGGTGCATGCACTAATTGATGAGTAAAGTTATGAATTTTCTTGGTCTAATTAAATCGGGGAACATAGGGAGTATAAGGCATTCTCGATTTAAAATTTTGCATGTTTATAGAATCGGTTTCGCTAGTTCTCTGAACTATCTTAGTAGAACTATCTTAGTTCTCATTCGAGTCTTGCACCATGAGATTTTCACCGTGATCCGTGCACTTGGGTTGCTGGTTGGGGTTGCAACTGGTTCCTTTTTTGTTGCAACTGACCAGGAAAAATGCCTTCATGCCATTAGATTATCTTTGTGATTTGTGCTAATGGTGAGTTGTAGCATTGTTGCGAATGAGATTTGATGACACCATCTAACCGATAACTAAGTAATTGATAGATCTCCGTCGACTGAGAACTAGTCACACCTTTAATTCGTAAAATACAACATTACCTACATGTAAGATTTTTATTCAGATTTTTTGGAACTTCAAAATGTCATTAAAAACGAACTATCTTCCAGGTTGCTCTATAACATGTCGCACTAGATAACCATATACTATAGTTACAAGAATTGCATGCGTGTTCGGGTGATCAATGGTTTGCTTGAGGAACCTGAATTTCTTTTCTTTTTTCGACGTCTTTAAACGCACCACGTAAGAGTCGCGTGCACTGATTGGCAGCCGATTGACAGTCCCATTTCCATCACATGCATGGGTTAAGTCGTTAGCAGATAAGATGAAGTAGCTGGAGGAGCTGATGGTCGATGTCGCTCAGGGTGTGCACTGTGCTTGTACATGTCGGCTGGGTTACTTCGTTCCGTCATCACCTACCATGGTACAGCTGTCCGAAGTGCACAGCTTCCAGATGTTTTGACTGGATCGCTCCAGGTTTGGCAGGATTCGATCGAGATGCATGCATCAATCACGCGCGAAAGCAATTTACGAGCTTGGCGGCAACGCCGGAAGAGAGTCCAGGGGAGCGGCAACGTTGCCGTCTTCTTCCGTCCTCGTGTTAAATTATCGGAGCGAGAGCGGTCACCATTCGATGGGCCACGGCGATGCCGGCTTGATTTCTTGGAGCGGCAACGTTGTTTTCTGATGTTTATGGCGCAACCACCCGTCGGTGGCCGCTGCGGTGCGGTGCATCGATCGTGTGATCAGAGTTGTGTGCGTGCCGTCTGCAAGCCAGCCCTGTTGTTTCCCTGTTTACGAACTGGTGCTGATTGCATGGCAGCAGTCGGGACATGCACACATCTCATCGGCAACAGGGGAATTCGGTTGTGCATATCATTGGTGTGCAGGCTGGCGATTTACACAAAAATAACTCTTTGTTGCAACTATAGCACAGACTGATCCTCCGAGCAAACTATTTCACCCATCTAACCCTTTTGTGTGGCGCCCCTCTCATGGGCGCCACACATGACTGTGTGTCGCCCGTTACTGCGGCGCCACTCTCCCAGTCGACATGGCGCCCTCGACGCTGAGCTGGTTCACCGATCCGACGTGGCAGGACGTGTGGTGCCGCTCCCATCGGCGCCACACATGCACTTCTAATTGCCCAAAACATACTGTAAGACAAATGGTCTGGGACTTAGCCGTTTTGGGGAGGCTCTATGTGTGGCGCCGATGGGAGGGGCGCCACACTTCACACTGTGGCGCCGATGCCACGGGCGCCACACAAACATCCTCGCCAAAACGGCTAAGGACCAAGAGTCCGGAGCCACTGGATGTTTTGACATATAATCAACATATGTGGCACTGATGCCATGGGCGCCACATAGTGAGGTGTGGCGCCAGTGTGAGGGGCGTCACTTGTTGACTTGTGTTAAAACCATGAAGATTCTTGCCTTAGTTAAACAGTTTTGAACACAACAATACCAATTTCATACACATAGGACATACACATATAACACATCATAGCTCACATCGTAGCACGTAGATTCAAACAACAAGTATCAACAATAGACATGGTTCGAAATGACATATAGTTCACAACACGTAGCAATGACATAGAGTTTAGAACACGTAGCAATGAAGATAGAGTTCACAACACAAATCGATCTATCCTCGACGTCCCCTCCTCACAGGCTGCTTCCGGACGGCCATCCTTTTCGTCCGCTGCCGTGGCTCTTGTTGCTGCTGCTCCTCCACCTCCTCCTCCTCTGAAGATAACGGCTCGTCGTTCCTCATCCTCCTCAAAGATGATCTCTGCGGCGGCGCCTCATCCTCCTCAATGACAACCTTCTTTCCTCGGTTGACATAATCTTCCGGAGTGTATCGGTTTAGAGCCTTGCCCCTTGGCTTCAACTGGTAAGCTGACCGTGTGGCTTGCTTCTTGCCGCGACTAATGCTTTGACTCCGAATTTCCTCGTCGTCAGGAATCTTCACAAACATGAACACATGAGATTACAAAAGTTGAAATTAGTAAGAACATGTTTGACAGCAACAAAATAGTCCATACCCTCCGGCTCTTCAGAAGAGGATGTAGGAATTTCGGCGTCGCGGCAACCTTGCAAGTTGGCTAACCGCCGAATCTTTCATGCAGTGTTCTGCGTCAAGGAACTCATGGTTACAAAGCCACCCGAACATAATAGCTTACATTCAAAGTTGGTGATCGTACCTTAATGAAATACCGCAACGGTCCGACAGGCTGTTCATCTCTCTGGCTCTGGTCCCAAGCAATCTCGCACTCCTTAGCTGTTTTTGTGATCTCGGACCGCTGTGACAAACATATTATACACAATTTAAACGAGCACATGCCAATGTAGATGATGTACTAGCTAATGAGAGAATACATTACCACGAAGTTCAGCTCGGAAACAATAGAAGTCGATCTCCCTTTGCGAGCATAGATGTCGTGCTGGCTTTGCGCAACCTCATCGAACTCGATGGGGTCGTCCAAGATGTCGTTATCATACGCGTGGTTCACTAACTCGATATGCGTGCTTTGATGAAACCACTGGAGATAGTTGTTGAGCCATTTCTAACAAATATGAGCAACACATACATGAGAATATATCCAAATAAGCCATCACACACATACATCATATACATACATATACATACTTATCTAGGGATAAAACATCATATTATGAGTCATTCCTAACAAATATGAGTTATTCAATCACAAATATGAGTTATTCCATCACAAATAATGGTCATATGTAACACGAGGATACGTAGCAAAGAAGAATCTGTTCGAGAATGCCCAGTTGGAGGAAGAACTGGTAATTCGTAATGGAAGGAAAATGAAATCAATAGCAATAGGAGAAGGGACAAATGCCACAGAACGAAGGACAACGATCGATAGCAGCCGTATGTTTGGAAAGGTAAAAAGTGAAGACGACGGTGCTTTAAAGCCAAGTGAGGCTCGTGACCCGGGCTACATATCTATGTTTCCTACACATACACATTCATGAAATTTGATGTCTAGGGTTCCTCCACAAATCTAGGATACATACATATCTAGTGTTCCTACACATACACATTCAACACATACATAGCCATTTCAACACATACATAGCAATTTCGAATCTAGTTTCCATGTCTAGGGTTCATGTACAAATCTAGCAAGATCTATGAAATTAGTGGATGAATGTGAAGGATTCGAAGGGTATTACCTTGAGGAATGGATGGGGAACAGATTGGCCGGACAGATCTGATGATTTGGTGGTGGATTTGGTGGGGGGGAGGGGGGAGGAGGAGGAACCGCCGGCCGCCTTGGAGTCTTGAAGAAACAGAGAAGAGAGAAGAAGAAGAAGAGGGTCGGGCTGGGGGCGGCTCGGGCGCCACACTTAAGTGGATGTGTGGCGCCCTTCCGAGCGGCGCCACAGTTTCACAATGTGGCGCCGATGGGAGCGGCGCCACACATCCTGTCACGTCGGATCGACACACCAGCTTAGCGTCGATGGCGCCACGTCGGCTGGGAGAGTGGCGCTGGAGGCACGGACGCCACACTGCCATGTGTGGCGCCCATGGGAGGGGCGCCACACAAAAGGGTTAGATGGGTGAAATAGTTTGCATGGAGGGTCAGTTTGTGATTTTCTTTCACTTTTGGGTTATTTCTGTGTAAATCGCCGTCCAGGCTCTAGTTTTTCATATAAAAAAATGCAGCTTTACAGACAATTCATTATGCAAACTGCTGAAACTTGTTGCGAAAATGCATTTGACAACAAGGAATGCATGCTTCACTTATTTGACAAGATGCTCTATTTCGTGTTGACCAAATATGGATTGATTCTCGATCCTGATCTGGCGAAAGATCGGCAGTAGTCGTGTGTGCTAGAGGACTCTAAGGGGAAAGAAAAGCAATTTTCTCTGTCAACTATGACGCCGGCCATGAGTGGGTTGGTTATACACCGCGCCTTCCTTCTTCGAACATTTTGGTAGGTATTGGCCCATAACAATAGATAAGACTCACCGGACTGGAAACTCAATTCCACATTGCTGCTAAGTTGTCGGACTTATCCAGCGATGTCGTCGTCCGATCATAGATTTTAGGTTTTCACCCTGAAGAAAAATCCTCACTCTCAAAATAATGCTTTCAACAAGGACATTGCCAGGCACAACCAATTAAGGTCAGACATTAGATTTTCATTCTGAGAGGTAAGACTTTGAATTTCTCTTGTGAAGTCGCCCCCACTTGCATACCATTGCTTCAAGTCACGAATCACCAAGCCAATTCCTCATCACTACCCAGACTCGAACCACCATAGCTAGTCCCCAGATCTCGACTTTCATGTCATTCTCGGCCAGCATCATAGAACGAAAACATGCTCCATGATATTAACGACCAGCAGAGCTTCGAAGCGCTCCCTCTGAAACCAAACGGCCTGAGAAAAACACGGGTGCGCATGACCGAATTCCACCCGATCTAGCAATCTCCAGGCATGTCGTCCATTTGGAGTTCGCCGACGGAGCTTTCCGGAACCCGACAGTCCAGCTAGATCATTGAAGACACACAATGAGCAAATCAACATCTTCGCGCGAATTGGAATCCTAGGACAGCCACCTTTATGCGGCCGGACCAGCAGCCCCCTCGCCATCGGCCGGCTTCCGGCGAGAATGTATAGGTCTAACCACACTCGTCGTCATGGATTGCACTAAGAGCAACTCCAATAGTATAGGTAGTTGTTGGTTATAAGTGTCATCTATAGCTAATATGTAGCCAACAAGTACTACCTCCGTTTCAAGGAATAAGGCGCGCGCGTATTTCAAGATGAACTTTGACCATAAAAATTGATAAATAAAATCTTGATTATATTATATGTAATTAGTACCGTTGGATTCGTATTGAAAATAACTTTTTAATGGTATTAATTTCATACAAACAATTTTGATCTATTTGAAGTAATTCTTGGTCAAACAAAAAACTCGTAGAACGAGGAAGTCTTATTCCTTAAAACGGAGGTAGTACAATAGTTGTCTAAAAAAATATACTACTTTCTCAATGGCTAACCCACCTTTTGTTTAGATAATTTGGCTAGGGGCACGTGCTAGAGCTAGCACTTGCATAGCCCACTAACATTCTCTCTCCTCTTCTCTCCTCCAACTATATATAAATATATTATTTTAATATTTGTAGCTAGCTGATTAAAATTTATTTTACTTGATCTAAATAGAGTCCCTGAAGTGAGCCAATATATATGTGTTCCTGCCATTGAGAAAGGCTTGGAGTCTTACTGGCTAGCACATGAGATGGTGTGTGCTAGCAGCCCAAGTTCGAGCCTCACCAATCTCTATCTCTACTACTTAAAAAGACTAAACTGGTTCCTTATTCTGCCCAATACGTTTTGTAGTTTTGGTCGTCCCACCTACATCGATCGCTAAAGGGGAATCGGTTCCGTCGTCAGGCCGATACGTCGTCCGTTTCGTCGCACTGCGTCCCTGCACTTTTACACTTTAGCCCCTCCCGATCCAATCCGACCCTGTCGCGGCCGGCCTCCACCACACGAGCACCACCGCACACACGCCAAGGATCATCCTCGCCTCCGCCCCCGCCAAGGCTCCTCGCCCTTGCCGATGGTGCCTCCTGCGTCGCCTGCCGTTCCCCATCCTTGGGAACGCCGCATGCCTCCTCTTCAGCGCGCCGCCGCCCCGGACGTGGGCGCGTCGTCCTCGACTGGATCGATGGGCGCTAGTGGTGTCTCCTCCCGCCGATTCGTCCTTTGTGGGTTGCACGGCCGCCGCGCAGGCTCGGCACAGCTCCGCGTCGTCAGCGCCCGCTCCACTTCATCCTTCGCGCGCCTCTCTTCGCCGCCCCTAGGTCCCGCCGATCTGATACGACGAAAGAGGGAGGAAGGCATGATGTGGTTGCTGCTGCTTTAGCACTCCACGGAAAGAGCACTAGAGAAGAAGAAACATAGAAGAGAAGATGAATAGAAGAGAAATACCCGAGATCATCACAATTTGTCAAGTTGAAACCAAACTGATGAGCTACATCAGTAAAATCTACATCTTCTGTATACTGTCTAATTTCATATCATATCACTACATAACATTTAGAATCATGAGAAGTAGTTTCTATCTTGATTGCTAGAAACTTAGAATTGCTTTTTCGTTTATTTACATGAAGGAGAAATCTGTATGTATAGGTTGGTTTAGTAGCTGCCCAAGAGTATGAAAAATGTGCTCCAACTGTGCTTTCGTTGAAAAACATCTGCTAAACCTGAAATAATTGTGATTTTAGGCTAACACTATGGTTCCTGAATTTGTTATTGTATTGATGACATCTGAATTAGTATTACTTGCACGAGATTATAAGATAGTACTTCTGGAAATTATGATTCTTTTTTACATGGTATAAGTAGTATTTCTGGAACCAACTTGTGTTATGTGCCTCATAGTTTTCATTAGAAGTATCCGTAAACAGATATGTTCTTTGTAAAGATATATGTTTCTAGCTAACTCAGCGCTTTACTTATATTTCAGTATCAGGTTTAATAATATTAATTATTTTTTTCTCCTATATAGAACAAGAAGATTTACAAGTAGTGCATGTTCACACATTTTGCAGAAGCCAGATCCACAGCACGTCTCCTCTAGGTAATAGTGATGCCCAACCTTTGGTTAGCAACTATGGTATATTAGTTTCAACTTTCATTCGATTGTTTTGGACTATGATTATCATTTTCAGTGACCCACAGTCCCAAGAATCAACCGCGTGGCGACCTTCATAAACAGTTACACAACGAGAGGGAGGATCTGTGTGTTTGAGTTAGGGTTCCACCCTGCCGTCCTCCATCCTCGGCCTGCAAAATCTCCGAGCACAACGACGGCAACGGCGCTCGCTCGCTCGCCCCCACCTTACACTATCCTCACCGCCAAGACCCCGCAACGACGACTGGTAGACAGCAGCTCGAGATCGAGGTCAGCACGGAGAACCCCCACCGACGCATCACGGCCGATTGTGGCGGCTGGGGCGACACCAAGCAGGAGGAGGTGGCTAGAGAGATCGTTAGCTCTTCCTCGGCCACAACAGCATAGCTCACCACGCCACCGTTATCCCTTGCTGGAAATAGCCGGCGGATACGCTCCTGGCGAGGAGCTCCGGCGCTCATATCTCACCACATGAATCCTTCCCCTCCTCGAGCCCCACCAGGTTCCAGCAGGCACGAGAGGGTAGGCGGCGGCCGGTGGACTTGAGCGAAGGTAGCGGCAGCGTGGACTCTGACGGGGCCAGCTGGGGACGGGTGGAGCCGTGGCCGTGTGAATCGATCAGTGGGAACTGTTGAGCGGCAAGAACATGGCAAGAATCCTCCAACATTAGCTACCATCTATGAATTGGACATGTCTGATGATGTTCTGCATATGCTAAGGCAATTTTTTGAGGACCATCGCAGTCACGGCGACATTCTGTGCCCTGCCCTCTAGAGGTAATTATTATCTCTTTCATTCTGTATGAATTCATCCTCAATCCGTTCTCACTCTTCCCATGTGCTTGTTGGGTTGTGTACAGGGATAGCTTCATGATGCACTTCTAGCAGATTTTGTACAGCTGGCGTGCCTCATCACTGCCAATTAAGGTCGAGCCCAAGCTGGTGAGTCACTGAGTACCCTCTCTTGGAGTTGCTATCCTTGTTCAACGCCTCAACGGTTCGGAAGGTCGCACTAGATTCAAACGTACTGGTCTCGTTGATGCTTCTTACTTGGACGAACACTGAAGTTTTGCTCCTGGCTTTTACTGATTCGATTCAGGGCTTTAACTTGGATCTCGTTATTGATTGATTCACTCAATTCCATCGATCCAGGGAATAAGGCTAGGGAGATCTTGTGGTAGTTATCAAACATATAATTTCCAATGGGTGCAGCTAACTCCCTCTTATTTGTATTTGAAGGTGTCATAGCTAATCATTAGCGCTTGGATTGTTAGTTACTTAAGCACATGTTCAGTACTTCAGTCACATCAGTCACAGTACATGTGTTTTGTGTATGTCGGCATCAGTGCTAAATGGTTTGGGTTAGCATACCAAATACTAATTTATTAGAGGTGCCTGCATTTTACAAGCACCAGTTATCAAACAAGAATAATTAGCTTTGCTATATATTTTAGATTCAACAATGGTGCATAGAGGTGGTTCAAATTTACTCTAATCATTCCTCTCATGTATACTGATGGCGGGCAGATTAGTTCAGGGAAGTGGGATGTTGATGTCAAGGACATATTGGATGAGGGGACTGTTGGGAAGAGTGACAACGGATTGAGGATGAATTTCAGGTGGTGATGCATATGTCGAATCTATTTTACTACTTCAGAGAGCGCAGGAATCTCTTGAGAATGGTATGTCTGAATTCTCACCCAGTTTATCTTCATTCATTAACTGACTCCTGAATAATTTGTTCATTCAGACAAATGTGGCATGCCAACTATCTATATGAACCAAAAAAAATTGGGTGCAGTTCATCTTGCTGCGTTTGTAAGAAGTGTAAGTTCAAACTGATACTTATTCTTGATGCTTGACTAATACAAGTCATGCTTCAGTTGTTCTGATGTTTTTTATTTCGTTTTCTGGAAATACCTATAGTTGTTATATGAACCATCAATAATTACTGTGATGTTATAAATGATGTTGGTAGGAAATTCCTATTACTTAAAAAATTCTATGTCTAATATGATCTGTTTTAGACATAAATCTGGTTGATTTGATTAAACAACCCAGGAACATGTCCTTTTACCTCAGAAGTCAAATTAGCTTAAATTTTAATCATCAAACGGTTAAGATTTCAATTCTATGGCTGCAGTATTTAATTATCACCCTATTTTGAGGAGGAGGCTAGCGACGACAGCGGCATCCAGAGCCTGACGCTCGGCACGCTCGACATATTTTCTTGGTCGGTGGCGCTGGGATAGAGGTGGTCAAGAACTTCTGCCACAACATGCACGGGTAGGGCATTTTAGTGAAGATCTCCGGCGGCCGCATTGGCATTAAGACCAGCTCCTACTCGATGCTAAAGAAGGCCCTGCTGATGCGCAGCGAGACCAACATGCTGTTCATGAGCCCTGGAGACATGGGCGCTCCCATTCCAACGCCGCCCACCATGTCGACATCAACACCGGGAAGGTTGTCACTGAGTGGCGATTCTATAAGGATGGATCTGACATCACGATGCGAGACATTGCCAACGATAGTAAGAGTGTGCAGCTTGAACCTTTCGGGACAATCTTTTTGGGACTGGAAGACAACTGGCTATGTAGGTGTGATGTGTGAGGTGTAGCCTGTAGGCAGTGGTAGCTCCTATGGGTCACCAGTGCTGCATTATCTGCAGGGCTGACACGCGTACAGCACGCGACCGTTGGGAACCCCAAGTGGAAGGTGTGATGCGTACAACAGTAAGTTTCCCTCAGTTAGAAACCAAGGTTTATCGAACCAGTAGGAGTCAAGAAGCACGTTGAAGGTTGATGGCGGCGAGATGTAGTGCGGCGCAACACCAGGGATTCCGGCGCCAACGTGGAACCTGCACAACACAAACCAAGTACTTTGCCCCAACGAAACAGCGAGGTTGTCAATCTCACCGGCTTGCTGTATGATGACCCACAAGTATAGGGGATCGCAACAGTCTTCGAGGGAAGTAAAACCCAATTTATTGATTCGACACAAGGGGAGACAAAGAACACTTGGAAGCCTTAACAGCGGAGTTGTCAATTCAGCTGCACCTGGAAACAGACTTGCTCGCAAGAGTTTATCAGTAGTAACAGTTTTATAGCAGTAGCAGTAGTGAAATAACAGCAGCAGAGTAACAAAGACAGCAGTAGTGATTTTAGTAAACAGCAGGATTAAAATACTGTAGGCACGGGGACGGATGACGGGCGTTGCATGGATGAGAGAAACTCATGTAACAATCATAGCAGGGCATTTGCAGATAATAATAAAACGGTGTCCAAGTACAAAGCAATCAATAGGCATATGTTCCATATATAGTCGTGCGTGCTCGCAATGAGAAACTTGCACAACATCTTTTGTCCTACCAGCCGGTGGCAGCCGGGCCTCAAGGGAAACTACTGGATATTAAGGTACTCCTTTTAATAGAGTACCGGAGCAAAGCATTAACACTCCGTGAACACATGTGATCCTCACATCGCTACCATTCCCTCCGGTTGTCCCGATTTCTGTCACTTCGGGGCCATCGGTTCCGGACAGCGACATGTGTATACAACTTATAGGTAAGACCATAACAATGATTATCTTGATGAAACAATAACATGTTCAGATCTGAGATCATGGCACTCGGGCCCTAGTGACAAGCATTAAGCATAACAAGTTGCAACAATATCATCAAAGTACCAATTACGGACACTAGGCACTATGCCCTAACAATCTTATGCTATTACATGACCAATCTCATCCAATCCCTACCATCCCCTTCGGCCTACAGCGGGGGAATTACTCACACATGGATGGGGGAAACATGACTGGTTGATGTAGAGGCGTTGGCGGTGATGGCGGTGATGATCTCCTCCAATTCCCCGTCCCGGCGGAGTGCCAGAACGGAGACTTCTGGCTCCCGCGACGGAGTTTCGCGATGTGGCGGCGTTCTGGAGGGTTTCTGGCGACTTCGACTTCTCTCCGTGCGTTTTTAGGTCGAGGCCGATAAGTAGTCCGAAGGAGGGCGTCGGAGGCCGGCCGAGGGGGCCACACCACAGGGCCGCGCGGGCCCCTCCTGGGCCGCGCCGCCCTATGGTGTGGGGCCCTCGGGCCTCCACCTTACTTGACCTTCTGGCTCCGTCATTATTCTGGGAAAATAGGGCCTTCTGCATAAATTCCGAGGATTTTCCCGAAAGTTGGATTTCTGCACAAAAACGAGACACCAGAGCAGTTCTGCTGAAAACAGCGTTAGTCCATGTTAGTTGCATCCAAAATACACAAATTAGAGGCAAAACAATAGCAAAAGTGTTCGGGAAAGTAGATACGTTTTGGATGTATCACTGTAACAAAGGATTAGATGTATAGTGTGGATGATGATTGTTTGCAGAAAACAGTAGAACAGTATTGTAGTAGATTGTATTTCAGTATAGAGAATTGGACCGGGGTCCACAGTTCACTAGAGGTGTCTCTCCCATAAGATAAACAACATGTTGGGTGAACAAATTACAGTTGGGCAATTGACAAATAAAGAGGGCATGACCATGCACATACATATTATGATGAGTATAGTGAGATTTAATTGGGCATTACGACAAAGTACATAGACCGCTATCCAGCATGCATCTATGCCTAAAAAGTCCACCTTCAGGTTATCATCCGAACCCCCTCCAGTATTAAGTTGTTAACAACAGACAATTGCATTAAGTATTGCGCGTAATGTAATCAGTAACTACATCCTCGAACATAGCACCAATGTTTTATCCCTAGTGGCAACAGCACATCCATAACCTTAGAGGTTCTTGTCACTCCTCCAGATTCACGGAGACATGAACCCACTATCGAGCATAAATACTCCCTCTTGGAGTTACTAGCATCAACTTGGCCAGAGCATCTACTAATAACGGAGAGCATGCAAGATCATAAACAACACATAGACATGAATTGATAATCAACATAACATAGTATTTTCTATTCATCGGATCCCAACAAACGCAACATATAGAATTACAAATAGATGATCTTGATCATGTTCGGCAGCTCACAAGACCCGACAATTAAGCACAATGGGGAGAAGACAACCATCTAGCTACTGCTATGGACCCATAGTCCAGGGGTAGACTACTCACTCATCACTCCGGAGGCGACCATGGCGGTGTAGAGTCCTCCGGGAGATGATTCCCCTCTCCGGCAGGGTGCCGGAGGCGATCTCCTGAATCCCCCGAGATGGGATTGGCGGCGGCGGCGTCTCTGGAAGGTTTTCCGTATCGTGGCTCTCGGTCTTTGGGGGTTTCGCGACGAAGGCTATTTGTAGGCGGAAGGGCAGGTCAAGGGCGTCACGAGGCCCACACTATAGGTCGGCGCGGCCAGACCTGGGCCACGCCGCCCTATAGTCCTGCCACCTCGTGGCCCCACTTCGTCTCCTCTTCGGTCTTCCTGGAAGCTTCGTGGCAAAATAGGACCACAGGCGTTGATTTCGTCCAATTCCGAGAATATTTCCTTACTAGGATTTCTGAAACCAAAAATAGCAGAAAACGACAATCGGCACTTCGGCATCTTGTTAATAGGTTAGTTCCAGAAAATGCACGAATATGACATAAAGTGTGCATAAAACATGTAGATATCATCAATAATGTGGCATGGAACATAAGAAATTATCGATACGTCAGAGACGTATCAGCATCCCCAAGCTTAGTTCCAGCTCGTCCCGAGCAGGTAAACGATAAACAAAGATAATTTCTGGAGTGACATGCCATCATAACCTTGATCATACTATTTGTAAAGCATATGTAGTGAATGCAGCAATCAAAACAATGTAAATGACATGAGTAAACAAGTGAATCATATAGCAAAGACTTTTCATGAATAGTACTTCAAGACAAGCATCAATAAGTCTTGCATAAGAGTTAACTCATAAAGCAATAATTCATAGTAAAAGCATTGAAGCAACACAAAGGAAGATTAAGTTTCAGCGGTTGCTTTCAACTTGTAACATGTATATCTCATGGATATTGTCAACATAGAGTAATATAATAAGTGCAATATGCAAGTATGTAGGAATCAATGCACAGTTCACACAAGTGTTTGCTTCTTGAGATGGAGAGAAATAGGTGAACTGACTCAACAATAAAAGTAAAAGAATGGTCCTTCAAAGAGGAAAGCATCGATTGCTATATTTGTGCTAGAACTTTGATTTTGAAAACAAGAAACAATTTTGTCAACGGTAGTAATAAAGCATATATATCATGTAAATTATATCTTACAAGTTGCAAGCCTCATGCATAGTATACTAATAGTGCCCGCACCTTGTCCTAATTAGCTTGGACTACCGGGATCATCGCAGTGCACATGTTTTAACCAAGTGTCACAAAGGGGTACCTCTATGCCGCTTGTACAAAGGTCTAAGGAGAAAGCTCGCATCAGATTTCTCGCTATTGATTATTCTCAACTTAGACATCCATACCGGGACAACATAGGCAACAGATAATGGACTCCTCTTTTATGCATAAGCATGTAACAACAATTAATTTTCTCATATGAGATTGAGGATATTGTCCAAAACTGAAACTTCCACCATGGATCATGGCTTTAGTTAGCGGCCCAATGTTCTTCTCTAACAATATGCATGCTCTAACCATAAGGTGGTAGATCGCTCTTACTTCAGACAAGACGAACATGCATAGCAACTCACATGAAATTCAACAAAGAGTAGTTGATGGCGTCCCCAGTGAACATGGTTATCGCACAACGAGCAACTTAATAAGAGATAAAGTGCATAAGTACATATTCAATACCACAATAGTTTTTAGGCTATTTGTCCCATGAGCTATATATTGTAAAGGTGAAGAATGGAAATTTAAAGGTAGCACTCAAGCAATTTACTTTGGAATGGCGGAGAAATACCATGTAGTAGGTAGGTATGGTGGACACAAATGGCATAGTGGTTGGCTCAAGTATTTTGGATGCATAAGAGGTATTCCCTCTCGATACAAGGTTTAGGCTAGCAAGTTTATTTGAAACAAACACAAGGATGAAGCGGTGCAGCAAAACTCACATAAAAGACATATTGTAAACATTATAAGACTCTACACCGTCTTCCTTGTTGTTCAAACTCAATACTAGAAATTATCTAGACCTTAGAGAAACCAAATATGCAAACCAAATTTTAGCATGCTCTATGTATTTCTTCATTAATGGGTGCAAAGCATATGATGCAAGAGCTTAAACATGAGCACAACAATTGCCAAGTATCACATTATCCAAGACATTATAGCAAATTACTACATGTATCATTTTCCAATTCCAACCATATAACAATTTAACGAAGAAGAAACTTCGCCATGAATATTATGAGTAGAGCCCAAGGACATACTTGTCCATATGCTACAGCGGAGCATGTCTCGCTCCCATAAGTGAATGCTAGGATCCATTTTATTCAAACAAAACAAAAACAAAAACAAACCGACGCTCCAAGCAAAGCACATAAGATGTGATGGAATAAAAATATAGTTTCAGGGGAGGAACCTGATAATGTTGTCGATGAAGAAGGGGATGCCTTGGGCATCCCCAAGCTTAGACGCTTGAGTCTTCTTGATATATGCAGGGGTGAACCACCGGGGCATCCCCAAGCTTAGAGCTTTCACTCTCCTTGATCATGTTGTATCATCTCCCTCTCTTGATCCTTGAAAACTTCCTCCACATCAAACTTAGAACAACTCATTAGAGGGTTAGTGCACAATCAAAATATACATGTTCAGAGGTGACATAATCATTCTTAACACTTCTGGACATTGCACAAAGCTACTGAAAGTCAATGGAATCAAAATATCCATCGAACATAACAAAACTGGCAATGCGAAATAAAAGGCAGAATCTGTCAAAACAGAACAGTTCGTATTGACGAATTTTATCGAGGTACCAGACTTGCTCAAATGAAAATGCTCAAATTGAATGAAAGTTGCGTACATATCTGAGGATCACTCACGTAAATTGGCATAATTTTCTGAGTTACCTACAGAGAAAACAGCCCAGATTCGTGACAGCAAAGAAATCTGTTTCTGCGCAGTAATCCAAATCTAGTATGAACTTTACTATCAACGACTTTACTTGGCACAACAAAACACTAAACTAAGATAAGGAGAGGTTGCTACAGTAGTAAACAACTTCCAAGACACAAAATAAAAACAAATTACTGTAGTAAAAACACATGGGTTGTCTCCCATAAGCGCTTTTCTTTAACGCCTTTCAGCTAGGCGCAGAAAGTGTGTATCAAGTATTATCGAGAGACGAAGTGTCAACATCATAATTTGTTCTAATAATAGAATCAAAAGTTAACTTCATTCTCTTTCTAGGGAAGTGTTCCATACCTTTCTTGAGAGGAAATTGATATTTAATATTACCTTCCTTCATATCAATGATAGCACCAACAGTTCGAAGAAAAGGTCTTCCCAATATAATGGGACAAGATGCATTGCATTCAATATCCAAGACAACAAAATCAACGAGGACAAGGTTATTGTTAACGGTAATGCGAACATTATCAACTTTCCCCAAAGTTTTCTTTGTAGAATGATCAGCAAGATTAACATCCAAATAACAATTTTTCAGCGGTGGCAAGTCAAGCATATTATAAATTTTCTTAGGCATAACAGAAATACTTGCACCAAGATCACATAAGGCATTACAATCAAAATCTTTAACCTTCATCTTAACGATGGGCTCCCAACCATCCTCTAACTTTCTAGCAATAGAGGCTTCGCGCTCTAATTTCTCTTCTCTAGCTTTTATGAGAGCATTTGTAATATGTTGCGTGAAAGCCAAATTTATAGCACTAGCATTAGGACTTTTAGCAAGTTTTTGTAAGAACTTTATAACTTCAGAGATGTGGCAATCATCAAAATTCAAACCATTATAATCTAAAGCAATGGGATCATCATCCCCAATGTTGGAAAAAATTTCAGCAGTTTTATCACAGGCAGTTTCAGCAGTTTTAGCAGTTTCAGGCAATTTCTCGCGCTTTGCATTAGAAGTGGAAACATTGCTAACACCAATTCTTTTATTAGTAATAGTAGGAGGTGCAGCAACTTGTTTAGCATTAGCATTATTGGTGGTGGTAATAGTCCAAACTTTAGCTATATTCTCTTCTTTTTCATTTTATTCTCTTTCCCACCTAGCACGCAATTCGGCCATCAATCTTATATTCTCATTAATTCTAACTTGGATGGCATTTGCTGTAGTAACAATTTTATTATGATGATTTTCATTAGGCATAACTTTCGATTTCAAGAGATCAACATCAGCAGCAAGACTATCGACTTTAGAAGCAAGTATATCAATTTTCCCAAGCTTTTCTTCAACAGATTTGTTAAAAGCAGTTTGTGTACTAATAAATTCTTTAAGCATGGCTTCAAGTCCAGGGGGTGAATTCCTATTATTGTTGTAAGAATTCTCATAAGAATTACCATAGCCGTTGCCATTATTATAAGGATATGGCCTATAGTTGTTACTAGAATTGTTCCGGTAAGCATTATTGTTGAAATTATTATTTTTAATGAAGTTCACATCAACATGTTCTTCTTGTGCAACCAATGAAGCTAACGGAACATTATTAGGATCAACATTTGTCCTATCATTCACAAGCATAGACATAATAGCATCAATCTTATCACTCAAGGAAGAGGTTTCTTCGACAGAATTTACCTTCTTACCTTGTGGAGCTCTTTCCGTGTGCCATTCAGAGTAGTTGATCATCATATTATCAAGAAGCTTTGTTGCTTCACCAAGAGTGATGGACATAAAGGTACCTCCAGCAGCTGAATCCAATAGGTTCCGCGAAGAAAAATTCAGTCCTGCATAAAAGGTTTGGATGATCATCCAAGTAGTCAGTCCATGGGTTGGGAAATTTTTAACCAGAGATTTCATTCTTTCCCATGCTTGTGCAACATGTTCAGTATCTAATTGTTTAAAATTCATTATGCTACTCCTCAAAGATATAATTTTAGCAGGGGATAATATCTACCAATAAAAGCATCCTTGCATTTAGTCCATGAATCAATACTATTCTTAGGCAGAGATAGCAACCAATCTTTAGCTCTTCCTCTTAATGAGAAAGGGAACAATTTTAATTTTATAATGTCACCATCTACATCTTTATATTTTTGCATTTCACATAGTTCAACAAAATTATTGAGATGGGCAGCAACATCATCAGAACTAACACCAGAAAATTGCTCTCGCATAACAAGATTTAGTAAAGCAGGTTTAATTTCAAAGAATTCTGCTGTAGTAGCAGGTGGAGTAATAGGTGTGCATAAGAAATCATTATTATTTGTGGTTGTGAAGTCACACAACTTAGTATTTTCAGGAGTAACCATTTTAGCAACAGTAAATAAAGCAAACTAGATAAAGTAAATGCAAGTAACTAATTTTTTTTGTGTTTTTGATATAGCAAACAAGATAGCAAATAAGTAAAACTAGCAACTAATTTTTTTGTATTTTGATTTAGTGCAGCAAACAAAGTAGTAAATAAAATTAAGCAAGACAAAAACAAAGTAAAGAGATTGGGATGTGGAGACTCCCCTTGCAAATGTGTCTTGATCTCCCGAGCAACGGCGCCGTAAATTTAGCTTGACACGCGTACAGCACGCGACCGTTGGGAACCCCAAGTGGAAGGTGTGATGCGTACAGCAGTAAGTTTCCCTCAGTTAGAAACCAAGGTTTATCGAACCAGTAGGAGTCAAGAAGCACGTTGAAGGTTGATGGCGGCGAGATGTAGTGCGGCGCAACACCAGGGATTCCGGCGCCAACGTGGAACCTGCACAACACAAACCAAGTACTTTGCCCCAACGAAACAGCGAGGTTGTCAATCTCACCGGCTTGCTGTAACAAAGGATTAGATGTATAGTGTGGATGATGATTATTTGCAGAAAACAGTAGAAACGATATTGCAGATGGGTGTATTTCAGTATAGAGAATTGGACCGGGGTCCACAGTTCACTAGAGGTGTCTCTCCCATAAGATAAACAGCATGTTGGGTGAACAAATTACAGTTGGGCAATTGACAAATAAAGAGGGCATGACCATATTATGATGAGTATAGTGAGATTTAATTGGGCATTACGACAAAGTACATAGACCGCTATCCAGCATGCATCTATGCCTAAAAAGTCCACCTTCAGGTTATCATCCGAACCCCCTCCAGTATTAAGTTGCTAACAACAGACAATTGCATTAAGTATTGCGCGTAATGTAATCAGTAACTACATCCTCGAACATAGCACCAATGTTTTATCCCTAGTGGCAACAGCACATCCATAACCTTAGAGGTTCTTTTCACTCCTCCAGATTCACGGAGACATGAACCCACTATCGATCATAAATACTCCCTCTTGGAGTTACTAGCATCAACTTGGCCAGAGCATCTACTAATAACGGAGAGCATGCAAGATCATAAACAACACATAGACATGAATTGATAATCAACATAACATAGTATTCTCTATTCATCGGATCCCAACAAACGCAACATATAGAATTACAGATAGATGATCTTGATCATGTTCGGCAGCTCACAAGACCCGACAATTAAGCACAATGGGGAGAAGACAACCATCTAGCTACTGCTATGGACCCATAGTCCAGGGGTAGACTACTCACTCATCACTCCGGAGGCGACCATGGCGGTGTAGATTCCTCCGGGAGATGATTCCCCTCTCCGGCAGGGTGCCGGAGGCGATCTCCTGAATCCCCCGAGATGGGATTGGCGGCGGCGGCGTCTCTGGAAGGTTTTCCGTATCGTGGCTCTCGGTACTGGGGGTTTCGCGACGAAGGCTATTTGTAGGCGGAAGGGCAGGTCAAGGGGCGTCACGAGGGGCCCACACTATAGGTCGGCGCGGCCAAGACCTGGGCCGCGCCGCCCTATAGTCTGGCCACCTCGTGGCCCCACTTCGTCTCCTCTTCGGTCTTCTGGAAGCTTCGTGGCAAAAATAGGACCCTGGGCGTTGATTTCGTCCAATTCCGAGAATATTTCCTTACTAGGATTTCTGAAACCAAAAACAGCAGAAAACAGCAACTGGCACTTCGGCATCTTGTTAATAGGTTAGTTCCAGAAAATGCACGAATATGACATAAAGTGTGCATAAAACATGTAGATATCATCAATAATGTGGCATGGAACATAAGAAATTATCGATACGTCGGAGACGTATCAAGGGCCATCAGTTCTCATAGGGCATCAACTTCTAGTGCTATGCAAGTACTAGGAATGGTTCAGTTGTTGTTGGTTCTGTGGATGGCAAGATCATGCTCTACTCAAAGAGTTCGATGAAAGATGGCGAAGACAGTGTTACCTGTGCTTGGATCACCAATTACAGATAAATTTTGGGCATGACAGACACATACTTGGTCTTGATTTGCATTGTCTTTATGATGGGAAAGAGAATGCTGGGTTCCATGGGAGTATGGGAAATTGGATCGCAACGCATAGCTTGTTGAAGCTCAGTCCAGTTGCATCGATCTTGGTTGGGAATGACAACAAATTTCATGGTGGACAGTTTTGGGTAAGCTTGGGGAATCAATGCTGCCAGAAATCAGTTAATATTTTGGTCGTACCACCTCTCATTCTTTTCCATCTCTGAGCACATATAAAGCAGTTTTCAGTTTGTCATCATTGTCTGTCTGGTATACCAGCCAATGTATGATCCCTTCAAATGATTTATCTATTATCTTTTTGTTAATTTGTTTGGCTCTACGTGGTAGACTTGTTTGTCGAAATTCTGCTCCACTACGACCCAATCAAGAAAGTGCTCTACGATTATGCATATACTGCTACTTCCTTTTACATCTAGATAATTGGTCACCGGGACTTGAGAATGTGGTCTTTTTTTCGAGTTTTGGTTTTGAACCATTCTTGAGTACTAAATAAATATAAGGGTTATAATGAACTTCAGTGAGGGATTGCTAATAGTTAACATTTGATTCGGCTATATTTAGTCATTTTGTATGAGTCTATGTTTGATTCTTCATAATTGTAACCCTCTACATTGAACATTTCTCTGGACTTGGTAAGTTTTGTGATTTCCCCCGTCAAGGCAGTAAATTTGGCGTCAACGGCAGGCACCATCGCTGGTCAGCACTAGGTGGTGGACTTGTTTGTCGAGTTGTGGTTCCACTACGAGCCAATCAAGAAAGTGTTATGCGAGTATGCATATACCACTATTTCGTTGGAGGTCAATGAAGCAGGTGATCAGGCCAAGGTCGCTACAGCTTCAGGTGAATGAATAAAGGGTGAAAAGGCACACTTTCATGATAAGATCTTAGTCTCCAGCTGCTCCACATGTGTTGTACCTTTTCTTTTCTTTTCCCTTGATGCTAAGATCATCCCATATCTTGTAGCTGATGCACATCACTAGAATAATGTTGCCATTCTTACTGATCGATACATAGGTCCCAGAGTTTAATGTCATGTAGTTTTTCAGTGAGTTGTGAATTATATGTGCATTGAAAAATAAATTTTAAGGACCCGTGGCAACGCACGGGCATTTGTACTAGTCTCTTAATAAAAATACGAACCACTGTTGGTCTCGATGTGTTCCTACCACCACATGTAAATTTAATTTCGTGGTAT
This sequence comes from Lolium perenne, assembly GCF_019359855.2. NCBI lineage: Eukaryota > Viridiplantae > Streptophyta > Magnoliopsida > Poales > Poaceae > Lolium > Lolium perenne. Next base: position 23,159,004 of record NC_067246.2, on the reverse strand, counting down.
TTTTAGATAACTCACATTCACCCTTTTCTAGTTGTCATATCCCGGTCATTCACTCGTACATACGTAAATTTCGGTGCCCCTCTATTCCGGGGTCCAGGGCCGGCCGCTCCTCCACCCCTTCACGGTCAACCCTGCATTTAGATCGAAAAAAATAAATACTCGATGGCAATAAAAAATATTTATTGCTAGTGTACCAATGTCTGATCAGTCGCCATTGCAAAACAAGAATGGATTTTTTCTGCCGCTGAATGTAGGATCTTGTTTTAGCTCCAGGTTAATCTGTAAGGTAGCAACTTGCTCGTTTGCCTAGCCAGATTAATTACACATGAATGTGTAGTACAATGCAAATTTAACTAAAATCTTGAGGTTAATCTGACTGAAATGCTAGTGCATACCATAAAGAATAGGGTGGCGGGCGATGCCGGAACCCGATCTGGGCTTAGGTGCCAACCGTCCAGAAGGTGTGCTCCACGACCGTGCTCATGTTGACCCGCTGCTGCAGTGTCGTCGCTGGAGTCAGGCAAAAGGGAGCGGGGCTCGCGGCTGCGGCTAAACAACGCCTCATCGCCGTTCTTACGGAACCACAGTTTCGAGGCCATGGAGAGTAGCTAGGGGTCAAGTCGGCGGGTGAGCAACCGTCGTGGAGTGAGAGTGCATTGGGGATAGGGTTCGTGTGGATTATACGGCTCCTCGGTCCCATTTAGTAGGACCACGAGGGGTCGTTGGCCTGCCGACAGGTGGACCTCGGGAAGGTAACACGTGGGCGTGCGAGGACAAACACACCACTTGCACGTCTCCTGTCAGCATCAACCCAAAGCAAGCCTGGATTTGGGCAACCTTTGGTGCGCCACGGACATCCACGTGGACAGGTGTCCATATGCATCATCGCATCTGACCGTGGCTCGACGATGCCTCGTGGTCGTTCTCCCGGAACCACCGCTTCTGGGCCATGGCGAGTACCTAAGGTTCATGTTGGTGGGCATGACCACAGTGGAGTGAGAGTGGAGTGGGGATAGGGTTCGTAGGTACGACGCTCGGTCCCATTTAATAGGACCACAAGGGTTGTTGGACCGCTGACATGTGTCCCTATGGAGGGCAACATGTGGACATGTTATGAGATGCCGCCTATTCGTCTCCTGTTTGCGCGTGGACAAACACCCATATATGTTGTCAGATTAGGCCGTTACTAAACTAGGCCACATGTTTTATCCGTGATGACTAAAATGTAAGATTACTTAAAAGTTAAATCTTGCTAGCTTTGAGATGCCCTTGAGGTTAGAGATGGTCTTAAACACTAAATCCTCCGTCACAAAATGTAAGACGTCTAAGGATTATTTAAAAATCAAATCTTGCTATCTTTGACTAAATATTTAGGAAATAATATCTAGATCTACAATACTGAATGAACACATTAAGAAAATATATTTATGGTGAATCTATTAATATTAATTCAATTCAATATTGTGATTTTTTAAATTTTACGTATAAACTTGATTAAAACTTAAAAAACCATTGATTTTTGAGCAATCTTTTTACGCCCTACACAGAGGGAGTACTGCCAAACGATGTCCTAAATATTAGGATTTTGCTAGATTTGTTGTACATGATGACGTTTTCTCTAGCGAACAACCGGATTTCTCCACGCATAGGCAGCGTGCGCATTTTTTTTCTGTTGTTTGCCGACCTTGCGTGGGCTACTTTTTTTTTAGGGGTCCTTGTGTGGACTGCTGCTGCCTGTAACCTTATTTTGGGCTTTTTCTTTTCTTTTGTCCGGCTAAAAGGGAATCATTTGTTTGGGCTATTTTCCTTTATCCGGCTGGTGTGTGCATGATAGAGGCCCAATTTTGTGTGTTCCTCATTTTTTAATGAGCCGAGTTGGCTTTATTTTTCAGGCTTTTGTGTGTGGATTTTGTTACAATCTCTTATGTCTATTTTCATTTAAAGTTGTTTGTTTTTAAATGTTTATTGTGTTTTCGTGGGGATGTAGCTAAAATAATGTTTTCACTTGTAAATAGTATTTTTATAATTGTACTCGGGTTTGTAACTCAGATTTTTTTCGGTCGCAAGTAGGTTATAACTGAAAAAAAATTAAGTCGCAAATGAGGCTGTAACTGAATTTTTTCAATGCTTTCTTCGATGCTGAAATTAAGTCGGAAAATGGTACGTACGTGCTTTCTTCGATGCTGAAATTGCTGGCAAGCCTAATTGCTGACTGTTTCATATTTCAGCGATCGTCTGATCGATGTCATAACCCTTGCTTGTGTATCTGTAACTGCTGTTGAGTTACAGCATATTTTTTTAGCTTATACCTCTCATTCTCTAGGCTAACACTGGAATAAAAATGATGTTCACTTTACCACTGCCACAGGACTATTTCTATGGCAAATCAGGCAACCACCTCCACAACTTTCATTCCACAGCACGGTTATTTCTCAGGATTTACCCGAGTTGCGTCCTGATCGGATCTCTGAAGGCGTCGTCAGGCGGATAAGCTGTCCCATAGATCTCCCAGTCGGGGCGCTAGCTATCCAATTGTGATTCACATAAACATCCAGTCAGATAGACCGACAGATACAGGGCTCCATCATGCCAACCTGTCCAACACATAACCGGAGCCCTGTGGACAGCGTGTGTGCGTGCATGCGGGCGGCAGAGCGAGAAGACAGATCCCCGGGGTCCCGCTGATCACCCCGGGCAGCTTGCAGTGCTGCAGCAAGTGCAACTTCTCGCCGCCGGGCCTCTTCACCTGCGACGACCTCGTCAAGAAATGCGACCGCACATCTGCACCAAGTGCGTCAAGTGAACAAGCAGGGTTTTTTCCAGTGCGCTGACCACTTCCTCGGCAACGACACCATCGCCTGCGGCCCGCCCTGCCAAAACCACCACTGATCTCTTGAGCTCAGCGCAGCCAGGCTCAGCTCAGCTGGGATATATGGCATGGGCAGCTCAGGCTACTATCTGTTTCACGAATCAACGAATGTCTGCATGTGTTTCAGTGTGTGCGCCACAGCTCAGTCGAGCTGGAGCGAAAGTCTGTGCAACTATCTGTATAGTAGAAACCTCTCTTGTTTCGTCAACAGTTCGTTGTGATGCCAACCAGAGAACCAAAAACTATATGTACGCCAACCAGACATTTGATCATGTTACCAGAGTCTATCCCGAACCCTATCAGCAACTTTCACCTGACATTCTGACAACAGTGCAGCAACGAGATTATCAGCTTAACCAAGCCTGCCAAAAAAAAAGTTACACATTTCGGTAGATTCATGAATAATAAGGCATCTACGCCGACTGAGAAACAACCCAAACTCGTCGGCCGGTCTCATGGATTACAAGAAGAAAGTCCAGATCCAGACTAGGAGCAGAATTCAAAACTGCAACTCTAGACCATCAAAAACAGGCAGCTACTTTGGGAAGTGCAGAACATAGCGACCTACGTTCATTTTTCTGCTTCAGCTCTTCAAGCATTTTCTTTTCTTTCAACTCCGAGTTGGATTCATCATGCATGCGACATAATAATTTGTATTCATTTTCCTAAACATAAAAACTACTACTATTATACATCCAGAATTCCAGGATTTTGTAAGTATATAAATATGATTTTTTTATTTTAAAAAATAAAGTGCCACAAATAGCTTGGCCTCCATTTGGAGTTTCCCTGGTCTGCAACAACAATCTGGCAGCGGGGAAAAACTTAGCAGTATCCTTGAAGACATTTGATCCCTCAGAAGTCTTGTTACGCCGATCAAAAACATCTTCTCTCTTTTTGATAGGCATGCGGTACGTGTGGATGCGTACTTCAACCGTCAAGACCAATTCACCCGACGTGAGAAAGAAAAACCCAACATCCATGTGACGATCTTTATATATACCACTTCTATCGTGCGTCGATGTTGATTCTAAGCTACCCACTACATGCCTAGGCTCTGAAGATCGTGATAGTAGCGTGTTGCCCCTTTGTATGTCCTCTTTCACACTATCTCACAACCTAGTGACGTGGATCGCAACATGGTAATTATAATGCCTGTGTCGCACATTCTGGTGTCATGCTCGTCGCGTATACCTATTCGGAGCTTTATTATTCCGGTCTTGGATTTTTTTGCTTTATTTGTCTCCCTCTACAATTTTATACTTGAGTTCACAAGCATGCAAAAGGGAAAAAACTCAAGTACACACTTAAATGCATATCTTTGTATTAAAGTTAATTATACATGCACCAAGGGAAATGGACAAGTGGATTTCACGAAGTTACGTCATGTCGCTGATGAGGATCACAAAACGCATTATCTTCATAAAACTAGAGATCGATCGAGTGATCATAATTCCTACAAGTCTATTAACACATATATAGGTTATGTCCTTTGACTTGAACACCCAGCATCCCTAGTAAACAAGTCTACAAATTTAATTGATCTACTAGCTATGTAGGAATGATTGTGGTGTGATACTGTAGGATACATGGCCAACTAAACTAAACTCCTAACTGCTATGGACGATTGTGTCACTACCAAGAATACTGCCACCAAATCTACAAATGTTATTTTCCTCTAGTGTTTAATTGATATTTGATCTCACTTCTCCCAACGCCAGTTTGTTCATCTCTACACTTGTGTCAACGGCACAACGGTTGCCAAAAATAATACTAAAACTCACATCACTTTGTTGGCCATATCGTCTTATATGCGGGTAGATGGGTGTCATGACTGGCGTGGCCACGGTGATCAACCAGTGCAAATATTTCTTGGATTGTTCTCTGTTTTAAGCGAACTGACTCCAAATGTTTCCACTTATTTATATTGAACATTTTTACTTTCTCATTCCGCACTACTCACATTATCATCAAATGTATCTCAAACATTGGTATTGATATATGTTCCATTATATTTTCTCAAATGTTAGTTTTTGGTAAAACTACTCGAGTTAATTATTAACTCTACTAAGTAGAAATTATGCTAACTTAAAATTATATTTTCTTAAACAATTTTTTTCATTATTTCAATTACAATTATTTTAGGAAGTATTTTCTTACAACCTATTCTATCCTAAACCAAATCTCATCAACCTCAAGTACCAAATTTCTAGTGTGTCATTATGTTTCGTTGTCTATGGTATTGTTAAATATCAAGCTTATCAAGCTAACTCGATAGATTTTTCTAGAGTTGGGTTGCTTAGCATCAAAACCATCAAAACCATACCGTTCATGACACACAAGAGTGTTTAGAATTTATGCTAGGTTATAGGTTATTCCTTTTATATATTTTTAATTATTTCTTATGTGGGACAGCTAACGCTATCCAAGAATGCCACCAAGTTGTCAAAGTCAAGCCTACTCAACAAAATCCCTCGCTCAAAAATCCGAAAACACAATTCTATAAAACACAAAGTCAAACGAAGACCCAAGATGAAAGGTTTTCAAAAAAAAAAAAAAGACCCAAGATGAAAGAAAAGCCCACTTTGGTGGGGACGGGTGAGTTTGGTCCACCATAGGATTATACTACGGCGTTATAGAGCTCGGGCTACACACATCCCACTTTTTAGTTCGAAAAAAGTAGTTTTGAAGTTTCACAAAATTCTGAAAAATTAACCATAGATGTAACCGATGATGTATTCTGCCATCTTGTAAACATCCATTGGAAACAATATCTATTCTAGGCTATGCAAAAATGATAAAAAATTGGATCTAAGACAAATGAACAGTGTAAATTTTGAGACCTCCAAAAATTGTCAAATTTGTGTCATTTTATTGTAGCCTAAAATACAAGATATATTATTTACATTTTGCACATATGTAGAATTCATCATTGGCTACATCTATGATTTCTTCAGATTTTTTTTACTTGGAAGTGTAATATCTGAAATTTTCAAAAAAAATACAGGTTATATGTAGCCTGAGAGCTAAGCAATTTATGCAGTACTCTCTTTTCCTAGTCCACCGGTAGAGTAGTGAGCCAAACTTCACCGTTGCACCTCTTCTACATGCCACCCCAAGGGTCGGCCTTGCAATTTCCGTGACGGCATGTAGCTGCAAAGCGAAATCGATAATCCCAAGGACAACAATGAACATATCCAGTTACAGCCAAAGCTCAGTGCTCTTCACTATCGTTCAGAACTCATCATGATATTCACTGTTTGATCAATTATAACTTACTGTAAGCTATCCACATTGTAAATGACAACAAATTAGGAATTATCAACACTGTCCAGGGTGCACCGAATGCATTGAATACTATTATGGTTCCGAAACCAGAATAGTGAGCCTCCAACATAATTTATCAAGATGGGGCAGAGGAATGAATCATTTGTATTCAGGAAGTATAGGTATCTGGCAGATTGAACTCAGAGAGGGGCATCTTGCCTCGCATCATCCTGCCAGCGTTCGGCATGATGTGCCAGTGGAGAACAAGCTGGACTTTCTTCCCCCGCAGACTAGTCCCCTGATGATAGGAAATGGATCATGTTCAAGAAAGTCAGGTTATTTACATGTAATAAAACAGAAATGGGGAGAGAACGAGTGGAGCTTTACCTGGTCAATGAGAGGATACTTGCTCTTCACCTCCACTTGCACGTTCGCGTGGTCTTTGTCAGGTATTATACGGTCCCATAATGAAACCTGTCAGATGGAGTAATATGAATGTAAGCAATTAAGCATTTGTCAATCAACCATTACTGTGTGCTTTCTGGGAACAACCCGATGGAACGTTTCATTTATTGGCAAAAGAAAGGAAGATATTCTGAGTGATGAATAAAGTGCATGCTACCAAAATAAGCCTATGGGTGGTAAGTGTTAAGATGCAAGGGCTAATGTGTTGATCACAAGGCTAGACATCTTTCTGGAGTTTAGTCCTTCTGTGGTTTTTCATCCAGGAAAAAAAAAGAGTGTACTGCCTCTGCTTCAAATTATATGGCAAGTTTTCGCCAAGTTTGGGATGACACCCCAGGTCAAAACAGTTATTCACCCTAAGGTGACAAAAGGTATACTTCGTATGTCAAGCAATAGTTGATTACAGTAAGTTATCTGTTCCTGAAACATGCAGCTACTAGCAGAAACAAGATGTTGACCAGAATCAAATAGGTAGCATACCTGGTTCAGGGAGTTCTTGGAGTTTTCATACTCAGCGGTCACAAAGACAAAGACCTGATAAAAGAACAAGTTAGTAGGTACTTATGATATGAACTGAAGTTAACATCTAACAACGTCATCTGAAAAATATATGTGGGGTAGTAAACTAGTAATATGGACTGTGTATTATCCACATCAATTATATAAGCCAATAACATTCAATGGTTTGTCAAGACCATCCTAGCAATAGGATTGTATGTGTGGTGTGACGTTGAGCAACAGTCAAGCTGTACTTCAGAATTGAGCACATCGATGATAAATTGGTCCATAAAATGATTTTTGTGCCTCTCAATTCATTGGTTTAGTTGCTAGCAGTGAGAATAATCTATAAGTGTATATTTCTTTTCTTGTTTCTACTAATGATACATGACATATTTCCATTAAGTACATTACAGATATTGCAAAAGGAATTGGTAATAATAGGGTAGTAGTATAGTGTAAAATAAATTACTTAATTTAATGTTGACTCAGTTATGGCATACGTTCCAGTTGATAGATATTACTTGTGATATGCATCTACTATATCATTCCTCAGGCCGACGGAGATAATTATGTGCCCAATCTACTGAGCATCTACAAGAAGATACTCCCTCCGTCCCAAAATGTAAGGCGTCTAAGGACTGGTCAAAAGTCAGACTTTACTAACTTTGACCAAATATTTAGAAAAATATATTTACATCTACAATATCGAATGGACATATTAAGAAAATATATTTTATGATGAATCTATTCATGTTGATTCAGTACTGTAAATGTTTATATTTTTGTGTATAAACTTGGTCAAACTTTAAAAAACGTTGACTTTTGACTAATCCTTAGACGCCTTACATTTTGGGACTGAGGGAGTAGCTAACTGCAAGGTGGCAAATGGTAGACTAGTGATGATCTGGGTTGACAAATGTCAAGAGACACCTCTTTCCCAGGACTCACCAGAACAACATCCTTTTTTCAAACAACACTCAAATTTCAGTAGCTCAAATTGTTCAGTTAGAGGAGCTTGAAGAACACTTTCATAGACCCATCTCCATCCTGACTTTTGAGAGGTACACTCAGTTACAACAAACGCTGGCAACTGTGCAGCTATCTGATCATGATAATAGATGGTCTTATCCCTGAGGTCCTATTTCCTCATCTATCAAAATTATAAACTTCTAACTGACAAGATACAGGTCAATAGTTTTTTTGATCTGATCTACAAGAGTGCATGTCAAATTAAGCATAACGTATTCATTTGGCTTTAGCTGGATGACCGAGCTAACACTAGGAATATTTTGCAAATGAAAAAAATTTCATCTCCCTAACTTACTATGTGAGTACAGAAACCCAAATGCACCTCTTCTGGGATTGTGAATTTGCCCAAGAATGTTGGAGTTCCATTTTACCAGCAAGACACACTGGGATTACCTTTTATGATGAAGTCTGCGTTATCAGACAGACTTCACAAATACATCTCTATGAAAATCATCACTCTTGGATATTGGAGTATAAAGAATGAAAGAAATAGAGAAATATACAAAGATGGGAGACCAAACATTCGCAACTGGAGAAGCCAGCTCAAGGAGGATCTTGCCTTGGTTATCCATAGGGCAAACCAGAAAAAAGTTCATAGTTCAAGGGACTGGATACTACTTTAATATCTTTCTTTTATTTCTCTGAAATCTTGTATAGATGTACATTCTTGCCCCATATAAGTAAAATTAGACAGTAGGACAGAATGTACTGCTGTTTCAGTGTCAAAAAAAAGCATCAACATATTGAGAACATAGTTAATTTAGCTTTGCACATTCTACTGAAATGAAATATCACCTGCTTTGTGTTCCATGTGAATAGTGATTCCAACTTTGCAGATAGATTGAAGGTTAACGTCACCTGCCACACTTTTTGTTAGACACTTTTCAAAGGCCATCAAGCGGAAATTTCATGATACAAAACATATATTAGATGCAGGAATGACAACAATAGCATCTGTAGAACAGGCAGTCTAAGAGATGCACAGATTAGTAGCAGTGAAATGAAGTTCATATATATATTTAGATGATTCAGTTGAAGATATAAAAGCGAAAGAATATTATCTTCAAAACATATTGATATAGATAATGTTGAACAGTATTTTAAAGGGCGAAAGGTTTTCGACTAGGAATCATTTGTTTGTTCCAGAGCTAAATGCTATTCCCATCAAAGAAGATAAATCATGTTGACCGTTAATAATCTAGAAATCTTCTGTTTTTACCAAGCAAAACAAACACAGCACACGATAAAGTAAAATAGGTTTATTTGGTTTACAGATTTACGTATACAACTGAAATATCATTGACCAACAGCAGAATTTGATCTGCTTAATGAGATACAAGGGCTGAAACATAACAGCACAGATGTATGACGGTAAACAGAGAGAAAACAGAACTGAAATCTTTCCCTATTTCAGAATTACCAACTGTTAACCAGTGTCTTGACAACATTATTTCTTAATGAAAGACTATATGAAGGAGGAGAAAAGGAGGTAAAGTAAATGTGCAAACCTTGTCATTCCCGTTAAGCTGTTTGCGGAATTGATTTATCTTCGTGACCTACAAGCATAAGGGAACCAGTAAGCAAGTTTCCCTGTAAGATCTCTGTAATTGTTCGGCATACTCTGATAAAGCACCAATTTTTACCATGCCCAAAATTATGCAATCTAAAACAAACTTCACAGCCTTGAAACACTGGATCAACGAACCAGACAGTAAGGACATGATCTATCTAACAATGACCCTATACTACAAATAACTGCATCTCAGCAGGTCAACAGATCCACCGGCAATCTTAGAACAGCCCAAATCCCACCACCAGTTCACCTCGAAATAGCAGAGAGCCCTAAACCCTATCAAAATTTTCAGCTAATTCTGAAATTCGGCATCACTGGGAGAGCGCTAACACAAATCACTTAACAAATGTAGGCATCGGAGCATCACGTGAACAGCCCAATTTCGAGGTTTTAACTGAAGATTACTCTACAAAAAGCGAGAAAGGGGGGCAGAGCCGCAGAGGCATACGTGGGCCTGGGCTTCGACGGAGGGTACATGGAAGGCGTCGAGGGCGGAGGCGGCGGCGCAGGTGGCGGCGAGGAGGAGGGCGGCCGTCGTCGCCGCGGCCAGCAGCCGTTGCGTCCAGGAGTGCATCGCTCGAGTTCTTTTCTTTTTTCTGCTGTATTTTTTTTTCGATCGGAAAATACTCCTACTTCTGGTTCTGGGCCAGGAAATGAACGAAGAGCCACGTTGCCGCGCTCTGCCAGCCGTCCGATTCGGAAATGGATGGCTGTGACTGATGCTGGTTCACGTGTTTGCTGCGAGGTGATTGGGCCACGTATCTTGTTCTTTGGAGAACTGAATTCAGCAGCGTTGCAGGACAAGATTCAGTACCGGTGGCGATTTGAGACATGAGCCTGACCAAATCATCACATGAAACAGGGATACAAACGCATTGCGATCACCTAGGAACCGTCATCAATTCAAAAAATTATGTACTTATAGTTTCCGTGTACTTACTACTTTTGACAAAAGATTTCTCACTAGTTTTCGAACTCTGATTCAGATGAACCAATTTTGTTGAAAATATTGAGATAATATTTTTAGATGATTTTAGAGAGAAACCCTCCTAACGTCAAGAAACATAAAAGATGTCCAAATTTGCAAACGCAATAGAAAAAGCATACGGATTCCATTTTTCGATAAATTTCGGCTAGTTGTAAAGCTAGCAATAAACTCAAGAACCTAACACAGAGAAACACCAAGAAGCCACAAAAATATAAGTATGCAAAATACTGAGCTCGCTAAGACGATGCGATCAAGTTGCTCAACCGAAAGCTTCTATTAATAGTGCGGCTATCTATCATATAACCCGGTTTTCCAACACCACCTTGAGACCGGTAAAAGAAAACGTTTGATCTTGATGATAACGCTTCAAACTTCTTCAAGCGGGAATGCCTCACATGATCATAGTTGGCAAGATTCAAGCATGATATTTTCGATATGCTCATCTTGAACTTGCCCTTCTCAACCTTGATGCCATTCTCTCATGCACTATATGAGATCATACTATTGATGTATGCCCATATGGCAAGATACATAATCCACACAGACACACACAAATGCACATATATGGTGGATTAGCTCATCAAGCATAATTGACAAACCTTACCGTCCATAGGATCACATGAACCAAAGTGGTACAATCTTTATGCTTCACGTGTTGTTTAACTTGAATTCAATCTTCAATGTGGGAGAGAGACTTCTTTTGGAGAGTGCGTGGATAAACGAACTTTCCATACCCCGCACCGCTCTCCTCCTCTCCTTCTCTTGAGAGTCACCAAGTCGCCCCCGGCTCCTTCCTCCACCTTCTTCGGCGGCCTCGCTGGTCGGAGGGGTTGGAGGGATGGAGACCGGCCCCTGTATAGGTTCGTAGTTAGGCTGGTTCTGGGCTGTATGCCCGTAGTCTGGAGCAGAATCTCCGATCTGTTCGGCCAGATCGGTGGTTGCCTAGGGTGTTCTGCTCGATTTCTTCAGCTCCGGCGGCCGGAGGTGAATCAATCGACGGTAACCACAGTCTCCATCAATAAAGCCGCTCTTTCTGAGCTCAGCTTGCTGGAGCAAGCACCTGGATCTTCTCTGGTCGGCTGTGGCGGCGGGAGGAGAAGAAAGGGTGCATCTGCAAGTCTCGCTGTTCTCTGGCCGGCCATGGTGGCGGGGGGAGAAGGGGAGAAGCAGTATGTTGCACATCGGCATCTACTAGGAGGAGTGATGACCCACAAGTATAGGGGGTGTATCGTAGTACTTTCGATAAATAAGAGTGTCGAACCCAACGAGGAGCAGAAGGTGTTGACAAGCAGTTTTGATGAAGGATTCACTGTAAATGCTCACAGACAAGTATTCAGGGGGTTTTGATATAGCAGATGAATAAAGTACGAGTAAGTAAAATGCGAGAGAAATAATTGCAGCGAGTGACCCAATCCTTTTTAGCACAAAGGACAAGCCGGTTTGTTTACTTATAATGACCAAACGTTCTTGAGGACACACGGGAATTTAGTCTAGTGCTTTCGCTTCATACAGCTAATTAATCTTCATTGTTTTGATAAGTGTTGTGTGGGTGAACCTATGCTAATGCACCGCCCTTCCTAGTACTAATACATACTTGTGATTATACCCCTTGCAAGCATCCGCAAATACAAGAAAGTAATTAAGATAAATCTAACCACAGCCTTAAACTCTGAGATCCTGCTATCCCTCCTGCATCGATATACCAACGGGGGTTTAGGTTTCTGTCACTCCGGCAACCCCGCAATTGGCAAACGAGTACAAGATGTATTCCCCTAGGCCCATAAAGGTGAAGTATCATGTAGTCGACGTTCACATGACACCACTAGAAGAATAACACCACAACTTAAATATCATAACATTGAATATTACTCAACCATGATTCACTACTAACATTTAGACTTCACCCATGTCCTCAAGAACTAAACGAACTACTCACGAGACATCATATGGAACATGATCAGAGGTGATATGATGATGAATAACAATCTGAACATAAACCTTGGTTCAATGGTTTCACTCAATAGCATCAATAACAAGTAGAAATCAACACCGGGAGAGTTTCCCCTATCAAACAATCAAGATCCAACCCAAATCGTTACAGCGGTGACGAGGTGCAGCGGTGGAGATGGCGGTGATGATGATGGAGATGATGACGATGGTGATGGAGATGATGTCCAGCTCGATGACGGTGACGATGGCGTCGATTTCCCTCTCCGGGAGGGAATTTCCCCGACGGATTCCTGCCCGCCGGAGAGCTCTTTTCTCTCTGGTGTTTTCCGCCCCGCAGAGGCGGCTGTGACTATTCGCGACTATCCTCTGGAGCTTAGGTTTTCGGGGCGAAGAAGTACGCGAAGGAGAGGAGGCCAGAGGGGGTCGTGGGCCCCCTCCTCACAAGGCGGCGCGGCCAGGGCAGGGCCCGCGCCGGCCTATGAGGTGGGCCCATGGCGGCCCTCCTCGGCTCCCCTTTCTGGCTCCCTTCGTCTTCTGGAAAAATAGGATTTTTCGTATAATTTCCGTCGATTGTTGATCTTCCGAAATACTGCATTCTGACGGCGCTTCGCTTTTTCCAGCAGAATCCTGACTCCGGTGCGCGATCCTCCAATAATCATAAAACATGCAAAATAGATGAAATAACATAAGTATTATCTCTAAATATGAAATATATCAATGAATAACAGTAAATTATGATATAAAATAGTGATGCAAAATGGATGTATCAACTCCCCCCAAGCTTAGACTTCGCTTGTCCCCAAACGAAACTGAGCTCAGTAAACAAAACCACATGTTTATGGAGTGAAGAGTCGATAAATAAAATACGGACAAGAAGCATCATATTAATTCACACAAGGCATTCTAGTGAACAACTTCCCAATATGATTCAACTTGAAACAAGTAAAAGGAGATCACAAATAAAGGTGCATGGGAAATCATAATTGGTGATGGAAAACTTCGTTCTTGGTTAAAGAACATTTAACAGATTGTACTTATTTATCGAGCAGTGCTCTTATATTAAGGCTTATAGCAAAATTTGCATACTCAATCATAATAATCTTCTCATAATCGTTGATAATCTTCAAAGCTATATTCATCAGATAAAACTTGTACTAAACAAGGAAGAATAAAAGGCATGATTAAATATATCACAATATAGATGGTTGGATCACAACAACTCAAATGCTTGCTTAAGATGGAGGGAAATAGGTTTACTGACTCAACATTAAGTAAAAGACATGCCCTTCGCAGAGGGAAGCAGGGATTAAATCATGTGCTAGAGCTTTTCAAATTTTGAAATCATATAAAGAGCATAAAAGTAAAGTTTTGAGAGGTGTTTGTTGTTGTCAACGACTGGTAGCGGGTACTCTAACCCCCTTGCCAGACAAACTCTCAAAGAGCGGCTCCCATAAAGTTTTATTTTTGGTTGACACTCCTTCCAACCTCTGCTTTCACAAACCATGGCTAACCGAATCCTCGGGTGCCTGCCAGCAATCTCATACCATGAAGGAGTGTCTTTTTTATTTTAGTTTTATTTAGATGACACTCCTCCCCACCTTTGCTTTCTCAAGCCATGGCTAACCGAATCCTCGGGTGCCTGCCAGCAATCACATACCATGGAGGAGTGTCTATTTGTAAAATTACGAAAGTTAATTAATTTGGGACTGGGAACCCCATTGCCAGCTCTTTTTGCAAAGTTATTGGATAAGTGGATGAAGCCACTAGTCCATTGGTGAAAGTTGCCCAACAAGATTGAAAGATAAAACACCACATACTTCCTCATGAGCTATAAAACATTGACACAAATAAGGGACAATAAATTTTGAATTGTTTAAAGGTAGCACATGAAGTATTTACTTGGAGTGGCGCAAAATACCACATAGTAGGTAGTTATGGTGGACACACATGGCATTGGTTTTGGGTTAAAGGTTTGGATGCACGAGAAGCATTCCCTCTCAGTACAGGTCTTTGGCTAGCAAGGTTAATTAGCAAGCATGAGAGTTGAGGGAAGCAAACAAATATACATGTGATAGAAACAATCATGCATCTTCCTTGTAAGCACAAACAATTTTAACTTCAGAATACTAAGCCCATAGCTAACAAGAAAGAAAGATAATGAAACAACATATCTACATGTATTTGTTCTCTACTTAAACTCAAAGTGTTGTTGCTATTGACTAATTCTAAGTTTGCCAAAACCAAATAGATTTACTCAATGCTCCCAAAGTGATACCAATACTAACAACAAGATCAATCACATAATAGAGATTGCAAACTAAAATAAGATGCGCAATATGTAAATGATAAAACTTCCCATTAATATTCCATAACGATAACTCACACCAAGGGATACATAGATAACCAACTAAAGAGAGATACTTCCATACCGCAACACATCTTATATGATAACTTCCCTACTCATGATATGACACTACTTGATAATAAAAAGGTAAAAGATAGTGATGATGTGATACCGCGGCACTCCCCCAAGCTTGGAACAAACCAAGGGGATGCCAATACCGATGATGAATTACTCCTTCGGTGATGATGGTGATGGTCCGTTCCTGCGATCCTTAAGGATCTCCTTCAGCTTCAGCTTTTCAGTTTGGCAATTCTGCACTAAGACTCGAAGAGATTCATTGTTATCTGAAAGTGGCGGTGGCGGCCTTGTGATAGGAATCGAGTAATACTCCAGCATTCTGCGAAGTCGGTTGTTCTCCTCAAGAAGTATCTCCACTTCCCTTCTCAGCGCACGGTATTGATCACAAAACTCATCGGTAACCCGTAGTGCTTCTTCCACGCAAGGGAAAGAGTCGAGGCTAAGAGCAGGCGGTAGAGGTCCCTGCAAGTTATGAGAAAAAGAACGTCCAGTGTTAACCGATCCCACCAATATTGGCTTACTCCCCACAGTTTGCCGCTTCCTTTTCATTGATGACGTCTCCTTCACTTCCTCCTTGAATTCTTCTTTCAGCTCGAAATCTTGAATATCTTCCTCCATAGGCTCCTTGTCTTTGTTGTTGGAGACCATGATGCTTCTAGATCAAAAACAAATCCTGGCAGAAAACAGCTCGAAACAAAACACGACGAGAAAACGATATACGGACCTCCAGGGGTCCGGGGGGTTATATAGCAGGAATTTTTACGAAATAAGGAAAGTACCAGGTCGAACAAGAGTCAGAGAGGGGCAACGAGGGGCTCTCCTCACAGGGCGGCGCGGCCAGGATGGGGCCCGCGCCGGCCTGTGGGGGCACGCCCTCGTGCGTCTCCTCCACTCCGTTTCGATCTCGTAATTTTTCATATTTTCCAAAAGTTGCAAAAACATTGTTCGGAAAGTTAAACGCGGACTTTTTCTTACCAAAACTGTTACCTATTCAAAGTCGAACTCTGCAGAACTGTTAGTTTGACCTTTGATGAAAGCTTCCGGAGTTACCACTTGAATAACATCAACATCTTCATTATAAGAATCTCCAGAAATATAGTGCTTGAGTCTTTGTCCATTCACTACTTGTGTGGCATCACCTTGCAGAGAGCTAATTTTAATTGCCCCTGAACGATACACCTCCACAATGACATATGGTCCTTCCCATTTTGAGAGCAATTTCCCTGCAAAGCATCTGAGACGAGACCGATACAATAGGACTTTATCTCCAACATTAAATTCTCTTTTGATAATTCTTCTATCATGCCATTTCTTAACTTTCTCTTTAAAGAGTTTAGCATTTTCATAAGCTTCACTTCTCCATTCATCTAGAGAACTCAATTGTAGCAATCTCTTCTTACCGGCAAGTTTGAAATCTTTATTAAGTTCCCTTACAGCCCAATAAGCTATGTGCTCTAGTTCTAAAGGTAAATGACAAGCTTTCCCATAAACCATTTTATAAGGCGACATACCCATGGGATTTTTATAAGCAGTTCTATAAGCCCATAGTGCGTCCTTCAATTTAATAGCCCAGTTCTTTCTAGATTTATTAACAGTCTTTCCCAAAATAGATTTAATCTCTCTATTTGATAATTCTACTTGCCCGCTAGTTTGAGGATGATAAGCGGAAGCAATTCTATGATTAATACCATACTTAGCAAGAGTTTTTCTAAAACCTCCATGAATAAAATGAGAACCTCCATCAGTCATAATATACCTAGGTACTCCAAATCTAGGAAAAATAATATCTAAAAGCATTTTTAAAGAAGTCTCACCATCAGCACTTTTTGTGGGTATAGCTTCTACCCATTTAGTAACATAATCAACAGCGACGAGTATATGAGTGTTACCTTCTGAAGAAGGGAAAGGACCCATGAAGTCAAATCCCCAACAATCGAATGGTTCAATAACAAGAGTATAATTCATAGGCATTTCATTGCGTCTGGAAATATTACCAACCCTTTGACATTCATCACAAGATAAAATAAACTTCCTTGCATCTTTGAAGAGAGTTGGCCAATAAAAACCTGATTGTAGAACCTTTTGTGCAGTTCTATCTCCGGCGTGATGTCCTCCATAAGCACTACCATGACATTTACTCAATATCTCTTGTTGTTCATATTCGGGAACACATCTTCGCATAATACCATCCACTCCTTCTTTATATAAGTGTGGGTCATCCCAAAAATAATGCCTCAAGTCATAAAAGAATTTCCTCCTTTGCTGAGCTGAAAAGGTTGGAGGCAGGTACTTGGAAACAATAAAGTTAGCATAATCAGCGTACCAAGGACTATCTCGCGAGCTCACCTTTATTACAGCCAATTGTTCATTTGGAAAACTATCATTAACAGGAACAGGATCATAAGCTATATTTTCCAATCTAGACAAATTATCAGCAACAGGATTATCGGCACCTTTCCTATCTATAATATGTAAATCAAATTCTTGCAAAAGAAGTACCCATCTAATAAGCCTCGGCTTAGCATCTTTCTTTGTCATAAGGTATCTAATTGCAGCATGATCAGTATGAATTGTAACTTTCAAATCAACAATATAGGATCTAAACTTATCACAAGCAAAGACTACAGCTAATAATTCTTTTTCAGTTGTAGCATAATTTCTTTGAGCAGCATCAAGAGTTTTGCTAGCATAATGAATAACATTTAATTTTTTATCTACCCGCTGTCCAAGAACAGCGCCTACAGCAAAATCACTAGCATCACACATAATTTCAAAATGTAAATTCCAATCAGGAGGTTCAACTACAGGAGCAGTTGTTAAGGCTTTCTTTAGAGTTTCAAAAGCTTCCTTACAATCATCATCAAAAACAAAAGGTACATCTTTTTGAAGAAGATTAGTAAGAGGCTTTGAAATCTTGGAGAAATCTTTAATAAATCTCCTATAAAACCCAGCATGACCAAGAACACTACGAATACCTTTAACATCCCTCGGATAGGGCATCTTCTTAATTGCTTCAACTTTAGCTCTATCAACTTCAATACCTCTCTCAGAAATTTTATGTCCCAATACAATTCCTTCATTAACCATAAAGTGGCATTTCTCCCAATTAAGAACAAGGTTAGTTTCTTCACATCTCTGCAAAACTTTATCGAGGTTTCGCAAGCAATTATCAAAAGAATTCCCATAGACAGAAAAATCATCCATGAATACCTCTACAATACTCTCGCAAAAGCCATGAAAAATAGCAGACATGCATCTTTGAAAAGTAGCAGGAGCATTACATAAACCAAAAGGCATACGTCTATAAGCATAAGTTCCATAGGGACAAGTGAAAGTGGTTTTCTCTTGATCTTTAGTTTTAACAGCAATTTGTGAAAACCCAGAATAACCATCAAGAAAGCAAAAATGAGTATTCTTAGACAACCTCTCTAACATTTGATCAATAAAGGGTAAAGGGTAATGATCTTTCTTAGTAACTTTATTAACTTTTCGATAATCAATGCACATTCTATACCCTACAACTACTATTTGAGGGATGAGCTCATCATTATCATTAGGCACAACAGTCATTCCTCCTTTCTTAGGAACGCAATGCACAGGACTAACCCATCTACTATCAGCAATAGGATATATAATACCTGCTTCAAGAGGTTTTAATACCTCATTCCTTACCACATCCTTCATCTTAGGAATTAGACGACGTTGATGTTCAACAACAGGCTTTGCATCATCTTCCATATTGATAGCATGTTGGCAAATAGAGGGAGAAATCCCCTTCAAATCATCAAGAGTGTAGCCAATAGCTCCTCGGTGTTTCTTCAATATTTCCAATAACCTTTCTTCCTCAATCTCTGAAAGCTTAGAACTAATAATAACAGGATATATTTTATTATCATCAATATGAGCATATTGTAGGATAACGTAGCATAGAAAACAAAAAATTTCCTACCGCGAACACGAAATCCAAGCCAAGATGCAATCTAGAAGACGGTAGCAACGAGGGGATTATCGAGTCTCACCCTTGAAGAGATTCCAAAGCCTACAAGATGAGGCTCTTGTTGTTGCGGTAGACAATCACTTGCCGCTTGCAAAAGCGCGTAGAAGATCTTGATCACGGCGCCACGAACGGGCAGCACCTCCGTACTCGGTCACACGTTCGGTTGTTGATGAAGACGACGTCCACCTCCCCGTTCCAGCGGGCAGCGGAAGTAGTAGCTCCTCTTGAATCCGACAGCACGACGGCGTGGTGTCGGTGGTGGTGGAGAAATCCGGCGGAGCTTCGCTAAGCGTGCGGGATGTGGTGGAGGAGAGAGGGCCGCTAGGGTTTGGGAGAGGGGGGCGCCGGCCACTAAGGGGTGCGGCCACCTTGTGGTCTTTGGGTGGCTGGCCCCCTCCCCTTGGCCCCTCATTATATAGGTGGAAGCCCCAAGTATTGGACTACAAGTCTCCGAATAAGACCCGAACCAAAAACCTTCCATGTGATAGGGAAACCTACCCAAGGTGGGAATCCCACTTGGGTGGGATTCCCCCCTTCCATGTGGGGGGGTGGCCGGCCCCCATAGGGGAGTCCACTTGGGACTCCTCCCCCTTAGGGTTGGCCGGCCATGGGAGGTGGAGTCCCTCCGGGACTCCGCCTTCCTTAGTGGTTTCTTCCGGACTTTTCTAGAACCTTCTAGAACCTTCCATAGAACCTTCCGGATCATTTTAAATCACATAAAATGACTTCCTATATATGAATCTTATTCTCCGGACCATTCCGGAACTCCTCGTGATGTCCGGGATCTCATCCGGGACTTCGAACAAATATTCGAACTCCATTCCATATTCAAGTTCTACCATTTCAACATCCAACTTTAAGTGTGTCACCCTACGGTTCGCGAACTATGCGGACATGGTTGAGTACTCACTCCGACCAATAACCAATAGCGGGATCTGGAGATCCATAATGGCTCCCACATATTCAACGATGACTTAGTGATCGAATGAACCATTCACATACGATACCAATTCCCTTTGTCACGCGATATTTTACTTGTCCGAGGTTTGATCATCGGTATCACTCTATACCTTGTTCAACCTCGTCTCCTGACAAGTACTCTTTACTCGTACCGTGGTATGTGGTCTCTTATGAACTTATTCATATGCTTGCAAGACATTAGACGACATTCCACCGAGAGGGCCCAGAGTATATCTATCCGTCATCGGGATGGACAAATCCCACTATTGATCCATATGCCTCAACTCATACTTTCCGGATACTTAATCCCACCTTTATAACCACCCATTTACGCAGTGGCGTTTGATGTAATCAAAGTATCTTTCCGGTATAAGTGATTTACATGATCTCATGGTCATAAGGACTAGGTAACTATGTATCGAAAGCTTATAGCAAATAACTTAATGACGTGATCTTATGCTACGCTTAATTGGGTGTGTCCATTACATCATTCATATAATGATATAACCTTGTCATTAATAACATCCAATGTTCATGATTATGAAACTAATCATCTATTAATCAACAAGCTAGTTAAGAGGCTTACTAGGGACTCATTTGTTTGTTTACATAACACACATGTATCAATTGTTTCGGTTAATACAATTATAGCATGGTATATAAACATTTATCATAAACACAAAGATATATAATAACCACTTTTATTATTGCCTCTTGGGCATATCTCCAACACATATTTAAGATTATCAGGCAATGGTTTTAAATCAAAAACTGGATCTTCTTTTGGTGGCAGTGTTGTACCTAGATCTTCTACCGGTAAATCATGCTTAAGAATAGGTTGACGAAGGAAAATTTCATCAAGCTCATTTCTTTCTTCCCTAAAGACTTCACTCTCACTATCCTCCAAATGTTGCTGTAAAGGATTATTAGGAGCAAGAGCAATAGACGCACACTGTTCAACTCTAAAATCATTATTAGGCGAATCACCTTTATAAGGGGTTTTGGCAAATTTAGAGAAATTAAACTCATAAGATTCACCAGCAAATTTAGTTAAAATTTTCTCCTTCTTGCAATCTATAACAGCTCCACAAGTATTTAGAAAAGGTCTACCAAAAATGATAGGACAATACTTACTAGCAGCAGAACCAAGAACCAAAAAGTCAGCAGGATATTTAATCTTACCACATAGAACTTCCACATCTCGAACAATACCAATTGGAGAGATAGTTTCTCTATTAGCTAGCCGAATAACCACATCAATATCTTCAAGTTCACAAGAACCAATTTCGTGCATAATCTCCTTGTAAAGCTCATAAGGAATAGCACTAATACTTGCACCAATATCACATAAACCATAATAACAATGATCACCAATTCTAACAGATAGCATAGGAACACTAGTTTTTCTAGACTTATTAGGATGCGAAACAATATTAGAAGCATCTTCACAGAAAATAATATGACCATCTTCCACATTTTCAGTCACAAGATCTTTAACTATTGCAATAGCAGGTTCAACTTTTATTTGCTCTTCAGGTTCTATAGGTTTCTTTTCACTTTTATTAACCGCACTATTTATAACAGAGTACTCCTTCATTTTAGCAGGGAAAGGAGTTTTTTCAATATAAGCTTCAGGAATAACATGATCAACAGTTTCAATTACAACACATTTGTTTATAGATGAATCAATTTTATCTTTATACGGTTGATGATACTTATCAAAATTCTTCTTATGCAATTCATAATGAGAGGCAAAAGCTCTATAAAGATTTGCAACAACTTGAGAATCAAGACCATAAGTAGCACTCATATTACGAAATTTATCAGCATCCATAAAAGCTTCAATGCATTTATAATCATAATTTATACCTGACTCTCTATCTTTGTCGTTCTCCCATCCTTTAGTATTCTCCTGAATCCGATTAAGAAGGTCCCTTTTAAACTCTTCTTTGTTGCGTGTAAATGATCCAGAACAAGAAGTATCCAGCAAGGTCTTGTCTTGAAAAGATAGGCTTGCATATAAATTATCAATAATAACATTACCAGGAAGCTCATGAATGGGGCATTTGAGCATTAAAGACTTCAATCTCCCCCATGTTTGGGCAATACTCTCTCCATCATGAGGCCAGAAATTATATATGCGGTTCCGATCTTTGTGAATTTCACTTGGAGGATAGAATTTAGAATAAAATAAGGGCACAATGTCCTCCCAATCAAGAGAATCACCATTCTTCAGCAATTTATACCAATGCGCCGCTTTACCAGACAGCGATATAGAGAATAGTTTCTTTCTAACTTCATCCATAGCAATACCTGCACATTTGAATAACCCGCATAATTCCTGTAAAAACAGTAAATGATCACCAGGATGGACAGTTCCATCCCCTTCATAGCGGTTATCCATAACACGTTCAATAATTTTCATAGGTATTTTGTATGGGACTTCTTTCTCACCTGGCGCCTCATCCACTACCTTTGCAGTAGTAGTAGATTTTCCAAACAGGAATTCAAGAGAAGATCTCTCCATAATGAATTATAGCAGCAGGCAGAATTAAAATCAGCACAAACAGTAAAGGTTTTCCTTACCAATTCCACTTACCAATAGCGCTTCACTCCCCGGGAACGGCGCCAGAAAATAGTCTTGATGACCCACAAGTATAGGGGGTGTATCGTAGTACTTTTGATAAATAAGAGTGTCGAACCCAACGAGGAGCAGAAGGTGTTGACAAGCAGTTTCGATGAAGGATTCACTGTAAATGCTCACAGACAAGTATTCAGGGGGTTTTGATATAGCAGATGAATAAAGTACGAGTAAGTAAAATGCGAGAGAAATAATTGCAGCGAGTGGCCCAATCCTTTTTAGCACAAAGGACAAGCCGGTTTGTTTACTTATAATGACCAAACGTTCTTGAGGACACACTGGAATTTAGTCTAGTGCTTTCGCTTCATACAGCTAATTAATCTTCATTGTTTTGATAAGTGTTGTGTGGGTGAACCTATGCTAATGCACCGCCCTTCCTAGGACTAATACATACTTGTGATTATACCCCTTGCAAGCATCCGCAAATACAAGAAAGTAATTAAGATAAATCTAACCACAGCCTTAAACTCTGAGATCCTGCTATCCCTCCTGCATCGATATACCAACGGGGGTTTAGGTTTCTGTCACTCCGGCAACCCCGCAATTGGCAAACGAGTACAAGATGTATTCCCCTAGGCCCATAAAGGTGAAGTATCATGTAGTCGACGTTCACATGACACCACTAGAAGAATAACACCACAACTTAAATATCATAACATTGAATATTACTCAACCATGATTCACTACTAACATTTAGACTTCACCCATGTCCTCAAGAACTAAACGAACTACTCACGAGACATCATATGGAACATGATCAGAGGTGATATGATGATGAATAACAATCTGAACATAAACCTTGGTTCAATAGTTTCACTCAATAGCATCAATAACAAGTAGAAATCAACACCGGGAGAGTTTCCCCTATCAAACAATCAAGATCCAACCCAAATCGTTACAGCGGTGACGAGGTGCAGCGGTGGAGATGGCGGTGATGATGATGGAGATGATGACGATGGTGATGGAGATGATGTCCAGCTCGATGACGGTGATGATGGCGTCGATTTCCCTCTCCGGGAGGGAATTTCCCCGGCGGATTCCTGCCCACCGGAGAGCTCTTTTCTCTCTCGTGTTTTCCGCCCCGCAGAGGCGGCTGTGACTATTCGCGACTATCCTCTGGAGCTTAGGTTTTCGGCGCGAAGAAGTACGCGAAGGAGAGGAGGCCAGAGGGGGTCGTGGGCCCCCTCCTCACAAGGCGGCGCGGCCAGGGCAGGGCCCGCGCCGGCCTATGAGGTGGGCCCATGGCGGACCTCCTCGGCTCCCCTTTCTGGCTCCCTTCGTCTTCTGGAAAAATAGGATTTTTTGTATAATTTCCGTCGATTGTTGATCTTCCGAAATACTGCATTCTGACGGTGCTTTTTCCAGCAGAATCCTGACTCCGGTGCGCGATCCTCCAATAATCATAAAACATGCAAAATAGATGAAATAACATAAGTATTATCTCTAAATATGAAATATATCAATGAATAACAGTAAATTATGATATAAAATAGTGATGCAAAATGGACGTATCAAGGAGCTGAGGATCCCTGTGTTGTTCAAGGTGGATGGTGCAGTTGCTCTTCGACTCCGCATCTTCGACGGTGGATCTTCCTCGATAAGTGCTTCCAAGCCGGTGGCAATCTTGCCACGGCTATCCTTGGCCATGGAGGCCAATCTACAACCTCCAAATCGGAGGCTACTCTCCGTCATGTCTGCTGCTCGATGCCTAGATGCTATCAAGTGGTTCGTCCTCGGAAGCCTCAAGGTAGCCAACGAAGACGGTCTCTCGCCGGAAAGGGGCGCTCGAGTGCTCCCGCCCTGCTCCTCGGCGGCAACGCCTTGAGGACGTCGGCGGCTTGTGGCAGAGATACCCAGGGTCTTGATTGCTTTTCCAGTGTTTGCTGCGAGGTGATTGGGCCACGTATCTTCTTGTTCTTTGCAGGACAGGATTCAGTACCGGTGTCGATTTCAGATATGAGGCTGACCAATCACCACATGAAACATGGATACAAACGCATTGCGATCACCTAGGAACCGTCATCAATTCAAAAAATTATGTACTTATAGTTTCCGTGTACTTACTACTTTTGACAAAAGATTTCTCACTAGTTTTCGAACTCTGATTCAGATGAACCAATTTTGTTGAAAATATTGAAATAATATTTTTAGATGATTTTAGAGAGAAACCCTCCTAACGTCAAGAAACGGAAAAGAAATCCAAATTTGCAAACGCAATAGAGGAAGCATACGGATTCCATTTTCGATGAACTTGGGCTAGTTGTAAAGCTAGCAATAAACTCAAGAACCTAACACAGAGAAACACCAAGAAGCAACAAAAATATAAGTATGCAAAGTATTGAGCTCGCTAAGACGATGCGATCAAGTTGCTCAACCGAAAGCTCCTATTAATAGTGCGGCTATCTATCATATAACCCGGTCTTCCAACACCACCTTGAGACCGGTAAAAGGAAACGTTTGATCTTGATGATAACGCTTCAAGCTTCTTCAAGCGGGAATGCCTCACATGATTATTGTTGGCAAGATTCAAGCATGATATTTTCGATATGCTCATCTTGAACTTGACCTTCTCAACCTTGATGCCATTCTCTCATGCACTATATGAGATCATACTATTGATGTATGCCCATATGGCAAGATACATAATCCACACAGACACACACAAATGCACATATATGGTGGATTAGCTCATCAAGCATATTGACAAACCTTACCGTCCATAGGATCACATGAACCAAAGTGGTACAATCTTTATGCTTCATGTGTTGATCAACTTGAATTCAATCTTCAATGTGGGAGAGAGACTTCTTTTGGAGAGTGCGTTGATAAACGAACTTTCCATACCCCGCACCGCTCTCCTCCTCTCCTTCTCTTGAGAGTCACCAAGTCGCCCCCGGCTCCTTCCTCCACCTTCTTCGGCGGCCTCGCCGGTCGGAGGGGTTGGAGGGATGGAGACCGGCCCCTGTATAGGTTCGTAGTTAGGCTGGTTCTGGGCTGTATGCCCGTAGTCTGGAGCAGAATCTCCGATCTGTTCGGCCAGATCGGTGGTTGCCTAGGGTGTTCTGCTCGATTTCTTCAGCTCCGACGGTCGGAGGTGAATCAATCGATGGTAACCACAGTCTCCATCAATAAAGCCGCTCTTGCTGAGCTCAGCTTGCTTGAGCAAGCACCTGAATCTTCTCTGGTTGGCTGTGGCGGCGGGAGGAGAAGAAAGGGTGCCTCTGCAAGTCTCGCCGTTCTCTGGCCGGCCATGGTGGTGGGGGGAGAAGGGGAGACGCAGTATGTTGCACATCGACATCTACTAGGAGGAGCTGAGGATCCCTGTGCTATTCAAGGTGGATGGTGCAGTTGCTCTTCGACTCCGCATCTTCGACGGTGAATCTTCCTCGATAAGTTCTTCCAAGCCGGTGGCAATCTTGCCACGGCTATCCTTGGCCATGGAGGCCAATCTACAACCTCCAAATCGGAGGCTAGTCTCTGTCATGTCTGCTGGAGCTCGACGCCTAGATGCTGCCAAGTGGTTCGTCCCCGGAAGCCTCAAGGTAGCCAGCGAAGACGGACTCTCGCCGGAAAGGGGCGCTCGAGTGCTCTCGCCCTGCTCCTCGGCGGCAACGCCTTGAGGATGCCGGCGGCTGGTGGCAGAGATACCCAGGGTCTTGATTGCTTTTCCAGTGTTTTTGCTAGGGTGTTTCTTGTAAAAGTACATGCCTTATCTTCAAATTCTCGGTTCTTTAGGGCGAGTGATGTAAAGGGCTTGTATGAAAATTGTACCTGCCACGTGCTACGCTAATATATGATCCACTTCTTTGTTCAAAAAAAAAATTCAATCTTCACTATTAGTGTTGGTCAACCTTGTATCTCTTCATGTGCTATCATAATATCTTGATTATTCATTGCTTGCCACATGAGCTAGAGAATGGCTAAGTTAAGTTCCACACAAGAACTACATCTTCATTTATTCTTCTCGGTCATATCATATTATTCTTTTTAAATCGATGATCTTGATGCCAATACCAAAGGTATAATATTATATTCATGGCATTCACACTTGAATTCAATATATGAACTTTAAGAAATGCCTATAAAATATTCCTTCATATAAACACAATGAAAACATTAATCCATAGAAAATTATCATTAATTATCAAAAACACACGTAGATGTGATGTCCTTAACCCTTACAGCGCCCGTCGGCGCGCAAGTCATACGAGATGACCGGGTGCATAGCGTGCCAGTGAAGGACAACCTTTTTTTTCTGGGCCAGGATATGGTAGAAATCTGCTTCGTCTTCAAGACGCTCCATCCCCTGCTGCAAGGGAGATTCTGGTAGGGTAACATCCTGACGACAACATCGTATCATCATCGTATCCCCTATCTATGTCGATCGAATCATATCATCAATTTGACTAGAGCAATTTTATTTATATCTTTGGAAACAGTCTCAATTTGTTAGAATTCATAGTTGAAACAAGCATCTTGGTATATGTTCTCGTGTTACAATACCATGGTAGGTCAATAAAATAGCATGCCAATATTTTTGTCGAGCCATGAACATCCAAATTTGTAGGACTAATCATGGTATAATATGCCAAAATTTGTTTTGGGGACTTCGTGAGAGAAATTTGCACCTACTTTTTTTTTTCCATTTTCTACATTGTCCTTAATTTATTTTTTACATTGTGGATTTCATTGTCTGGAGATAATTTTTTTTGGCATTGTTGGTCTTTTTGTATCCACGTGGATTTTCAAGCGTATTATTTTTAGATGTATGGGCCTGTACATAGTGTAGGGACCCCTAGGTTTCCGCCCGGCGGCGTCAAGGAGGTGGCGAGGTTGGCGGTGCGGGTTTTGTTGACGGCGCTTTCCCCTTTCGTCGTTACCGCTCCTTGGAGCTTCGGCATCGTGCGCGCGTATTCCTGGAGCTCTGTGGTCTTTGGATCGATCGAGTTCTGCGCGCCCCGTCCAGATCGAAGGCGGTCGATCTGGTTGTTGTTGCAGCTGAAGGTGGAGGTGAGTTCGAGCTTCATGATGGAGATGGCGGCTTAGGGTGCAGGTCTTCAGGGGCATTGTCCGGCGACTTCCCGGCCGCGTGGGGGTTGCTTCCAATCCAAGACAGAAGTGGAGCAGCGGCAGATCCGGCGCACCACCAGCTCGTCCTCGTCGTCATTGACATCAGATTCCAGAGGAGCTTGGTTGTAATTTTTCCTTTTCTTAAGTACCTCTATGTAAGACTAAAGTTTTAATGCCACTTTCCTTTCTCGCAGAAAAAAAAAAACCGTAGCAACACACGGACAGTCAACTAGTGTCATATAGGGAAAAAAAGCCGTAGCAACACACGGACAGTCAACACACGGACAGTCAACACACGGACAGTCAACTAGCATCAAATAAGGAATCTCATTTTAAGGAAGCCTCATATAAAGAATTATCTCTAAAAATATTAAGTGCCAGCCCATTTTACAGGATCTAAAATGGCTATTTTTTTGCAAAACCGTAAAATAGCAGTTACAGTTTTGCCTGTTTGTTTTACAGGAGATGCGGGCTTTTCACCCATCATCAATGGCAACAAAACAACACAACACACCAAGTCAGGTGATGCGAGCCGAACCTTCTGACAGAATCCTTAACACGAACTTCTCTAAGCCCAAAGAGTCTCAAGTTACATTTTGACAGCAAAACCTGAAAGATGGACAAAACAGGCCTACGGGTGAACTTGTTCCAGCTTTCACGGAAAGATGATATCATACACGAAAGTAAAACCTGATAGGAACATGACGACTGTCAACCCATATTAGTTTGATGGACGGTCCAAGAAAGACGAGCAACACTTTGGCCGAGCCATGTGAATTCACTTGCAAGGCATTTTTAACCATGAATCTGATAGTTATGGTTTTCATGAAGCTGGATGATCGCTGTGAGCTTCTGTTGATTTGTCCGATGATTGGTTGATATTTTGCGACCCATACTCTGTTGCAGCCACAAATTCTGATATCAGCTTTGAGATTTCCTCACAAGCATCCACCTGAAATTACAAATTAAGGGGGAAAACAATCATAATCTCAACTTGTCACTTAACTATAGTAGAACTTCGAACACTAACCTGACTAAACATAGCAGCACGATAATGGCAAAATGGCTCTAGTTAAGCAGACGATTTGCAAGGAAAAAAGAGAAGATCATATATATACATTTATATAGTATCAGTCTAAGGGAAATTTATTAGTTGGTTCCCTATAAGTAAAGGGATGAGGTTAACTACTACCTGAAATTTATTAGTTGGTTCCCTATAAGTAAAGGGATGAGGTTAACTACTACCTCCTTTGTCTAACTGATTTGCATCCTTGCTACTTGTAAACATGATAACAACACTAGTATAAACATTTTGTCAAGAAAAGTCACAGTCAATTCATGGAAAGCTGGATTAGGTCGGTATAGTAGCCTCTTACACAGCATGGGCTCCTTTGATTCATAGGATTTTTCAAAGGATTTGTGTAGGACTGAAATCCTATGGAAATTTTCCTTCAGAAACCGTTTGATTCATAGGATCATATCCCATAGGGATCTTGTAGCATAAATTTCATAGGAAAAAAACATGAGGTTAGACCTCACGGAAAATTCCTTCGCCACAATCAAAGTGAATTCCTCTTTCCATATAGTTTATATGTAGATGGCATCCCAATCCTACATGATTCCTATTCTTACACTTCTTCTATCCTATGAATCAAAGGACCCCTAAGAAGTCAAATATGGTTGTGGACCTATTTGGTTTGCAGGATTCTATGTGCGTGTTTGTGAGCGTCTGCGTTGTACTGTGTTCTAAAAAAAAAGGATTGTAAACATCGGAGTATGCAGTAGAAGTTGTTTGGTTGCACCACATGAAAATCACAGAAAACTTACCCAAGGATTAGGCGTACATCATAGTTATAGTAGAAACCAAGGAATATTTCCACGAGACCAACTAAAGAACAAAAATTCCCATGGAATTAACATGCAAAGTGGAAATAGGAAAATATCTATGGTTTTAAATCGTACGACAAACCAAGCAAGCCTCATACCAGGCAAAATTTATAAGGAATACAATCTCTAAAAATCATATGAGATTCATTTGAAGCAAAAAGACCGAAACCTTGTTGCAAGAATGATGCATAGTAGTTATGTAAATGAAGCGGCAGAAGGCCAACCATGAACTGAAGCTAACACATAAGGCAACCCAGCCAATGAGAAGTAGGCGTAGTCTCTAAAAATGAAACTGATAAACATGTGCAGACAATCAATGAGACTGACCTGAGGCCATCGGCCACCATAATGGTAGACGAATTTGGCGCCCGGCAATGCCGCGGTCACCTTCTTCCCCTCATCGATCCACTTATCGGACCAAGAACCAGACCAGAGAACCATCATGGGCAGGCTCTTGATCTTTTCTGAAGAGGTCCTCCACTCGGCGAGGTCAAAGCTCTGATTCATGGCCTTCCCAGCCTCAAACACTGCATCCCTCTTACCCTCCCCACGCATGGCCACCCTGTGCGCATCGGCCTCCTGGGCGTCCATCCCCCGCACGCAGCAGAGACGCATCAATCCCCTGAACAATGCCGGCACCGAGAGAACCAGTCTCCCCAGCACCGGCACGCCGAGGACCGCCGACGGGAATGCCGGCAGAGTGGCAGTGGTGTCGATTAGGGTGACACTGAGCACGCCCGCCGGGTTGGCCGACACGAGGGCGGCCCCCGCGGCGAGGGCCGAGTCGTGGATGATGAGATGGACGGGCCCGAGGCCGAGCGCGTCGACGGCGCGGGCCGCGGCCGCGGCCGCGTTGGCGGGGGAGTAGAAGGAGTGGGACGCGTCGGGGGCAGCCTCGTCCTGGAACGGCACCTCGCCGGTCTCCACGAGGTGTTCGAAGGCGTGGAAGATGCCGCGGTCGAGGATTTCGCGGAGAGGGTTTGGGCGGGGAGGAGGGGCGGGAGGAGGTGGTGAGAGGCCCTGGCCCGGGAGGTCGATGGCGGCGGCGAGGTGGCCGCGGGAGGAGAGGGAGGAGAGGAGGCGGCGGAAGGAGAAGGACCCGGCGGCGAGGCCCGGGAGGAGGAGGACGGGGTGGTGGTGGCGCGCGGAGGTGGCGGCGGGGTGGGAGGTGATGGCGAAGAGGTCGGGACCTGGGTGGAGCTTGAGGAGGCGGCCGGCGGAGAGGTGGCGGCGGAGGAGAGGCGGGAGGGGAGGGGAGGCGTGGGGAGAGAGGAGGTGCGGGAGGAGGAGCGCGAGGAGGGAGACAGCCGCGGTGAGGTAGAACCAGAAGGGGAGGGCGGAGACGATGGAGAGCGGCGGAGGCGGCTCTCTTTGGGGCACCTGCTGGGCAGCGGCGGCGGCGGCGGGATCTGCTGCCATCGGTCGGCGCCGGGGTTGGAGCGGGGGAGTGGAGTGGGAAAGCAGAGTTTTTTCGATGTCTCCTCCTTTTAGGGTGCGCGCGATGATGATGTCGCCGGTTTGCCACCCAAGCATGGAATCGATGGATATGGATCCCTTTGTCCCGCCTCCGCCTCCACCGGTGCTGCCCGTCTGCGGTCTGCCCGTCCGACGAGCCGCGTGACCGCCCCTCCGCCCGAATTCACCGGCAGTAGGCGGCACCGGCGTCCTCGACGTCTTTCAGCTCGGCGGCCTGCTTCACCGCAGCAATGAACTACACCGGTGGCTGCTGCCTTCTCCGGTGAGATATTTTGCCAAAAGAGACCACCTGGCCCAATTCATTGACAAAAAAGACCACTTGCGAATCGAATTAACAAAAAAGACCACGTACTCAGTGGCGGTAGCGCCCCCAGGCGACACGTGGAGCTTGCCGCCGGAGACTGTGGCGGCAGCTTCTTGCCGTCGCCCGAGGTGGCGGCACGTTAACCGCCAGCGATCGTCGTTCGGCCGCCGTCGACTGGCGCGGGCCAATGCCACCGGTGCAGGTGGCGGCATGCCTGCGTGGAGCATGCCTCCACTCTCCCTAGCGGCAGGTACCTCTCTGCATGCAAACCTGGGCGGTCGACCGCCTCACGCGGGAGATTCTCCGCCGAGAGCCCGGCAGCATCTGACTGCACACACTTTGATGCAGCACTGATTTTTATGTTGTGTGTACTATTGTAAATTGACCTGCTTTCGATGCTCAAACTGTTGCAAATTACCTGCTTTCGGTGGTCTAACTTTTGCTAATTGTGGATTCTGTCGAGGTGAGCTGATTCTATATAAGGCTCTTACTGTCTGCTCAGTATCAGCACTCTCACTGTCCGTGCACTCTCAGTATCAGCATACTCTTTCTCTTCGTGCACTTTAGTTTTTACTCACGTAGTTGATGTCTCATGCTCGCTGCCCAAGAATTATTAGTTGATTCAGTGTTTGCTCAAGTGTTTGCTCGGTCTGTGATATCAAGGTAAGGGTTTAAACAAGAAAGCATGATCTATTTTATTTATGTAGTTAGAACCTAATTAATTGTGTACTGTAATTAGTTTGATTAAGTAATTAGTTTGATTAATGCATGTTCTGTAGTTGCATGCAGAATTTGCATGCATAGGTAGGATGAAAATATTAGAATGACTTTAGTTATTATTGACTAATATATTAGGACATGCAACATGTAATTAGAACGTACATACCTAATTGAATGTGCCAACTAGAATTTATGTTACATGTATGCAACATGCGAAAATATATAGACTATGTTTTTATGTGCGTAGAAATATATCACGTAGGATGATGTTACCGGGATAGTTGAAGAATTCTTCGGAGGCCCTATTTTCAGCTCAGATGCCA
Source organism: Lolium perenne (assembly GCF_019359855.2). Taxonomy (NCBI): domain Eukaryota; kingdom Viridiplantae; phylum Streptophyta; class Magnoliopsida; order Poales; family Poaceae; genus Lolium; species Lolium perenne. The sequence continues at coordinate 23,126,562 of NC_067246.2, read as the reverse complement.
GTTTGATTCCTCCAAATCAGGAATCTCCATACGTATTTCATACTCCATCACCAGCAGATGAGACACGTACAGAGGATGAGAAAAATCAGTACGGCTGAGGTTTGCGGCCACCTCATCGGCCTCGTCCCCGGTTGTCGTCTTCCGGTCCAAGGCCACGGCAGCAACGTCGTCGTCGTCGAGATGAATGATACACATTTATCTATGCGCGCGACAGATATTTAATCTAGGTATGAGATATTTTCTATGTATCTCGGAGACATATTAATATCAGTTCCAATAAATTTAATTTTTAAATTAACTCCAATAATGAAGATACAACATAAGTAAAAACGTTTAAGATACAACATGTAATGAATAATACGGCTAATTACTGCGATAAATTTTAAGATACAACGAGAAAGTAAAACTGAAATTAACATACATAGCTACTACAACAGATCACTCTATTTGCCATGCGTCCACCGTGGCCATTTTCCGGACTTGTCGTCGCGTTCTTCTGCCGCTTGCGCCTCGGCAGCTCTTTCCCTTAATCTCTTCCTCTCCGCTTCACGGGCCTCTCTGCGCACTTCTTCCTCTGCATTACCTACGTGCAGCCTCATCATTCATCCTCTTCTGATTTACCTCACGATTTCGAGCTTGCTCCGCCCTTAATTTTTGTATCTGTCTCTCTTCTGCTTTATCATTAGCAACAGCCTTTTCCCAACGCACCTCCTCATGGAACCTTGCCCATACACGCCGTTGTTTCTCCTCCACCTCGCGGCGTGCCCAATCCGGCTGCTCCTGGTCTATCCAGTGAAACCACATGCAAAGGGGCGGGGGAGACTACAACACAAATAGTACGGTTAATAAACGAAAATTAATGACATTCAAATAATTTTTTTCATCATGCTGTTACAACATACCGCAGGCCTCGAGGACGATGAACTTATTTGCCTGGGTGGATCATGATCATAGCTCGCGCACATGAAATATTTCATGCCGAACTTATCAGAAAAATCAACCACCTCCTTCACCTTCGCAAGGCGGCCGCACCAACACCTTTCTGCTCTCACCCCCGGTGGCAAGCTTGCACTTACCCTTCATCGACCTAAAATCCTGGTCGGAGCAAGGTACACTGATACGTCTCCGGCGTATCGATAATTTCTTATGTTCCATGCTTGTTTTATGACAATACCTACATGTTTTGTTCACACTTTATGTCATTATTATGCATTTTCCGGAACTAACCTATTGACGAGATGCCGCAGTGCCAGTTCCTGTTTTCTGCTGTTTTTGGTTTCAAAAATCCTAGTAAGGAAATATTTTCGGAATTGGACGAAATCAACGCCCAGCATCTTAGAATTCCACGAAGCTTCCAGAACACCCGAGAGTCACCAGAGGAGGGCCATGTGGGCCCCACACATGTAGGCGGCGCGGCCAAGGGGTGGGCCGTGCCCCCCTATTGTGTCGTCGCCTCGTCAGCCTTCCGACTCCGCCTCTTCGCCTATTTAAAGGTCCCTGACCTAAATCTTCGATACGAATAAGCCACGGTACGAGAAACCTTCCAGAGCCACCGCCATCGCGAAGCCAAGATCTGGGGGACAGGAGTCTCTGTTCCGGCACGCTGCCGGGACAGGGAAGTGCCCCCGGAAGGCATCTCCATCGACACCACCGCCATCTCCATCAACGCTGCTGTCTCCCATGAGGAGGGAGTAGTTCTCCATCGAGGCTAAGGGGTTGTACCGGTAGCTATGTGGTTAATCTCTCTCCTATGTACTTCAATACAATGATCTCATGAGCTGTCTTACATGATTGAGATTCATATGAGTTTTGTATCACTATTCATCTATGTGCTACTCTAGTGATGTTATTAAAGTACTCTATTCCTCCTCCATGATGTAATGGTGACTGTGTGTGCATCATGTAGTACTTGGCGTAGTTTATGATTATGATCTCTTGTAGATTATGAAGTTAACTATTACTATGATGGTATTAATGTGATCTATTCCTCCTTTTATAGTATGAAGGTGACAGTGTGCATGCTATGTTAGTACTTGGTATAATTGTGTTGATCTATCATGCACTCTAAGGTTAATTAAATATGAATATCGAATGTTGTGGAGCTTGTTAACTCCGGCATTGAGGTGCTCTTGTAGCCCTACACAGCTAGTGGTGTTCATCATCCAACAAGAGAGTGTAGAGTGGTTTTATTATGTGATCAATGTTGAGAGTGTCCACTAGTGAAAGTATGATCCCTAGGCCTTGTTTCCAAATACTGCAATCATCGCTTGTTTACTGTTTTACTGCATCTGTACTTTCTGCAATATTACCCACATCAACTGCACGCCAGCAAGCACTTTTCTGGTGCCGTTACTACTGCTCATATTCATTCATACCACCTGTATTTCACTATCTCTTCGCCGAACTAGTGCACCTATACATCTGACAAGTGTATTAGGTGTGTTGGGGACACAAGAGACTTCTTGTATTGTGGTTGCAGGGTTGCTTGAGAGGGATATCTTTGACCTCTTCCTCCCTGAGTTTGATAAACCTTGGGTGATCCACTTAAGGGAAACTTGCTGCTGTTCTACAAACCTCTGCTCTTGGAGGCCCAACACTGTCTACAGGAAAAGAAGCGTGAGTAGACATCAAGCACTTTGCTGGCGCCGTTGCCGGGGAGGAAAGGTAAAAGGTACTCACACGCTGGTCCCAGGTAACCAAACACTTTTCTGGTACCGATGTGAGTGCTCGAAGCTATTTCCTTTAGATCCTGCAATTGCATCTTTTTGTTTTTTGTTTACACTAGTTAGGCATAATGGACAACAATGAGCTTCTTATTCTATTTCCTGATTTAAGACATGGATGGTTTGATGCGGAAATTAAAAAACCTATGGAACCTTATTTGCATGCTAGTTGTAATGATATTAGTATGAATGCTTTGAACACCATTGTTGCTAATGATATGGAAAATTCTAAGCTTGGAGAAGCTGGTTTTGATGAGCATGATCTTTTTAGTCCTCCAAGCATTGAGGGGAAAATTTACTTTGATGATACTTTGCCTCCTATTTATGATGATTATAATGATAGTAGTCTTTTGGTGCCGCCTGTTATGGAGGATAATGTTTATTATGATTATACTATGCCTCCTACACTTGATGAGAATAATAATGATAGCTACTTTGTTGAATTTGCTCCCACTACAATTAATAAGAATGACTATGCTTATGTTGGGAGTAGTAATAATTTTACGCATGAGACTCATGATAAGAATGTTTTACTTGATAGTTATATTGTTGAGTTTGTTCATGATGCTACTGAAAATCATTATGAGAGAGGGAAATATGGTTATATGCATCTTAATAATATTAAGTTTCCTCTCTATATGCTGAAATTTTTGAAGTTACACTTGTTTTATCTTTCTATGCTTGTTGCATTATGCTTCATGAACTTGTTTATTTACAAGATTCCCTTTCATAGGAAGCATGTTAGGCTTAAAATTGTTTTGAATTGCCTCTTGGTGCTCTCTTTTGCTTCAAATACTATTTCTTGCGAGTGCATCATTAAAACTGCTGAGCCCATCTTAATGGCTATAAAGAAAGAACTTCTTGGGAGATAACCCATGTGTTTATTTTACTACAGTATTTTGTTTTATATTTATGTCTTGGAAGTTGTTACTACTGTAGCAACCTCTCCTTATCTTTATTTTATTGCATTGTTGTGCCAAGTAAAGTCTTTGATAGTAGAGTTGATACTAGATTTGGATTGCTGCGTAGTAACAGATTTCTTACTGTCACGAATTTGAGTCGCCCCGTATGTAGGTAACTCAGAAAATTATGCCAATTTACGTGTGTGATCCTCAGATATGTACGCAACTTTCATTCAATTTTCATCTGAGCAAGTTTAGTGCCCCAGAAAAATTCGTCTTTACGGACTGTTCTGTTTTGACAGATTCTGCCTTTTATTTCGCATTGCCTCTTTTGCTATGTTGGATGGATTTCTTTGTTCCATTAACTTTCAGAAGCTTTGTGCAATGTCCAGAAGTGTTAAGAATGATTGTGTCACCTCTGAACATGTGAATTTTTGATTATGCACTAACCCTCTAATGAGTTTGTTTCGAGTTTGGTGTGGAGAAAGTTTTCAAGGGTCAAGAGAGGAGGATGATACAATATGATCAAGAAGAGTGAAAAGTCTAAGCTTGGGGATGCCCCCGGTGGTTCATCCCTGCTGACATGGGCATACCCTTCGGGTACCCATTATTAGTATACCTGGCTCGGCCTAATATGGAGAAGACCAAATATGGAGAAGGCCCAACAAGGCAACCCGAAGAAGTAGTCGACTAGGACTCTTGTAAAATCCTAGGCTGGTTGCATATATAAAGCTAGCCAGGGCACCCGAAATAAGGAGACCAACAAATAGATAGCAGAGAGACAACATAGCTCCGCCTATGGCGGCACCCTGTAAACACATCTATGATCATATACTGGATTGCTAGCAGCACGTAGGGATCCTCCACCGAGGGGACCCGAAGCTGGGTACGTCGTGTACCTAATCTCGCTCCCGGAATCTCCATCGTCGCTCTCCCGAAACCCTAGTCTACAATACGTAGGCATTGGCGAGGTGATCCCTCGTCAATTGGCGCCGTCTGTGGGAATCGCGGCGATTGGATTTTGTCATCCGGGCGGGATCCCTCATCATCAACAAGGATGGCCAGATCACACCTGGTTTGTTCGTTTTCTTCGACGTGATCAGCCTCATCCGCGACTTCACAGCGCATCCGGATTCGTTGGGGATGCTACATTCACCACGATGCACCACATTTGTTTCAAGGACAACCCGATGTCTTCACGTGCCGCCCCGGCTGGATTGGACTAAATTTTAGATCTAATCATGCAAGCCACATGGAGAGACCAAACCGGCAGCTAGCTACGTGGATCAGCTTGCCTTGGATCTTCATCGTCGACATGTCCAGGGGATCGCAAGCTGGAAAAGGAGGCAATAGAAGGTGTTGCTGCGCCGGAAAGAATCGGAAACCAGCTGGTACTCGACAAGACACGATGACGTACCCTAGCGGACAAATTGAATTTATTAGCTGTGGCGGACCATACAAATCAGTCTAGAAAAGCACAAAAGTAAAGCGACTCGGCCGCTAGCCGAATAAAATTTGACTCAGTCGTCGACCGCGGTGTCATCCGACACAAGGACCAGGTGCTATATTTCCAATTAATTACTACTCGTAAATTTTTTTTCGCCAAATATTTTTTCGGCTTGTATGTTACTTGCTTGCAGAATTTTTGCGCCGTAATATCACTGCAGATCGGATTAAACGTCTCGACTACTTTGCTTCGATGACCCTATTCTCCATCGCGGAATCAACATACTCGGGGGCTCGCCCGTCGAGGATCCACTGCGCCCTCTTCATCGACTACTCCCAGCTGGGCGTCGCGTGACAACATCGACTGCGTCTGCCACATGACCTGCTTCCATATCGGCTCCGCCACATCCGATAGAAAAGCTAAGTGTACCTCTTCCAAGAGTTAATTATTTATTTACTTTCGCCACACCAAAATACTCGGGGCCTACACAATTGCATTATTATAAGCAAATTCACCCGACATCTGGAGCTGCGCCATTACTTCATTACCACAAATATATTCGGTTACTTGGTGAATTTCTTATCTTCGGCTCTGGATATATTTTCTTCGGCTTAGTGGAATTATTTTCTTCGACTTAGTGGATATATCTCCTTCGGCTCAGTGGATTTATTTTCGGCTTAGTGAAATTACCTTCTTCAGATAAGTGGATTCATCTTCTTCGGCTTATTGGATTTTTCTTCATCGGATTCGTCTTATAAGATTCATCTATATGGATATTACTGGATTATTCTTATACAATATTACCCGATGCGCTTCTGGGACAATGGATTCATCTTCTATGGTTATTACTAGAACTATTTTCTTTGGATCAATGGATTCATCTTCTATGATATCAGCGGATTCATCTTCTATGATTATTACTGGATTCTTCGGGCCAATGGATTCATCCTCTATGATATCGACGGATTTATCTTCAATATATGCTCTATATTTAATGGCGTAATCTTCAATATGGATTCATCTCAAATACTTCATGTGGGATTCATCTTCGTATATTATTTTCTATGGCTTCATTTTAAATGGCTTCACCAAATATGACGCCGCGACTCCATCAACTTATTTCGACGTCACGCCTAACGCTCGGGGGCTCGACAACGATTTCGCCTCGAGTCACGACTGCGACACAATAATCATGACATCACCTCAGCAACGCTCGGGGGCTCGGCTATTTCTTCATCAACAATTTTGCGGCATCCACTTTTGCTATTTGGTGGTTTCTACTTTGGCTAGATTTCTTATCTACACTCGAAGACTTCATCATGCATCGACCAAGTCGTGTCCAAAAAGCTAAGTGTTCTTTTATTTTGCACAAAGTTGATTATCGTTTACTTTCGTCGCACCCGACACTCGGGGGCTGCGCGGCATATATTCACTTTACATATCATCGAATCTGAGCATCTGACATCGCATGCGAAAAAGAGAGTCAAGGGAAAGATAGAAAAAGTTTGTTTATTTATGCAGAAGAAAGCCGACGAAATTGTCTACAAGAGAGAACCCGACGAAATTGTCCAAAGGGAGAACTCGATGAAATTGTCTTCAAGAAAGAACAGGTCCCGAAGAATTATCTTCAAGAAGGTCCCGAAAAATTATCCTCAAGGAGGTCCCGAAGAATTATCTTCAAGAATGTCCCGAAAAATTATCCTGAAGGAGGTTCTGAAGAATTATCTTCAAGAAGGTCCCGAAGAATTGTCCTCAAGGAGGACCCGAAGAAATTTTCTTCAAGAAAGAACTCGACGAAATTTTCATCAAGGAGGAACCAAAAAAAAAAGAGAGATGGACAAATCTTCGGGTCCATTGACTCGTCATATTCTTCCGAGCAAGAGCATCGGTGATGAACCCTAAAATATAGAAGAATCCAATATATTCGGCTGTCTCATCACGCCCGAGAAAAATATAGAAGAACCCACAAAATGGGTCATTGCATCAGCCGAACAAAGCACTCGACAATATATTCTCAGAGCGCCAAAGTTGCGATCAATCTCTGAATGCCGCAAAACTTTGCGAAGGTAAGACCCCAGATCCGTTATGAGTGGCGTGGCGCCATCTCTGACATCGGTTTGCTACTTTTTTCCGTATCAACAGATACGAAGAAAAATCCTAACGGACGCGTTAGGTACCCGATAAAACATGATTGGGACTCGACAGAATGGTAAGACCTTAAGCGGCACCTGTCGAGTTAACACCAGTATCCCGAGATCATGTCCAGGGACGTGATCTTGAAGTAGGTTTTTGCGGATTGCCACTAGAGCAGTTAACTAGTACCTGATCCGTCAGATGAACTAGCCCCAACTACCATTATCCCTGTACAATATAGATATCGATGTCAAATAAAAATAGCAATAGCCTGAAGTCGATAAAAAGAAGGGCTGCGCCAAGTTCTTTATCGAGTAGTACAACTTGAGCCTATGCCAGGTGCAAGCACTTGCTCATAGGCTCGGGGGCTACTCTTATCGAGAGTATTGTTCACCCTCCCGATAAGATACAAGAAAGAGGAAAAGTTGTGGTGTCGATTAAAAGCAAGTTGAGCCTACACCCAAGTGCAAACACTTGGCTGTAGCCTCGGGGGCTACTCCCATCGGGAGCGCTGGTCGCGCACCCGATAGAAAAATAACTTCGACAGCATCTACGATAATCAAGGTTTGTAGACTCAACTCGATTCTACGACTCGAGTGGAGCCTACTCCCATCGGGAGCACATGGATTTCATCGAGTCCTCCAGAAATATAGTTAAAGTTCTTCATCGAGTAGTACAACTTGAGTCTATGCCCAAGTGCAAGCACTTGCCCATAGACTCGGGGGCTACTCCCATCGAAAGCGCTGCCGCGCACCCGATAGAAAAATAATTTTAAGAATCGTCGACATCTTCTACGCTACACATGATCTACGACATGGACCTCGCCTTGTATTTTCTTCGACTTCGGAGATGGTTATGCTTGGAGTTTCTACGCAAGTCTTCGACTTCCCTATAAACTCGGGGGCTACTGACATGGGCATACCCTTCGGGTACCCATTATTAGTATACCTGGCTCGGCCCAATATGGAGAAGACCAAATATGGAGAAGGCCCAACAAGGCAGCCCGAAGAAGTAGTCGACTAGGACTCTTGTAAAACCCTAGACTGGTTGCATATATAAAGCTAGCCAGGGCACCCGAAATAAGGAGACCAACAAATAGATAGCAGAGAGACAACATAGCTCCGCCTATGGCGGCACCCTGTAAACACATCTATGATCATATACTGGATTGCTAGCAGCACGTAGGGATCCTCCACCGAGGGGACCCGAAGCTGGGTACATCGTGTGCCTAATCTCGCTCCCGGAATCTCCATCGTCGCTCTCCCGAAACCCTAGTCTACAATACGTAGGCATTGGCGAGGTGATCCCTCGTCACCTGCATATTTTAAGAAGACTCAAGCATCTAAGCTTGGGGATGCCCAAGGCATCCTCTTCTTCATCGACAAATTATCAGGTTCCTCTAGTGAAACTATATTTTTATTCGGTCACATCTTATGTACTTTACTTAGAGCGTCTGTGTGTTTTTATTTTCTTTTTTTTATTTTCATTCTCTGAATAAATGCTTGTGTGGGAGAGAGACACGCTCCGCTGGTTCATATGAACACATGTGTTCTTAGCTTTTAATTTTCATGGCGAAGGTTGAAACTGCTTCGTTAATTGTTATATGGTTGGAAATATAAAATGCTACATGTGGTAATTGGTATGATGTCTTGAATAACTTAATACTTGGCAATTGTTGTGCTCATATAGATTATGTTTAAGCTCTTGCATCATGTACTTTGCACCTATTAGTGAAGAAATACTGTAGAGCTTGTTAAAATTTGGTTTGCATGATTGGTCTCTCTAAGTCTAGATATTTTCTGGTGAGGGTTTGAACAACAAGGAAGACAGTATAGAGTCTTATAATGCTTGCAATATGTTTTTATGTAAGTTTTGTTGTACCGGTTCATACTTGTGTTTGCTTCAAATAACCTTGCTAGCCTAAGCCTTGTATTGAGAGGGATTACTTCTCGTGCATCCAAATCCTTGAGCCAAAAACTATGCCATTTGTGTCCACCATACCTACCTACTACATGGTATTTCTCTGCCATTCCAAAGTAAATTGCTTGAGTGCTACCTTTAAAATTTCCATTCTTTATCTTTGCAATATATAGCTCATGGGACAAATAGCCTAAAAACTATTGTGGTATTGAATATGTACTTATGCATCTTATCTCTTATAAGTTGCTTGTTGAGCGATAACCATGTTCCTGGGGACGCCATCAACTACACTTTGTTGAATATCATGTGAGTTGCTATGCATGTTCGTCTTGTCTGAAGTAAGGGAGATTTACCATGAGTTGAATGGTTTGAGTATGCATATTGTTAGAGAAGAACATTGGGCCGCTAACTAAAGCCATGATTCATGGTGGAAGTTTCAGTTTTGGACAAATATCCTCAACCTCATATGACAATATTATTTGTTGCTAAATGCTTATGCATTAAAGAGGAGTCCATTATCTGTTGTCTATGTTGTCCCGGTATGGATGTCTAAGTTGAGAATAATCAAAAGCGAGAAATCCAATGCGAGCTTTCTCCTTAGACCTTTGTACAGGCGGCATAGAGGTACCCCTTTGTGACACTTGGTTAAAACATATGTATTGCGATGATAATCCAGGTAATCTGAGCTAATTAGGACAAGGTGTGGGCACTATTGGTAATCTATGCATGAGGCTTGCAACTTGTAGGATATAATTTACATGATACATATGCTTTATTACTACCGTTGATAAAATTGTTTCTTGTTTTCAAAATAAAAGCTCTAGCACAAACATAGAAATCAATGCTTCCCTCTGCGAAGGGCCTTTTTTCTACTTTTATTGTTGAGTCAGTTACCCACTTCTTTCTATCTCAAGAAGCAAACACTTGTGTTAACTGTGCATTGATTCCTACATATTTGCATATTGCACTTGTTATATTACTTTATGTTGACAATATCCATGAGATATACATGTTATAAGTTGAAAACAACCGCTGAAACTTAATCTTCCTTTGTGTTGCTTCAATGCCTTTACTTTGAATTTATTGCTTTATGAGTTAACTCTTATGCAAGACTAATTGATGCTTGTCTTGAAAGTAATATTCATGAAAAGTCTTTGCTATATGATTCAGTTGTTTAATCATTATCTTTATCATTGCTTTGAATCGCTGCATTCATCTCATATGCTTTACAATAGTATGATTAAGATCATGTTGGTAGCATGTCACTTCAGAAATTATCTTTGTTATCGTTTACCTACTCGGGACGAGTAGGAACTAAGCTTGGGGATGCTGATACGTCTCCGACGTATCAATAATTTCTTATGTTCCATGCTTGTTTTATGACAATACCTACATGTTTTGTTCACACTTTATGTCATTATTATGCATTTTCCGGAACTAACCTAGTAAGGAAATATTCTCGGAATTGGACGAAATCAACGCCCAGCATCTTAGAATTCCACGAAGCTTCCAGAACACCCGAGAGTCACCAGAGGAGGGCCCTGTGGGCCCCACACATGTAGGCGGCGCGGCCAAGGGGTGGGCCGCGTCCCCCTATTGTGTCGTCGCCTCGTCAGCCTTCCGACTCCGCCTCTTCGCCTATTTAAAGGTCCCTGACCTAAATCTTCGATACGAATAAGCCACGGTATGAGAAAACTTCCAGAGCCGCCGCCATCGCGAAGCCAAGATCTGGGGGACAGAAGTCTCTGTTCCGGCACGCTGCCGGGACGGGGAAGTGCCCCCGGAAGGCATCTCCATCGACACCACCGCCATCTCCATCAACGCTGCTATCTCCCATGAGGAGGGAGTAGTTCTCCATCGAGGCTAAGGGGCTGTACCGGTAGCTATGTGGTTAATCTCTCTCCTATGTACTTCAATACAATGATCTCATGAGCTGCCTTACATGATTGAGATTCATATGAGTTTTGTATCACTATTCATCTATGTGCTACTCTAGTGATGTTATTAAAGTACTCTATTCCTCCTCCATGATGTAATGGTGACTGTGTGTGCATCATGTAGTACTTGGTATAGTTTATGATTATGATCTCTTGTAGATTATGAAGTTAACTATTACTATGATGGTATTAATGTGATCTATTCCTCCTTTCATAGTATGAAGGTGACAGTGTGCATGCTATGTTAGTACTTGGTATAATTATGTTGATCTATCATGCACTCTAAGGTTAATTAAATATGAATATCGAATGTTGTGGAGCTTGTTAACTCCGGCATTGAGGTGCTCTTGTAGCCCTACACAGCTAGTGGTGTTCATCATCCAACAAGAGAGTGTAGAGTGGTTTTATTATGTGATCAATGTTGAGAGTGTACACTAGTGAAAGTATGATCCCTATGCCTTGTTTCCAAATACTGCAATCATCGCTTGTTTACTGTTTTACTGCATCTGTACTTCCTGCAATATTACCCACATCAACTTCACGCCAGGAAGCACTTTTCTGGTGTCGTTACTACTGCTCATATTCATTCATACCACATGTATTTCACTATCTCTTCGCCGAACTAGTGCACCTATACATCTGACAAGTGTATTAGGTGTGTTGGGGACACAAGAGACTTCTTGTATTGTGGTTGCAGGGTTGCTTGAGAGGGATATCTTTGACCTCTTCCTCCCTGAGTTCGATAAACCTTGGGTGATCCACTTAAGGGAAACTTGCTGCTGTTCTACAAACCTCTGCTCTTGGAGGCCCAACACTGTCTACAGGAAAAGAAGCGTGAGTAGACATCATACACTCATACTCACTTCAATATTTTGCGCACGAAAGAGAGACGCTGAGAAGGCAAACTCGATCCTGCTATTTTCATTTGTATGCGGGTAAGAAGGCTTATATAGCCTTCAATTAGTGTGAGCCTTACCAACAAAGTAGTGCAGTATAATTGGCGCACACTGTCGGTGGTCTATTTGCTGTATCAGTTTTCGGTGTTTAATTTTCTGTATCGAGCGGGAACTGCTGCCTCCACCGCGCACTTAAGCAGCACCAAAATCAGTGCTATCAAAATTTGATGGAACCTGTCGCATGTCGGCCATTCCCGCGCGTGCAAAGTCTAAGCTGTCCTGCAACTAGCGGACCCTGCCTCCATCTAGTGTGGCGGCAGCCTCCACGTCGACATGCCGCCCCTTGCACCGGCGGCATGGCCCACCACGCGTAACGGCGACGCGTCCAGGCAAACGTGCCGCCACCTGCTTGGGCAGCGTGTCCCTGCCGCCACACAGCCCGGCGGCAAGCGCCACATGTCGGCTGGGGGGCCTGCTGCCACACACGACGTGGTCCTTTTTGTCAATTTGCCTCAGAGGTGGTCCTTTTTGTTAATAAATTGGGGCAGGTGGTCTCTTTCGGCAAAATTTCCTCCGGTGAAGGTGAAGGTGATTCTCTGATCCTTCTTCCCGATGCCGAACCTGAGATGGCAATCCATCTGTGTTGTATTCAGAGCCGCAAGCATATCACGGATTCACGGTCAATCCTGGAGCATGCAGCAGCATCGGCAGCAGAGGATATAGGTGCTGCACAACAAGTAGTCATTCAGACTTCAAAGCTTCAAACCGTCTTCCAGAGAGATTTGAGTCGTTCTGAACCTTTGACTGTCCAAGCGCCGCGCCACCGTCTTTTCCGGCTCGGCGCTGCCCAATGTCCAACCCATCCCGCTAAACAGGGTACGCTTCGCAGGAGCCAGACATAATGAAAATCGAGTGGCAGGTCTGATTCGTCAGCGACTCAGAGGCATGCAGTGTTGCAGCTTTGCTTTAATGGCGACAATGATTTTCAGGGTGGTGCAGGCGATGTCATGGAACTACTAGAACAACGACGATTATGATCAACCTGTGCAAGTAGCAGCTAGCTTCACAAGCAAAGATGATAGAAGGGGTGATTACCGCAACAGCCAATATCGAGGCAATAATCGAGATGAGCCAAGTTCTATCAGGAAGGCATATAAACCTAGGCCAATCGTTCCAGCCGCAGCCTGGTATGACAGAGGAACAGATGCTCAATGCACCATGCACCATGCATTGAACGACCAAGGAGGCAAGGACGAATCACATGTTAAAGGATTGCAGGACTTTTCAGCGGATACTTGCAATGAAACGGCCTCAAGAACGATTGTTTCTTCTTTGCTCCGGCCACAGTACAAGCCTTGCCAAGCTTTTGGACGATTTTTTCATGTCCAATGCATACAATCTATGCTGCCTAGTATGCCCGGCCAACCCCGTTGTTCGTTCTCCGCCATTAATCTAGCGGTATCTTCGTCATAGGGAGCTCGAAGATACGTCGGCCCGTACACACGCATCATAACCTTGCAAAAATGACAGACAGATTCCATCGTCGTATCTTCGCCTATGCGAAGATACTCATCGAGATAGTCCAACGGAATGCCGTAGGCAAAGATGCGCATGACGGTGGATTTTTTTTTGTGCGCACTAAATCCCATGAGCCCGGTGGCGTTTCTCTTTCCCTTGAAGTAGCGCGTGTTGTCCTCACACATCGCGATGATATTGTTGAACAAAGATCGTCACATTCGGTACCGGCAGCGAAAAAGATGGGGCGGATATGTCGATACCTCGGTGAAATAATCGCGCATGAGCATGTTGTGGCCGAGGGCGCGGTTCCGGGGGATGCACAACCGCCCCATGTTTGACCCCTTCCGCTTCTTCGGCCGCACGTCCGTGACCGCCGCTGCGAGTATCATCGCCGTCTGCTCCAAGTCGTCGTCGAGCAGCTCCTGCAAATCGGAGCCGTCGGAGGAGGACGAATCCTCCAATAAAAACAGTGTGCACGGGTCCATCTGAAAGGCGCAACAACCGCGGCGAATCATCAGAACGGCGGCAGCGGATCCGCGGCTGCGAGTAGCTTGGGGAGAAGATGTTCCGACCGAAGGCGAGGCGTGCACGGCGACGGAGATTTCGGCCGATTGGTCGGGGATTCGCGCGCGCCGGTGGGCGGAGCGGATGCGGCGGGCCGGCGCGCGTGCTCCTGCCGATCAGAATCGGAGGGGGCTGCCGGGGTAGGCCGGGATCTGCGGCGGCGCGCGGCGGCGGCTGTTGGTGGGAGGAAGAGGAAAGTGGAACGGCTGAAAATTACTTCACGCCAACAGGCTGAAAATGATGGGGTCGCGCTCGCACAGCCTCTCTAACACGGGAAGTTGGGGTTTCTATGGCACGAATCGGTACAACCTGGATTTTTTTTTGATGTGGGGGTCCGATGCGGTTTTTGTATGGTCCATTTTTCCTCCTCCAAATCGGAAAACAACGGTTATTATGCGAATGGGTCCTATGGGGGGCCTCCTAGAGATGCTCTAAGAGCATCTCTAAGAGCATCTCTAGCAGATCCCCCAAACTGCAAACCCCATATCCGCCTATCCAGGCCACCCCAGACATGTTTTGGAGGTCGAAAACGGCCGCGCAGTCCAGACGCGCCAAACACGGCCCGCATAACGGCATATTCGGGAACATGCTGTTATGCGGGCCGTGTTTGGTGCGTCTGGACTGCGCATCCGTTTTTTGGCCCGCAACCAAAAATCGCAAACACATGGTTTATCTGAATTATTCGATAATTCTCAAATGCATCAACATAATCATGCAAAATAGATTGTTCAAAGTACTCAATCATACATGAAACACGGCATCAAAAGAAGATAGAACATCACATCATGAAGAGGGAAGTAATCACGCTTCACCGTCGCTTGCCGGCGCATCGACATGGCCGCCGCCGCTCGCCGTAGCGTCACCACCTCCAGTAGTTATCGCGGCAGCCATGGCAGCGCGTGCAACTTCCCTCCTCCGCGCCAAGATCTACGTATTCGTGAGCTTCCACCACTCAAGGGTCTCTCTCATCCATGGCGGCCGGGTTCATCAACATAGTGGCATTCTCCGCCGCGATGAGCTCCGCCATGGCATGGTGCTCCTCGGCACATGCTCTCTTCTCCTCAATGTCGGCCTTGCGCTTTGCATCCTCCCGGAGTCTCTCCCTTGCCTTCGCCTCCATCATCTCCTTCTTCACCGCCAAAGTCTTCATCATCAACGCCTCTTTGGATTTGATCATCACATCGATCTTAAGAGATAATGAAGCGGCCACTCCTTGTCTCTTGGTCTTCTCCTTGGTCGCCTTGCATCCGTCCGACCTCTTGTCCATGTTCTTCTTGGTCTCAAGCACGTCATCCTCCTCCACGTCCTCCAACTCGATGAGCTTGTGCTCAAGAAGGGCATAGCAATGAGCGAATTTGAACGGTACATGCTTCAAACCCGGCATCTCCCGGAACCTTTGCTGTGCAATAGCTTCCCAATCGCCAGCGTTGGTGCCGCTCGGTGGCGCGTTCTTCACGCCCTCGATGCAACCTGACCACCGGCTGCACGCCGTCTTGATGGTGTCCCATCGGCCTTGGAGCGAGCGGTAGGAGCGGGTCGGAGTAGTAGAGAGAGACGACATCAATTGGAAGAATTTATCCTTGATACGTTGCCAATACCTCTTGCCGGTTTGGTCGGTGCCGGTCACGGCATCCATCGAAACCGCCTCCCAAGCACGGATCAAGATCACGTCTTCGAATTCGGAGTAGTTGCCGGTCCGGATCGCTCTCCCCTTCGCCTTGGCCACCGCCCCATCGCACGGCCCCTCCTCAATCTCTTCCAATTCATCTTCTCCCTCGCCGCCGGCGTCTTCTTCTTCCTCAAACTCCTCCCTTCGAGCCCCTCCTCCAATCCGTCGTTGTAGTCACCGTAGTCCGCAGGCGGTGGCGTGTCGATGTCCACGGCAGCATCGTTGAGCAAGTCAACGTACGACTTCGGCGTGTCACCAACCGCGGGACTTTCATCGACCACCTTGCGCGCATCGGCCGGCTCCGTCGGTGTAGGCACCAATGCCACTGTCAAGGCAGTCAGCGACGCCATCTTTGGCGCCGGTGGCTTCTTCGCAGCCTTCTTTGGAGCCGGCTCTTCGGCGCCGGCGCTGCAGCCGCCACCTTGCTGCTCGGCCACTTCACCCGCTTGGCCAGGACGGTGGGGACAGCTACAGCGGGTTGCTCCGGGCCAGCGGGAGGCGCGGGGACGACGTGCTGCCCCAGCCGCTTCCTCTTTCCGGCAGCTGCAGCAAAGAGAGGCGCAGCGACCATGGCGCCTTCGGTGGTGGCTTCCGCAGCAGCGCTGGATCAAGACGCGGTCACTGCAGCTGGTCCGCGCGGTGCGGCTTAGCCCGGGAGCGGCGGAGGGGCGACTGCGTCCATGTCGGGGCGGACGCGGGGGCTCCGGTCGGCGGAGATGGGTGGGGGTGGCGGAATCGGGAGCGGCGAGTGGAGTGGAAGCGGGAAAGGGAGGAGCTGAAACTTCCTTTGCGCCAAGGGGGGAAATGGATGGAGGCCGGCCTCGCACAATCCCTCCGACCCGGGAACTTGGGGGTCGCGCGGCGCGAGTCGGGGTGGCCCGGATTTTTTTTAAGAAATGGGGGTCCGATGTGGGATCTGATCGGGCCATTTTTTCCCTCCGAACCAGAAATCGGCGGTTATTATGCGGATGCGGGCCGGATGGGGGTCTGCTAGAGATGCTCTAAGCCCACCAGGATTCAGCCAATTCCCCAATTCCCGCTCCACCTTCTTCCCCATCGGTGGTATGGCGCCCCGCCGTATCCTCATGCCTTAGCCAGCCGCCGCCGGTTCCCCCAATCTGGATCGACCTGCAACCCCGCACGCCGCTCTGACCGGCATCCACCGTGCGCTGCCTCAGCCTCCCTCTGCCTCTCCCCAGAAGTCCACCTGGCGTTGCTTCCCTGGATTCTACTGCATGCTCCACAGCCGACTCCACAACACGCGTCGTCGGCTGGCCTTCCCTCCACCGCGAATGCTACCACCAGCCTTCCTCGCGCAAGCCGACAAAAAGCTTCCCTCCTGCCCCAACGCGAGAGCTCCGCCCACCTCAGAACCTCCCGCGTCGCTCGCTGCTATGAACATCCCTCGTCTCTGCTCTGTGTTATAAAAGCGACAAGCAAATAACGAAGAACGAAACAAGAACACACGCAGGGGACACAATATTTTAACGTGAAAAACCCTCTCCAACAAAGAGAGGTAAAAACCACGGCCAGCCAGCAAAATTTTACTATATCGGGTAGTGTTTACAAACGTCGTGGGATATCTTATAATCTGATAAACCCTAGCCGTTGGCTTACACGACGTATATATAGACGGTGGCATCGATCCGCTACGCTTCGGTCCAAACCTACCGATGACGGGTCTCGCTCCGCTTGTCAGAAGTTAGCCTCCTTTCACAATAAATTTGGATCACAAAACAAACACTCTGAAACTCCCGCGCGTGCCGCCGCCGCTGAATCTCCCGCTTGGATCGTCTCTTGAAGCACCACCCCTCGCATAGGACAGGCAGCACCATCGCCAGCAGCCTCCAAAACTCGCTTACCCGACGCCGTGGTGCATGCGAGGTCAGAAGCTTGATTTCCCGGGCTCACGGCGCATCTCGCGTCAGCGCGGAGGTACTCTAGGAGGTCGCTCGAGCAGCGCACCAAAGACTAAGCAGTGTTCAACATCGACGCACAGGCAGTAGAGCCTACCGCAGTGGCGCATCAGAGACGAAAGCAGTGCCTCGCAGACTCTATTTTTAATCCGCAAGGTGCTAGTGCCTGATGTGTGATGTTGTTATCTTCAAATTTGCCATTTTGTGTCCTTTATTTACATGCTCTCTATAAATGATTATCTATCTATTTAATTCTCTGGAACTTCTCATCTAACTGATCCTTTCCATCAATTGATTCGAGTCAGGCAGAGAGATGCCAAGGGAGCACCGCATAAACTCCCGTGAACACTGGTATGGACTCTGGCAGCCCGATGTGAATTGCTGCGACCACGGTCGTGGAGCCGTGGACTCCAGTGAGTGAGTGCCGCTCTCTACTTCTGCAATTACCAGGTTTGTGCAGCTGTTCGCGGCTTCGCGCCGTTCAGTTCCTGTTTGTGTGTAGGTTCAGATACGTTTGATAGACAGTTCCTTGCATTCAGTTATACATTTCCAGTAGTTTTAACTCCAAGATTCTGTTCTACGTACTTGCCTTGATTTGGTGGCCTCACATATATGCTAATGTATTTCTGGAAACAAATGTGCAGTTTGCGTGTAGCTATTGGCACTCTGATGAGTGAGGCTTTCGTACTTATTCATGGAAACAGGGTTAAGATGACTTGAAGTGTTTTCATGATCCATACTTATTCATGGTGAGCACCGCTCTGCACTCCCGCGAGCAGAGCACCATGTTTGTGATGTTTGCGTTCCGCTACCGATTCCCTTTTTTTACAGCATTGAGTTGTTCACTTTGGTAATTTAGGGCAGTTCGATTTTTCTCAAGAAGGAAATTCACCTTACTGTAATAAGATAGAAAAATGCTGGAAACGAGTCATGGATAACTACATTGCTGCTTTTCTCGAGCTGCACAACTGCTAATCTGATGTGAACCTCGCCGGTGATGTGAACTGCAGTTTGATTGATTTATTTGCCTCTTTTAGGTCGCATCTAACATGGAAACATAGAGGCGGGCCTCTGGGGGAGTCCACTGGTTGCACTGGTGCTCAAGGGCCGATTGCCACGGGTCTGTGGCGTGCACCGTGGGAGTTATAAGGAAAAAGCAGTTCAGAAAAGGTGAATCTAGATATACACCTTTATTTTTCAGAATTAGACAAACTCATCATCATAATAAAAGTTTCATGTTTTTGTAGTTGTCTTGTCTGTCGCTGCCCATTAACTGCAGCATATACATACATGTAATTGTTTCTATATCATAATTTAGTAAGAGAAAACACATCCTACTCATGTTGTGATACAGGATGAGCATGGCAGTCTAGATTGTATAAATGATTCAACGAAGTTGACAATCCTGAAATTTGTGTATTGTAAAATGTGTGTAAAACCTTTGAATTTTTTCATCAAGGAGTTTATTTTTTGTCAGGGAGTTCTCTTTGAACACTCAAGAAGTTGCTTCGACCACGTCGAATGTCCACATTGTACCCCATGGAAGTTTGTTCTGTTTTTGATTAAGCAAAATAGATAATTGCAGCAAGTTCACTTGGTGTGGTGGGAGGTTCTCTCCCAAGAAATTCGCTTCAGTAAGGGACTTCACATTATAGTTTTATGAAGTTATTCATTCAGTTTGGACATTGGACATGCTTATTTAATTACCAACAGTACACAGTACACATGTTAATTTGGAAAAGTTCAGTTGTTACAGGCCATTGCATGCTAATTTGGACACTGGAAATGCATCAAACCCTCCCACTCCGGCTTCAGTTCTTTTGGCTAAATCTCAAAACTTCTTTTCATTACAGGCTGTTGCATGTTTGCACCAGCGGTATGCACACACAAATTAGAATTTCAATTTTTTGAGGATAAAAAGAAGTTCAGTATGCTCATATGTCAAGTTCACCTTTTATACTTTTGGGCAGTTCTTTTTGTTTGTTAGACATTACACTTTAGCTAAGTCACACAAAAATTGCAGCTAAAACTTTTCTAATTGGTTTGCCTGCATAAAAGATAACATGAGTTTGATGAAAACTGATTGATTTCCAAATTTATAATTGCAGGCAACAGATGGCAGCAACGCCTTCCGTTCAGGACTCCAACGCTCCCCAATGTGGATACATGCGCTCACCGGCATGGACTTATGGGTGCCACAAGAGTTGACTCCCTCGACCATCGTCTACAACTTCATGTTGTTGATTAGTTGTTGTCCAAGGTGTCCACGGTGAGTTGATATTTCAGAGCAGTTCATTCAATCTACGCGTGAAGTACTTTTCCGGGATTTCGCCGCTTTATTCTTGTCTGTGCATGTTTATGTTTTGTTTTACAGCTTCGAGCAGTTTAATTGTTAACTTTGAGCAGTTTAATTAGGCCAAGAAAAGATTTCATAATCCTGTAGAGAACACAATGTTGTGCCATACTTGTTTATTTTAACCAGTTCATCCGTTTTTGGTTTAGACTATACATTTGTTTACTTTCTTGCATGTGACAATCAACTTTTCTAATGAAGTTCAATTTTTTTGCCGGGAGAATTCACTTTAAATGTCAGACGAGGTTAGGCAAGAGAGATCAGCTCCACACGCGCAATCGTCTGTGCATTCCATAGCCCGGCACTCAAATAGGCAGGGTCGCCGTCCATAAACAGCAGCTGGGCTGGGATTGAATGTTCAACGAAACTTACTATCTGGGCAATAAAAAGAAAAGAGTGAATTCCAGTTTTTACCTTCTAGTTGTGCATTTATGACACATATTACCCCATTTAGTGAAATTTCTACCAAAACATCCCATTTAGGAGAATTTAAACATGGTTTAGCTCCAATTTAGCATTTTGCTTGTCATTGTTATATAGGATAGGCATGATCGACCGATGTGGAGCAACAAAATATGTAAACATGGGAGGGCCTCATGGATAATTATGTACAAACTTCTTGAATCCATATATTTCATTCCTCACTATCGTCTTGATATTTTTGGACTCCGATCACCTAACACCTTGCCCAATGGACACACATATGAAAACAAGGGTCCAAAACTTTTAAAATGGGTAATCTACATGAATTTTCACTCGTCGGGGTAATTAGTGTCACAAATACATAACTAGAGGGTAAAAAATGGAATTTACTCAAAAGAAAATTATCGGCAATAAAATGTTTGTGTTAACGTCGACGTACCCATCCTTGAATCGTGGAGTGGTGAGTGTCGAGTCATGACGACTAGCCTAACTGACGGCGACTGATCGTACAAACCTTTGCGTTGCGTCGATCCGATAGCCTACCTAACTCAGCAAGGCAAATCCCGCGTAAAATAGACAGGTTGTCGCCCTGTGTGTAAAAATATTCTATTCTCAAAAGTTTGATATAAAATTAACTTATCTAAAAATAATTCTGAGGATAACCCCCTTTCATGACGTCCTCTGGTAAGAAGTCATCCTCTATGTCATGAAGGCATGAAGCACTGGCTCAAGGTGCCATGCTCTACAACATGATTATGCGGTTCAGAGCGTCATGATCCGCAGAGTCATGTTGTATGCTACAAAGCATGACTCAGTGAGGCTGTGCACCATGCAAATAGGTTAGTTTCTGACTTGATTGCACAATCATGTTATTTTATCCTCACTTTTGGAGATTCGATTATTTCCATAGCAGGGCACGGTAAATTTGTGCGTTTCCTAGTTCTGCCACACTCAAAGGGTGTGTTTTTCTGCACCCTTTTTTTGGCCTTATTTTTGCGCTCTTAGCAAGCCCCGGTGGACATGCTCGGTCCAAAATGCCTTAGGGACAAGTTGATTATGTTTTGTGGCCTTAGTTGCAGCACTCGGTAGCCAGGTGCCGCATTGTTTGGTTGCCTTCAAATTTATTGCAGCTGAGTAGATGCAACCTATAGGTGTTTGGTTGCCACCTTGTTGCTATTTTGGGCACGTAGAAGAAGTATCTACTCACCTGATTCAAATTTGGTGAGTTTACTATACAACACAACACAACAACGTACGCATTATAGAGCACAACTAACCTGCATACTAGATATCATATTAACAACTAACAAAGTTCTTAAGTAACTATCAGGTGCATCATTGTGACACCCCAAAATCGGTACCATGAGGATTTCAGCGATCCCGCCAAAGTCCGCACGATATCGATTCTGAGACGCCCCTGCACGCCGTGTGCAATGAATCACGCATCTGATGCAAGAGAAATTACCACGAGCAATAACATTATAACCGATTTACAATAGAGCCCACAAGAAATAAATATATTACAACAACGATTCCAACTAGTTAAGAAACAAATATACAATAGAAAGATCCAAATCATACAGATACTAGTAGAAAAAGTGGCCTTGATTTTCGGCATTAGCACCGGTCGTGCTACGAATTCAGACTAAAGGTACCTTTAGCACCGGTTTAAGAGGTCAGAGTTTTTAGCACCGGTTCACGAGCCGGTACTAAAGGGTTGGCGTCAGCCGCCAGAGGTAGAACTTTAGTACCGGTTCGTGTCACGAACCGGTACTAAAGGGTTTCCTGCTCCCCACGCACCTCCACCCCCTGGATCGCCTTTTTAGCTCTGCAAAATATAAAAGAAAATGATAGAAAATTTAAAAAATAAAATGTTTTGAGATTCCTATATGTTACACAACCTATTATTAGGAAAAATTAACAAATTTGAATTTCAACTTTTTTGCATAAAAAGTTTAGAAAAAGGTAAAATGGCATTAACTTTTGCATACAACATCGGGAAAAAGCGTATAATATATCAAAGTGATCGTCGGAAAAAGTTACATCCGAATTCACCAGGGTTTACCCAGTTAGCCAATTTTCAGATTCTCAGAATTCCAAATGAAAAATGAAAATATATTTTTTAAATTAAAATTAATAATTGCATCCTGCATAAATATTACTATTACTTTTAGATAATTATAAGATTTTCATGTTTTAGGTTTAGCAAAAAATATTAAAACAATTTTATTCATTTATTCAACATTATTATTACATCATTACTTTTGTTTATTAAAAGAATTATTTGGAATTTAAACAATAACCAATATGTTAATAGGATTGATATGATACTACTATCAACAACATGCGCGCGAAGCACTTGAAAGCGGGACGGGAAGGAACTCAGAAGTTAAGCATGCTAGTGTTGAAGTAGTGGGAGGATGAGTGACCGACCGGGAAGTTTGACCACGGGTAGTTGACTAGAGATTAAGTGTAGTTAGTGACTAACTGAAATACTAGAAATTCTAAAAAAAAGAGGAAGTGAAAAATAATTAGAAAAAAATGGATAAAAAATTAGCGAAATAGCCTTTAGTACCGTTTCGTGTTACAAACCGGTACCAAAGGATTGAATATTTATTTGCATGACCTCGAAGAGTAGGATCAAAACTTCACTAAAAAATTCTTACGGAAATTTGAAAGTACTTGTTATGCATCGGAGTAATTGTCGTCTCATCTTACAACACTCTTTCGACGCACAGGAATGAGACATGAAAAACAGCTTGCCCAACCTGAATATGGATACCTAGCATGTAGCAGCACCGCGAGGACCGCACCACTGAGTTATAAAATGAATCTTTCCATTGAGCATCAGGTACCTCTTTTTGCAGAGACGATCCAACTACCAAAAGGCGCTAGCATCACCGTGCCATGCGAGAGGGGATATTCCGCAACTAGTTGCGCCCGCACCCCATTTTTTGTTCTGACACTTCTAAGTTTCCAAAAAATGCAAACTAAAATTTTAGACATACATTGTGTTGTGTCTTGTGTATCTGTGAAGTTTCATCCAAAAATATGTCAAAATGTGGCCTACACAAAAAGAACAAATGACCTGTAAATAGTACGTGACACTATTTACGTACGTCTTCTCTTTTTTACACAGGTCACATTTTGACATATTTTGGATGAAACTTCACAGATGCACAAGACACAACACAATGTATGTCTAGAATTTTAGTTTGCATTTTTGGAAACTTAGAAGTGTCAGAACAAAAAATGGGGTGCGCAACTAGTTGCAAATGAGAGTTTCCCGTGCCAGGGAGAGGGGATATTCCGCAACTAGTTGCGCCCGCACCCCATTTTTGTTGTGACACTTCTAAGTTTCCAAAAAATGCAAACTAAAATTTTAGACATACATTGTGTTGTGTCTTGTGTATCTGTGAAGTTTCATCCAAAAATATGTCAAAATGTGGCCTACACAAAAAGAACAAATGACCTGTAAATAGTACGTGACACTATTTACGTACGTCTTCTCTTTTTTACACAGGTCACATTTTGACATATTTTTGGATGAAACTTCACAGATGCACAAGACACAACACAATGTATGTCTAGAATTTTAGTTTGCATTTTTGGAAACTTAGAAGTGTCAGAACAAAAAATGGGGTGCGAGCAACTAGTTGCAAATGAGAGTTTCCGTGCCAGGGAGAGGGGATATTCCGCAACTAGTTGCGCCCGCACCCCATTTTTGTTGTGACACTTCTAAGTTTCCAAAAAATGCAAACTAAAATTTTAGACATACATTGTGTTGTGTCTTGTGTATCTGTGAAGTTTCATCCAAAAATATGTCAAAATGTGGCCTACACAAAAAGAACAAATGACCTGTAAATAGTACGTGACACTATTTACGTACGTCTTCTCTTTTTTACACAGGTCACATTTTGACATATTTTTGGATGAAACTTCACAGATGCACAAGACACAACACAATGTATGTCTAGAATTTTAGTTTGCATTTTTGGAAACTTAGAAGTGTCAGAAAAAATGGGGTGCGAGCAACTAGTTGCAAATGAGAGTTTCCGTGCCAGGGAGAGGGGATATTCCGCAACTAGTTGCGCCCGCACCCCATTTTTGTTGTGACACTTCTAAGTTTCCAAAAAATGCAAACTAAAATTTTAGACATACATTGTGTTGTGTCTTGTGTATCTGTGAAGTTTCATCCAAAAATATGTCAAAATGTGGCCTACACAAAAAGAACAAATGACCTGTAAATAGTACGTGACACTATTTACGTACGTCTTCTCTTTTTTACACAGGTCACATTTTGACATATTTTTGGATGAAACTTCACAGATGCACAAGACACAACACAATGTATGTCTAGAATTTTAGTTTGCATTTTTTGGAAACTTAGAAGTGTCAGAACAAAAAATGGGGTGCGGACGCAACTAGTTGCAAATGAGAGTTTCCCGTGCCAGGGAGAGGGGATATTCCGCAACTAGTTGCGCCCGCACCCCATTTTTGTTGTGACACTTCTAAGTTTCCAAAAAATGCAAACTAAAATTTTAGACATACATTGTGTTGTGTCTTGTGTATCTGTGAAGTTTCATCCAAAAATATGTCAAAATGTGGCCTACACAAAAAGAACAAATGACCTGTAAATAGTACGTGACACTATTTACGTACGTCTTCTCTTTTTTACACAGGTCACATTTTGACATATTTTTGGATGAAACTTCACAGATGCACAAGACACAACACAATGTATGTCTAGAATTTTAGTTTGCATTTTTTGGAAACTTAGAAGTGTCAGAACAAAAAATGGGGTGCGGGCGCAACTAGTTGCAAATGAGAGTTTCCCGTGCCAGGGAGAGGGGATATTCCGCAACTAGTTGCGCCCGCACCCCATTTTGTTGTGACACTTCTAAGTTTCCAAAAAATGCAAACTAAAATTTTAGACATACATTGTGTTGTGTCTTGTGTATCTGTGAAGTTTCATCCAAAAATATGTCAAAATGTGGCCTACACAAAAAGAACAAATGACCTGTAAATAGTACGTGACACTATTTACGTACGTCTTCTCTTTTTTACACAGGTCACATTTTGACATATTTTTGGATGAAACTTCACAGATGCACAAGACACAACACAATGTATGTCTAGAATTTTAGTGTGCATATTTTGGAAACTTAGAAGTGTCAGAACACACAATGGGGTGCGGGCGCAACTAGTTGCAAATGAGAGTTTCCCGTGCCAGGGAGAGGGGATATTCCGCAACTAGTTGCGCCCGCACCCCATTTTTGTTGTGACACTTCTAAGTTTCCAAAAAATGCAAACTAAAATTTTAGACATACATTGTGTTGTGTCTTGTGTATCTGTGAAGTTTCATCCAAAAATATGTCAAAATGTGGCCTACACAAAAAGAACAAATGACCTGTAAATAGTACGTGACACTATTTACGTACGTCTTCTCTTTTTTACACAGGTCACATTTTGACATATTTTTGGATGAAACTTCACAGATGCACAAGACACAACACAATGTATGTCTAGAATTTTAGTTTGCATTTTTTGGAAACTTAGAAGTGTCAGAACAAAAAATGGGGTGCGGGCGCAACTAGTTGCAAATGAGAGTTTCCCGTGCCAGGGAGAGGGGATATTCCGCAACTAGTTGCGCCCGCACCCCATTTTTGTTGTGACACTTCTAAGTTTCCAAAAAATGCAAACTAAAATTTTAGACATACATTGTGTTGTGTCTTGTGCATCTGTGAAGTTTCATCCAAAAATATGTCAAAATGTGGCCTACACAAAAAGAACAAATGACCTGTAAATAGTACGTGACACTATTTACGTACGTCTTCTCTTTTTTACACAGGTCACATTTTGACATATTTTTGGATGAAACTTCACAGATGCACAAGACACAACACAATGTATGTCTAGAATTTTAGTTTGCATTTTTTGGAAACTTAGAAGTGTCAGAACAAAAAATGGGGTGCGGGCGCAACTAGTTGCAAATGAGAGTTTCCCGTGCCAGGGAGAGGGGATATTCCGCAACTAGTTGCGCCCGCACCCCATTTTTGTTGTGACACTTCTAAGTTTCCAAAAAATGCAAACTAAAATTTTAGACATACATTGTGTTGTGTCTTGTGTATCTGTGAAGTTTCATCCAAAAATATGTCAAAATGTGGCCTACACAAAAAGAACAAATGACCTGTAAATAGTACGTGACACTATTTACGTACGTCTTCTCTTTTTTACACAGGTCACATTTTGACATATTTTTGGATGAAACTTCACAGATGCACAAGACACAACACAATGTATGTCTAGAATTTTAGTTTGCATTTTTGGAAACTTAGAAGTGTCAGAACAAAAATGGGGTGCGGCGCAACTAGTTGCAAATGAGAGTTTCCCGTGCCAGGGAGAGGGGATATTCCGCAACTAGTTGCGCCCGCACCCCATTTTTGTTGTGACACTTCTAAGTTTCCAAAAAATGCAAACTAAAATTTTAGACATACATTGTGTTGTGTCTTGTGTATCTGTGAAGTTTCATCCAAAAATATGTCAAAATGTGGCCTACACAAAAAGAACAAATGACCTGTAAATAGTACGTGACACTATTTACGTACGTCTTCTCTTTTTTACACAGGTCACATTTTGACATATTTTTGGATGAAACTTCACAGATGCACAAGACACAACACAATGTATGTCTAGAATTTTAGTTTGCATTTTTGGAAACTTAGAAGTGTCAGAACAAAAATGGGGTGCGGCGCAACTAGTTGCAAATGAGAGTTTCCGTGCCGGGGAGAGGGATATTCCGCAACTAGTTGCGCCCGCACCCCATTTTTGTTGTGACACTTCTAAGTTTCCAAAAAATGCAAACTAAAATTTTAGACATACATTGTGTTGTGTCTTGTGTATCTGTGAAGTTTCATCCAAAAATATGTCAAAATGTGGCCTACACAAAAAGAACAAATGACCTGTAAATAGTACGTGACACTATTTACGTACGTCTTCTCTTTTTTACACAGGTCACATTTTGACATATTTTTGGATGAAACTTCACAGATGCACAAGACACAACACAATGTATGTCTAGAATTTTAGTTTGCATTTTTGGAAACTTAGAAGTGTCAGAACAAAAAATGGGGTGCGAGCGCAACTAGTTGCAAATGAGAGTTTCCCGTGCAGGAGAGGGGATATTCCGCAACTAGTTGCGCACCCCATTTTTGTTGTGACACTTCTAAGTTTCCAAAAAATGCAAACTAAAATTTTAGACATACATTGTGTTGTGTCTTGTGTATCTGTGAAGTTTCATCCAAAAATATGTCAAAATGTGGCCTACACAAAAAGAACAAATGACCTGTAAATAGTACGTGACACTATTTACGTACGTCTTCTCTTTTTTACACAGGTCACATTTTGACATATTTTTGGATGAAACTTCACAGATGCACAAGACACAACACAATGTATGTCTAGAATTTTAGTTTGCATTTTTTGGAAACTTAGAAGTGTCAGAACAAAAAATGGGGTGCGGGCGCAACTAGTTGCAAATGAGAGTTTCCCGTGCCTGGCACGGAAACTCTCATTTGCAACTAGTTGCGCCGCACCCCATTTTGTTGTGACACTTCTAAGTTTCCAAAAAATGCAAACTAAAATTTTAGACATACATTGTGTTGTGTCTTGTGTATCTGTGAAGTTTCATCCAAAAATATGTCAAAATGTGGCCTACACAAAAAGAACAAATGACCTGTAAATAGTACGTGACACTATTTACGTACGTCTTCTCTTTTTTACACAGGTCACATTTTGACATATTTTTGGATGAAACTTCACAGATGCACAAGACACAACACAATGTATGTCTAGAATTTTAGTTTGCATTTTTTGGAAACTTAGAAGTGTCAGAACAAAAAATGGGGTGCGGGCGCAACTAGTTGCAAATGAGAGTTTCCCGTGCCAGGGAGAGGGGATATTCGCAACTAGTTGCGCCGCACCCCATTTTTGTTGTGACACTTCTAAGTTTCCAAAAAATGCAAACTAAAATTTTAGACATACATTGTGTTGTGTCTTGTGTATCTGTGAAGTTTCATCCAAAAATATGTCAAAATGTGGCCTACACAAAAAGAACAAATGACCTGTAAATAGTACGTGACACTATTTACGTACGTCTTCTCTTTTTTACACAGGTCACATTTTGACATATTTTTGGATGAAACTTCACAGATGCACAAGACACAACACAATGTATGTCTAGAATTTTAGTTTGCATTTTTGGAAACTTAGAAGTGTCGAACAAAAATGGGAATGCGAGCAACTAGTTGCAAATGAGAGTTTCCGTGCCGGGGAGAGGGGATATTCCGCAACTAGTTGCGCCACCCCATTTTTGTTGTGACACTTCTAAGTTTCCAAAAAATGCAAACTAAAATTTTAGACATACATTGTGTTGTGTCTTGTGCATCTGTGAAGTTTCATCCAAAAATATGTCAAAATGTGACCTGTGTAAAAAAGAGAAGACGTACGTAAATAGTGTCACGTACTATTTACAGGTCATTTGTTCTTTTTGTGTAGGCCACATTTTGACATATTTTTGGATGAAACTTCACAGATACACAAGACACAACACAATGTATGTCTAAAATTTTAGTTTGC